>NW_006777418.1:648625-691377 GCF_000442215.2 Lipotes vexillifer | reverse complement strand
CTCTCACTGTTGTGGCCTCTCCCGTTGCTGAGCACAGGCTCCAGATGCGCAGGCTCAGGGGCCATGGCTCACGGGCCCAGCCGCTCCGCGGCATGTGGGATCTTCCCAGATCGGGGCACGAACCCGCGTCCCCTGCATCGGCAGGTGGACTCTCAACCACTGCGCCACCAGGGAAGCCCTTGACCACTTCCTGATTGAAGGGTGGGAAGATCACATTTCAGAAGAGCATATGGTATGGTAGTATTTTGCCTGTTTTTAGATAATACAGTCTATCTTGCATATTGATTAATTGTATACAATACCATTTCTTACCTCTCTGAGGATATTATTAGTAGTTTTCTTTTCCCTGTGCATAGTCTGTCTCCTTGAACATTTGGGAGGCATTCCCAGTGTAAGCAGCATGATTAAGTCTTTTTCACTTGTCCTGGTTGGATTCCCTAGACAATAAACTCCTGCTTTGGCTTGGCTGCCAAAGTTCTGGGAGCTGACAGCTGGAAATAGGGAAGGAGATGAGATCTCAATATTTATTGTCCTTGGGTTCACTTAGTCTGACTGTCTCCTCTTTTAGGAAAGGCATCAGTGTTCCAGTGAAGGACCTGGACACTCACGATGACAGTTGCCAAGTCCTGTAGTAGGTCCTGGGTGAGGAAGCCTTGGTATGTATCTGGGACTTTTATTTTTCTTGCTGTCTCAGAATTCATGAGTTTTGGTTATTTAGAATGGTTCTTATTGTTCAGTCATTGGCCTCATTGACTATTCCCACTCCACATCCTTCAATAAATCTATTTGATTTGTGAAATCTGAAGGTGAAGGAACGCTGGGCCCAGCAGTATGAACCTCTGCCATATTTTTGTTATTTGCTTTTCATTTTTAAAAATTTTATTATTTATTATTTTTTTATTTTATACATTTATTTATTTATTTTTGGCTACATTGGGTCTTCATTGCTGGGCACGGGCTTTCTCTAGTTGCGGTGAGCGGGGGCTACTCTTTGTTGCAGAGTGCTGGCTTCTCATTGCCGTGGCTTCTCTTGTTGTGGAGCACAGGCTCTAGGTGCGTGGGCTTCAGTAATTGTGGCACACAGGCTCAGTAGTTGTGGTGCATGGGCTTAGTTGCTCTGCTGTATGTGGGATCTTTCCGGACCAGGGCTCGAACCCATATCCCCTGAATTGGCAGGAGGATTTTTAACCACTGCACCACCAGGGAAGTCCCATGTTATTCTTTAATATTTTCAGTATTCTTTGTGTGTGCTTAAACTAAGTAATGTTTGATGACTGAAGTTCCATTGAAATAATATAGTATGTGGACATTTATGCCTCCCTTTAAACTTTTCCACATAGAAATCCCTTTCTTAATGAAATCTTATTTTCCCTACACCTTCTCCTAACTCTTAACCAAGTTTTGTTTAAGGGAATGTTCTATATCTTGAAGTTAGGCTAGTTAAATACTTTGAATGATACATCATTGGAAGAAATATATCTTCTCTATTCTCCATGTGATAAATACACAAAAACAAAAGCCTTATTAATAAAATAGACTTGTTTTCTCACACACTTACCTACTTTACAGACACATCCATCGTTTTAAAACCTGAGACTAGTGATTTTACATTTTAAAAAGCATTTTTCAAAGCATGATGGATGTTTAGGATGTGGATGAGAATAGTAAAGACAAGGCTTTTTTGAGGTGAGATCTAAGTTTCTGGTCCATTTCTTGAGGTGAGATCCAAGTTTTTGGTCAGGAACTTGTATTTTCGGTATGAATTTTGGGGTGAGTATGAACTCACATTCTTTAAAAAAAATCTGTTTAGGATAGTTCTTCTACTTCTTGTTTAAAAAACTCCACATGGGCTTCCCTGGTGGTGCAGTGGTTAAGAATCCGCCTGCCAAAGCAGGGCACACGGGCTCGAGCCCTGGTTCAGGAAGATCCCACATGCTACGGAGCAACTAAGCCTGTGCTCCACAACTACTGAGCCCGCAGGCCACAACTACTGAAGCCCACGTGCCTAGAGCCCATGCTCTGCAACACGAGAAGCCACTGCAATGAGAAGCCCCTGCACCACAACGAAGAATAGTCCCCGCTCGCCGCAACTAGAGAAAAGCCCGTGTGCAGCAACAAAGACCCAACGCGGCCAAAAAATAAAAATAAATAAAAGAAACAAAAAAACCCTTCACAGGTGCTAGTCTTTTGTTTTTTGGTTGAGTTGTAAGAGTTCTTTATATATTCTGGATATTTATCAAATAAATGATTTGAAAACATTTTCTTTTATCCTGTGGGTTGTGTTTTCACTTTTCGGTATGCGAGCCTCTCACTGTTGTGGCCTCTCCCATTGCGGAGCACAGGCTCCGGACATGCAGGCTCAGCGGCCATGGCTCACGGGCCCAGCCACTCGGCGGCATGTGGGATCTTCCCGGACCAGGGCATGAACCTGTGTCCCCTGCATCGGCAGGCGGACTCTCAACCACTGCGCCACCAGGGAAGCCCTGTTTTCACTTTTTTGATGGTGTTCTTTGAACCACAAAAGTTTTAAATTTTGATGGTTTAGTTAATCAATTTTTTTTTCTTTTATTGCTTGGGCTTTTGGTGTCATATATAAGAATCCATTGCCAAATTCCAGGTCATGCAGATTTACCCCTGTTTTCTTTTTAGTTTTATAGTTTTAGCTCTTGTATTTAGATATTTTATCCGTTTTTTTGGGCATATGCTATTTTGTATATGCTGTGAGATAGGGACACAATCTCATTCTTTTGGATGTGGATATCCAGTTGTACCAACACCATTTACTTGAAACACTGTTCTTTCCTCATTGAATTTTCTTGGTACCCATATCAAAAATCAGTTGACTGTAAATGTAAGAGTTTATTTCTTGGATTCTATTGCATTGTTCTGTATGTCTTCTTGTACCAGTACCATACCATTTCTCCTACCATAGCATTTATAGTAAATTTTGGAATTGGGAAATGTGAGTCTTCCAACTGTGGTCTTTTTCAAGACTGTTTTGTCTATCCTGGGTCCCCTGAATTTCCACATGAATTTTAGGATCAGCTTGTCAATTTTTGCTAAAAAAGGCAACTGAAATTTGATAGGAAAATTATTGGTTAATTATTGGGTGTATTGCCATCTTTACAATATTGAGTCTTAAGTTATGAATGTAGAATGTCTTTCCATTGTCTTAAATTTTTTCAACGAAATGTTTTCAACAGTCAAGTCTTATACTTCTTCTGTTGAATTGTTTCTTTCAGCTATTTTATTCTTTTGGATGCTATTATAAATTGAATTACTTTCTTTTCATTTTTGGATTGTTTATTGCTAATATATGGAAATACAACTGCATTTTTGTATAATGATCTTGAATCTTGCAAACTTGTTAAATTCATTCTAATTTTTTTTTTTGTGTTTTTCTTAGGGTTGTCTATAAACAAGATTATGTCACTTACAAATAGAGATAGTGTTACTTCTTTCATTTTAAACTTGATGGCTTTTATTTCTTTTTCTTCCCTAATTGCTTTTCCTAGATCCTCCAGTAAAATGTAATAAAAGTAACAAGAGTGGACATCCTTTTCTTGTTCCTGATCTTGGGGGGTGGGGAGAATCTAATTGTTTACCATTAAGATGTGCTGTTAGCTGTCCATTTTTCATAGATGGCTTATCAGGTTGAGGAAATTCCTTTTTATTCCTAGTTTATTTTACTGTTTCTATTATGAAATGGTGTTGATTCTGTCAAATGCTTTTTCCTGTGTCTATTCTGATTATGGAGTAATTGTCATTTATTCTATTAGTAGGGTGTGTTACATGGACTTTTCCATGTTAAACCAATTTTACATTCCTGGATTAAAACCCATGTGGTCCTGGCATATAATCCTTTGTATGTTGCTGGATTTGGTGTGCTGGTATTGTGTTGAGAATTTTTGTGTCTATAAGTGGTATTGATCTATAGTTTTCTTGTGATGTCATCATCTGCTTTTGTTATCAGGGTAATCGATTACTGGCATCATAGAGTGAGTTGGGAAATGTTCACTCCTATTCCATTTTTTAAATAAAAGTTTTGGAAGGATTTTTATTTAATTCTTCTTTGAACGTTGTAAAATTCACCAGTGAAGTCATCTGGGCCTGGGCTTTTTTTTGTGGGAGGGCTTTTGGTAATTGTCATTACAGCTCTGTTCAGATATTCTATTTCCTCTTGAATCACTTTCTGTAGTTTGTGTTTCTCTAAGAATTTGTCCATTTATCCAGATTATCTAATTTTATTGGATGATGACTTTTCATAGTATTCCCTTATAATCCTTTCTATTTATGTAAGGTTGGTATGTAAGGTTGATATTTAAAAAATATAGGTGTTTATAGATATACATTTCTCTTGAACACTGCTTTTGCTGCATCCTGTAAGTTTGTTTTTGTTTTCATGTCATTTATATCAGTAGTTTCTGATTTGCCTAGTGATTTCTTCTTTGACCCATTGGTTTTTTAGGAGTGTATAGTTTAATTTTCACATATTTGTGAATTTCTCAAATTTTCTTCTGTTGTTGACTTCTAATTTCATTCTTTTGTAGTGAAGGACATATGTTCCGTCATTTCAGTCTTTTTACATTTAATAAGGTTTGTTCGATAGTGTAGCATATGGCCCATCTTGGAGAATGTTCCCTGTGTCCTTGAGGAGGATGTGTGTTTTGCTGTTCGGTGAAAGTATTCTGTAGATGTCAGTTAGGTCTAGTTGGTCTATAGTGTTGGTCAAGTCTTCTGTTTCCTTGTTGACCTCCTTTTTATTCATTTTATAAATATAAAATGTTCTTCTTTGTCTAATAATTTTTGTCTTTAAGTCTGTTTCATCAGATTAGTATGATTACTCTAGCTCTTTTTGTTTTTATTTGTGTAGTATATCTGTTTGCATTCTTTTACTTAAACCTAGCTGTGTCTCTCAATCTAAACCATGTCTCTTGTAGACATCATATAGTTGGATCATTTTTTAGAAAAAATCTGTTTTGCCGATCTGTGCCTTTTGATTGGAGGTCTTAGTCCATTTATATTTATTATAATTACAGATAAGGTAGGATTTACATTTGCTATTTTGTTATTTGTTTTTTGTGTGTCTTATGTCTTTTTTGTTCCTCTGTTTCTCAATTGCTGTATTCTTATGTGTTAGATATTTTCCAGTGTACTATTTTAATTCCCTTGATGTTTCCTTTACTGTATGTTTTTGAGCTTTTAAAAAGTGATTGCCCTTGAAATTACAGAAAAATGAACCTTCTTAACTTAAAATATTCTACTTTAGATTAATACCAACTTAATTTCAATAGCATTCAAAAACTTTGCTCTGATATAGCTGTTCCCCTTCCCTCCTTTATACTATTATTACTATATAAATCACATCTTTATACATTATAATCCTATCAATACAGTGTTATAATTACTACTTTATGTAGTTTTCTTTTAAATCAGATGGGAAAACTGTTCATAGAAAATTACATTTCCTGTGTATATACTTTATAGATGCTTTTTATTTCTTCATGTGGATTTGAGTTACTGTCTAGTATCCTTTCTTTTTATTCTGAAGGACTCTATTTAGTATTTCTTTTGGGCAGGTCTGCTAGTGATGAATTCTCTTAGTTTTCATTTATCCAGAAATGTCTTAATTTCTCATTGGTTTTGAACGACTGTTTTGCTGATTATAGAATTCTTGGTTGAATCTTTTTTATTTCTGTCCATTGAATATGTTATTCATTACCTTCTGGTCTCCATTGTTTCTGATTTGAAGCTTTTAATTTTGAGGACCCCTTGTATAATCACTTTTCTCTTATTATTTTCAAGTTGTCTTTCAACAGTTTAAGAAGTATCTAGATTTGAATTTATTTGAGTTTATCATCCTTGGAAGTCACTGAGCTTCTTCAATGTACAGATTAATTTTTTTTCAATTTTAATAGATTATTTTTTAGAGCAGTTTTAAGTTTACAGAAAAATTACACAGAGAGTACAGAGTTCTCATAAACCTGCTCACATTGTTTTCCCTATTATTAGTGTCTTGCACAAGTGTGGTACATTTGTTACAAGTGATGAAACTATTGATACATTATTAATTATAATTAAGAGGGGTCAGTCTTTGTGTTGTACAATTCTTTGGGTTTGGACAAATGCATAGTATCCTTTAACCACTGTAACAGTATCCTATAGAATAGTTTCATCACCCTAAAAATGCCCTGTTTTGTACCTATTCATCTGTTCCTTCTTTCCTTCAAATCGCTAGTAAATGCTGAACTTTTATTGTTCTTATAGTTTTGCCTTTTCCAGACTATCATATCTTTGGACTCATACAGTGTGTAGCCTTTCACATTGGCTTCTGTCACTTTGCAGTATGCGTTTAAGCTTCCTCCATGTCTTTTAATAGCTTGGTAGCTGATTTTTTGAAAAATCACTGAATAATATTCCATTTTATAGATGTACCACAAATTGTTTATTCATTCACCTATTGAAGGACATCTTGATTGCTTCCAGTTTTTGGCAATTATGAATAAAGCTGCTGTAAACATTCATATGCTTGTTTTTGTGTGTACATACATGTTCAGTTTGGGTAAATAGCTAAGAGTGTGATCGCTGGGTTGAATGATTAGCCTATATTTAGCTTTGTAAGAAACTGCCAAAGTGTTTGCCAAAGTGATTGTCCCATTTTGCATACTTGGAGCTCATTGAGTCTCTTGGATATTCAGATTAATTTTTTGAAGTCAAATTTGGGAAGTTTCAGCCATTATTCAAATTTTTTCTAGAGATATCACCTTTGTGACTTCAGAACATACTATAAAGCTACAGCATTCAAAACAGTGTGGTACAGGCACAAAAACAGACACATAGATCAATGGAACAGAATAGAGAGCCTGGAAATAAACCTACACACTTATGGTTAATTAGTCTGTGACAAAGGAGGCAAGAATTTACAGTGGAGAAAAGACAGTCTCTTCAACAAGTGTGTTGGGAAAACTGGATAGCTATATGTAGAAGAACAAGATTAGAAGAACATTTCTTCACACCATATACAAAAACAAACTCAAAATAGATTAAAGACCTAAATATAAGACCTGAAACCATAAAACTCCTAGAAGAGAACATGGGCAGAATGCTCTTTGACATAAATTACAGCAACAGTTTTTGGGAACTGTCTCCTAAAGCAAAAGAAATAAAAGCAAAAATAAACAATGGGACCTAATTTTAAACTTAAAAGCTCTTTGCACAGCAAAGGAAACCACTGGACAAGACAAAAAGACAACCTACTGAATGGGAGAAAATATTTGCAGATGGTATGACTAATAAGGGGTTATTATCTAAAATATGTAAACAGCTCATACAACTCAATATAAAAACAAACAACCCAGTCAAAAAATGGGCACAAGACATGATTAGACATTTTTCCAAAGTAGATATACAGATGGCCAACAGCCATATGAAAAAAATGCTCGTCTCTAATCATCAGGGAAATGCAAATCAAAACCACAATGAGATATCACCTCACACCTGTCAGATGGCTGTCATCAAAAGTCTACAAATAACAAATGTTGATGAGGATGTGGAGAAAAGGGAACCCTAGTACGCTATTGGTGGGAATGTAAATTGGTGCAGCCACTATGGAAAACAGTATGGAGGTTCCTCAAAAAACTAAAAATAGAACTACCACATGATTCAGCAGTTCTACTGCTGGATATATATCAGAAGAAAATGAAAATGCTAATTTGAAAAGATACATGTACCCCAGTGTTCATAGTAATGTTATTTACAATAGCCAAGATGTGGACACAAACTAAGTTGCCCGCCACTGGAATATTACTCAGCCGTAAAAAATGAAATTCTGCCATTTGCAGCAGTGTGGATGGACCTAGAGAGTATTATGCTTAATGAAATAAGTGATACAGAGAAAGGCAGTACTCTGTTATTAGTTATATGTGGAATCTAAAAAATAAAACAGGGGCTTCCCTGGTGGCGCAGTGGTTGAGAGTCCACCTGCTGATGCAGGGGACACGAGTTCATGCTCCGGTACGGGAAGATCCCACATGCCGCGGAGTGGCTAGGCCCGTGAGCCATGGCCGTTGAGCCTGCGCGTCCAGAGCCTGTGCTCCGCAACGGGAGAGGCCACAGCAGTGAGAGGCCCGCATACCAAAAAAAAAAAAAAAAAAAAAAAAAAAAAACAAAAAAACAAATGAATATATATAACAAGCCTCACAGATACAGAGAACAAACTAGTGATTACCAGTTGGGAGAGGGCAGGGGAGGAGGAGCAAAATAGGTGTATGGGATTAAGAGACAAAAACTATTATATATAAAATAAGCAACAAAGATATATTGTACAGTACAGGGAAATAAAGCCATTATTGGGCAATTACTTTAAATGGAGTATAATATATAAAGTATTGAATCACTGTGTTGTACACCTGAAACTAATATTGTAAGTCAACTATACTGCAGTAAACAAAATAAAGTCAAATTTGGGAAGTTTTGAGCCATTATTCAGTTTTTTTCTTCACCCCCTCCCCCATGCTCGTGACTGCAGCCCCCTCTTTCACCCTTCTCTCCCACCCTTTCCTCCACTTTCTTTCTGACACTCCTGTTATGCATTTGTTGATGTGCTTAATGGTTTCTCACAGGTCTCTGAGCCTCTGTCATCTTTCTTAATTCTCTTTTCCTTTTGTACCTCAGACTGGATACTCTCTCTTGACCTTTCCTCAGTTCCACTGATTCCTTCTACTGTCAGTGCATACCTGCTGTTGAGCCCCTCTAGTCAGTTTTTCAATTCAGTTATTGTACTTTCAATACAATCAATTCTATTGGTTCTTTTTTATAATTTCTGTTTCTTTATTGAAATTCTCAATTTGGCTAAATATCTTTCTCATTGGTTTGATTTAGTTCTTCAGTTCTTTGAACATACTTATAATAACTGACTGAAAGTCTTTGTGTAGTTAAGTCCAGTGCTTGGGTTTCCTCCGGGACAGTTTTTACTGAAGCCCCTTTTTCTGTGTATGGGCCAGACTTGTGTTTCTCTACGCGCCCTGTAATTTTTTGTAGTTGTTGAAAGTGGACATTTTATAATGCATCAACTTTAGAAATCAGACCTCTGCCCCTGCCCAGCCCAGGGTTTATTGTTGTTATGGACCTTCTTGGGTTAATTTTGTAAATCTGTGTTCTTTATTGCATGAGGCAACTTAAGTCTCTGTTCAGTTAGCTTAGAAGCTGACTAATAATGATTAGTCAGAGATTTTCTTAAATGCCTTAAGCAGAGATTGCTTAAGGGTATAACTTTGTTTAGGGATCTGATGTGTTAATAGTTCAGATGTATAAGTATTTTAGCAGAATATTCCAATGTTTGCTTTCCACTAGAGGTTTGGAGTGGGGTGGTAGACAACATAGTTGGAGGAAGATGAGATAAGCAGCTAATTCAATTGCAGGATTGTCTTTAATGGGCTAGTGAGCATTGGGAATCTTCACAGCCGCATAGGATATGTTGGATTTTCCAATCATATAGGACCATTAAACTGTTCCTTGGCACACATGTTGGGAAATGCTCCTAGGGTTTTCTCTGAAAAAGTTCAACCTAAACTGTGGGATGTCTTCAAACCTTTAGCAGTCCACAAACGTAGCCTAAAGAAAAAAAAAAAGACTGGAGAGAAGGTTTTAAAAGAGAAATCAACGAGCCATCATTTTGAAGAAAAAAATGGATATGACCAGCCGTCATTTTGAAGAAAAAAGTGAATATGTAGAATTAGTTTACCCGTATGCTTTCTGAGTGTGTGTGTATATACTTACGTGGGCATATATATCTCTTCACAAATTTTTCTTTTTGTTTCACGTGTTTTTTTTTTTTAAAAAAAGACTCATGGGACATAACAGCATTGCTGGATGCCTGGTACATTTAAGAAACCTGACTGCATAAGAAGCACTCTACATGGGCGGAGGATGTTACCTGGAATCAGCACTAAATGATCCCGACTTTTCTTGATTTAAATGGTAAAAAGTCTAACTAATTTTTGTAACATTACTCTGTACAAATGATGGTCAGTTATTTATTTTTATTTGTATTATTAATATTTACAGTTTGTTTCCTAATTAAATATTTAAAAGTTCTAGTGCTAATTCTGGTGTTAAAAACTTTTCAAATCTCTATAAATCTGGTTTTGAGACAATTGATAGTTTTGACTTTCTTTGTTAGAGCCAATTGCTGAGTAATAAAATTGACTTTTGAAAACAAAACAATATCTGTATATTTGTAAACATTTTACATAATAAAAGTGGGTTAGGTTCCTGGAATTCGAATATAGACAAAGGGTCTTTCATAAGTTACAATTTGCATACAAGTGTTGTTTTTCAGCTAGGCTGTTTCTCTATTTTGGAATATATATGTCTTCTCTTCCTGTGGTGCCTGGTATGGAACTGAACAAAGTGAGGTCAACCCAAAACAGTTCCAAATCTGACCTGGTTTCACCTGAGCCTTTCTGTTCCAGTTTGAAAATCCAGTTGACCCCCTTTTCCTTCAAAGATTCTTAGAAGCCACAGCCATTTCTGAATGTCTCCTTAAGTGTACTCCCACTCCTAAGTTGGTAAAGAGCAGAGTGGATCTGATCTCTTCAAATACTTGGGGCTGCTGACGCCAACTGATGGACATTAATGGATGTGTCAGGAGGAACCCAGATTAGTAATGATTTCAAGCACTGGCACAGGATCAAAAACTCACCAGCTATGGAGAATAAAATAACTATAGCCTAGGTCTTCAACTGTGTTTTGCACCTCAATATACCTGAGGGGTAAAATGTTGATTGTAGGATATTCTAGCATATCCTTGTACTCAGCTTTTTTAAAAAGACAATCTGGCATTGATACCAGAGATGATGGGTATATCCTATAACAATACTTCGTTTCCTCTGATTGACCCACTTTGTTTTTGTCTTAAACATCTGACCTCATAGCAAAGAGGACAGTTTTTGAACCTGAGAAGATGTCATGAAACACTGTATTTTTTTAATATATATATATATATATATATATATATATATATATATATATATATGTATGTATCCTTTCTATTTTTCTTTTAGTGCTGCCCTCCATTTCAAGATGCCTTTGCATTTCTGATAAATGCAAACTGTCAAATCTCCAGGCCACTACAGAGGGGAAGTCATTACTGCTTGAAGCCTGGAAGACTGCCCTTAATAAAGCCAAGTCCCCAGTTGTTGTTGAAATGCTGAGGAAGTTGCGGAGGAGGAAACTTTTTTCTTATCCCACTAAATACCTCTTCTTCCTTCTTGTTTTTTCCCTGGTCACCTTCTCTGTTTTAAGAATTCATCAAAAGCCTGAATTTGTAAATGTTGGACATTTGGAGCTGCTTGAAGAGAATCCTAGTAGTAATATTAATTGTACCAAAGTTCTGCAGGGTGATGTAGATGAAATCCAAAAGGTAAAGCTTGAGATTCTAACAGTGAAATTTAGAAATCGCCCTCGATGGACAAACTATGACTACATAAACATGACCAGTGATTGTGCTTCTTTCATCAAGAAGCGCAAATATATTGAAGAACCGCTTAGTAAAGAAGAGGCAGAGTTTCCAATAGCATATTCTGTAGTGGTTCATCACAAAATTGAAATGCTTGACAGGCTCCTGAGAGCCATTTATATGCCTCAGAATTTCTATTGCATTCACGTGGATACAAAATCAGAGGAATCCTTTTTGGCCGCGGTGATTGGCATTGCATCCTGTTTCAGTAATGTCTTTGTGGCCAGTCAGCTGGAGAGTGTTGTGTATGCATCTTGGAGCCGGGTTCAGGCTGACCTCAACTGCATGCAGGACCTCTACCGAATGAACGCAGACTGGAAGTACTTGATAAATCTCTGCGGTATGGATTTTCCTATTAAAACCAACCTGGAAATTGTCAGGAAGCTCAAGTCGTTAATGGGCGAGAATAACCTAGAAACGGAGAGAATGCCATCCAATAAAAAAGAAAGGTGGAAAAAGCATTATGCAGTCGTGAATGGAAAGTTGACAAACATGGGGACCGACAAAATACATCCTCCTCTTGAAACACCTCTGTTTTCAGGCAGTGCCTATTTTGTGGTCAGTAGGAGGTATGTGGAGTATGTGCTCGAGAATGAAAAAATACAAAAGTTTATGGAGTGGGCAAAAGACACATACAGCCCGGACGAGTATCTCTGGGCCACTATTCAGAGGATCCCCGAAGTCCCAGGATCACTGTCCTTAAGCCATAAGTACGATATGTCCGACATGCACGCAATTGCCAGGTTTGTCAAGTGGCAGTACTTTGAAGGTGACATTTCCAAGGGCGCCCCCTACCCGCCGTGCAGCGGCATCCACGTGCGCTCCGTGTGTGTTTTCGGAGCGGGTGACTTGAACTGGATGTTGCGCGTGCACCACTTGTTCGCCAACAAGTTCGACACGGACATCGACCTCTTTGCCATCCAGTGTTTGGATGAGCATCTGAGGCATAAGGCCCTGGAGACATTAAAACACTGACCCTTGGAGGCAGTTTTAGAAATAATTAGGAGGCATGAGATGTACCCCGTTTGATTCTTCCACCTATAACTCTTCAAGCCAGAGAAGCTCTATGGTTTCTGCAGGGCAGGTCGGTTAGAAAGGTTGTAGCCTTCAGGCTTGACTTAGAGTTAGTGAGAGTGTAGGGCAGGTTGCAGGGCGTTGTGCGGGGGAGTGGTCCGGGTGGCTGGGGAAGAGGTTGAATGCAAGTTATCCTGTTAAAAGAACTCAGGGACTGAACAAAACCCGAAGGTGTGACCTGTGCCAAAATTACTTGGAGAGCTTTAAATATGATGGTTTTTCCTGATTTGAATAGATTTATAGCAACAGCCAACAGTCAGGATGTAATTTATCTTGTAGATCACATCTGTTGAAAGAGAAATTTGACTTTATTCTAAATGATCTTTGTAAATGATTGACTTTCTGCTGTAACATTGCATTGTGTTGTGTATCTCTATATGCCATCTCAGGGAACTTGCAAAAATGGGCTTGACTGAATGTGAATATTTCCCATTTACGCTTTTAACAATGTACATATGTTTTTAAAAGCCCCTCCACCCCCGCCAAAAAAAAAGACCTTATAGTTTAGTTGATTCTATGAATCATCTTAGGTTATTTACAAAGTTAAGGTACCTTTGATTGCTATAGTGTCTACAGAGTAATGCTCCGTTTTTTTCAAGTATGTCTCGCTCCTCCTCCTCCAGTCTCCCTAGACCCTGCTGTCAAGCTGTACATAAACTTGTTTTCATAGTGCCCCATATTCCTAGTGTCCCATACTGCAGCCTCAGTTCTCCTTTGTGATCTGATTGGCAGTAATTGGTATGGAGAGCTAAGACAGAAAGGGTGAAGTGTAAGTATGGCCGAGGGGAGGAGGAGTCATATGTAGACAATCTCTGAGGCCTATGATGCAGCAATCGGTACTCTCCCCAGAAATTAAGCCTGTTGCTCTTTGGGTCTGCTTGTGTCCGTCCTCCAGGCTCTTGCATCCGACTGTCACCTCTGTCGCCTTTTGAAAGGAACTGGCTTCCCGGCTTCTTGCTTCTTCGTGTTACCTGCCCATTGGTTATTCGTTAGCTCTTGCATTTTAAGTTCCCTTCTCTCTCGGAACCTATGAGGAGGGGAAAGGTGTGCTGTTGTACCACCTGGCATGCTTGAAGGCCTGGGTATCCTAAAGGGAACATTAGTTTTGGGGCGGATTGTCTCAGTATTGATATTATTCTCAGCATATGGTTCTTACTCTGTTTTTCACTAAAAGATTTGCGGTTGCTGTTGTGCTGTCTCAAATCTCAAAGTAAATGAAGATTAAAAAAAAAAAACTTGCTCTTTTGCTAAGCTGATACCATTCAGCCATCGATCTAATAGGAAATGAGAAGTTTTATCATTTAGCTGAGACTTCAAACAAGAATCAAATCCATGTACTTTATTTTTAAAACTTAGACAACTTAAATAGTATATGAGAAATACATAATATCAGACAGTTTTCAGGCATTCAACTGATAAAACATTTTATTCCTCAGAGTCAGGAACCGTTTTTATTTTATGGAGAGGTTTGTTATACTGACCCTCCTGAATGAAAGTTTCACACTTTTGGACACTTAATGATTTGTAAATGTGCAAGTCAGTGGATTGCTATGGTTTGCATGATTTAACAGGGCAGCCAATGTTGAACCAAGAAAAACATACCCACTTTGAAAATTCAAGAGGTGATGTCAGTGAGGACATTGTATGCATGGTGTTCTGTCTCTATTGGCTTCTAAACCAATTTGTTCTTTGAATGCACGTCACATGTCTCTCCCATGCTCTCTTTTAGAAGAAAGATTTTACCTGTAAGTTGGGCCGTTTTTTGTTTTTTTTTTTTACTCTAAAACCAGTGATTTTCAGTGACATACTTTGTGTCTATGTCTTGTGTTTCTTTAACTTCATTCATTATATCTTGAATACTATAGACATTTGTCATTTTTTTATTTTGAATATTTGCAAATTTGCGGGAAAGTTAAAAGTAATAGTACGGTGAACATTATAGAAGAACATTATAGAACTTTCACCTGGAGTCACTGGTTGTTAGCATCATGCTCATTTGCTCAGTTTTATGGATTTTTGAATTTAGCAGAATTGAAAATTGAAAGTTAAAAAAAATTTACAAATATCATCGCAGTGCTCTTACTGTAGTGTCACTGAATCCGATTGACATTTAAATTGGCAGCTTTGAGGGTTTTCTTTTCTCCACCATATACGTAAAAATATGATTTTAGAATCCATTTCCACAAGCCCCACACTAAAACTGTGGACCCACCATCTTTTATGTAGCTGTGGTACGTCATCTCTCTAGAATGGCACTTGCTGAAATGTGTCTGAATATTACCCTATTGCTAATAGCTTTACAGGGATTATATAGCCATTAGGACTCAATTTTATACTGTCCAACCTAACTTAAAACAAATGAAATTCATAGTAGTGGAACAAGCAATTGGAAGAATCAAGAAGATGCTTTCAAAAGGAAACCCTTACTACATTCAGGAGGAGCAAAAATGTTGTAAGTTCTTTGGGAAAGATAAATTAGTTAAATTGCTTCCTGTATGTCAGTTATTAAATACTAATTTCTTTTTACTGTCATGTAAGATCTTTTATAGGGAATTATTAGAAATTGTATTCCCAAATAAATCCTGAAATATACATAAACTGCAATTTTTTAATGGAAGCGTTCTAGTTAATGAAGCACTGATCCAGATTCACATATTACTTATTAAGGACAAGAGTTAACAAAAATGGTTCTTTCTTTATAGGCAATTACCTAGGCTCTTCCCAGACCATGGTAAACAGCCTTGAAAATGTGAAACACTATTGTCTCTAAACATGTATTTGTGTCATGCATCAAGCACAATTCACGTAAAGAACAGAAGTGGATTTTCTTTTGTAGTCATTTGGGGGAGGAGGAAGCCATGTTTTACTTCATTTCATCTGTAGAGTCAAGTTGACCTGGACTTTTTCAGTTGGCTTAGAAAAATAAAAATCACTTCTCATTATGGTAAACACAAATAAGTAAATGCAACACTTTCATGGCAAGTGTGGTTACCTTAAGGTTTACTCTTTTGAATACGGGCATGACTGGATGCGTTTGGAACTAGTCATATCACCATTAAAATCAGCTATTCAGAAACCAGTGCCTTGTCTCCACAAGTTATTTTGTTAGGTACCAGCACCCCAATATTAAATTTAGTATTTGGATTTGATAGTTTGTAACCAACAGGTGTTTTGTGTGAGTAGTGATTCAAAACATAAAGGTTAATTCTTTAGGCAGAAATGTCTGAGAGAGAGGGTTTGGCGATGGCAGAAAGTGTAACATAGGTTATGCAAAAAGAGCTAGACCGGGGGCTTCCCTGGTGGCGCAGTGGTTGAGAGTCTGCCTGCCGATGCAGGGAATGTGGATTCGTGCCCCGGTCTGGGAGGATCCCACATGCCGCGGAGCGGCTGGGCCCGTGAGCCATGGCCGCTGAGCCTGCGCATCCTGAGCCTGTGCTCTGCAACGGGAGAGGCCACAACAGTGAGAGGCCCGCGTACTGCAAAAAAAAAAAAAAAAAAAAAAAAAAAAAAAATTGCTGCTTGCCAAATATTTATTTGGAGCATTTTTCACATATGGTTTGCCTTAGGGAGTATTACTGAGACTCCTTACCGCTAGTCTTCACTTGGTGGGTTGTAGCGGGAAGGAGCCCTGCTTTCCTGGAGCACTCCTCTTTTACCCAGAGAAATGTTTTTAGATTTAAGCTTTGGTGCTTTGCAGTGTGTCCCGAGGCCTTATACTCTGGGTAACCCTCTAAGATACTCTAGTTGTATACCATGGCTGGAGAGAACTTTTTGCAGCACTAGCCAGAAGAATCACTGAACCAATCCTAAAGGGCACTGTCAACCTGGCTTCAAGATCCTAGGGTTCTCAGATTGACAGCTATTTGGCTTCTAGCTCCTTAGAATCTACAGATGGAACTTCATTTTCTGATCCCAGATAAATGTTAATTGCTAACTAGGTGAGGATGGTCTGGTTCTTTCAGCTGCATGCCAGTACAAAACAGATGTTCTTCGGCAAGAGGACAGGAAAATATTCAGATGGGTAGTCACTTGGATGAGCAATCTTGGTGCAGGAGGAGGGTCTTGTTTAACTCCAGGGTTTTATGCATTCCATGTGAAGGCTTCACTACCTTCAAGATCAGCTAAGAAACAGAAACCAATGCTTTCTTTTTAAAAAATATTTATCTATTTATTTATTTGGTTGCGCCGGGTCTTAGTTGAGGCGTGTGACCTCTTCGTTGTGGCACGCATGTGGGATCTAGTTCCCTGACCAGAGGTTGAACCCAGGCACCCCACTGCATTGGACTGTGGAGTCTTAACCACTGCACCACCAGGGAAGTTGTGAAACCAGTGCTTTCTTTAGAACATAAATAAATAAAAATATTTTTTGTTTTGGAAAGGATTTACTTCTACAGAGCTAATGATTAGCTTAAACATTACTTACAGGATATTTATAATTTACTTTCTTTGTCAGACTTATTAGTAAACTATTCCTGGCCCAATCAGAGTTCCTTCGTTTAACTTAATTCAAAGGAGACATGTTTTCTCTCCGGGAAGCTTTGCCTACCTCTCTTTCCAAAGAAAAATGCCCCTCCAAATATGTTCCTTAAAGCTCATTGAGGGAATAATGACAACCGCTAATATTTGTTGAGTGTTTCCTTTCTGCATGTTCTAAGCACTTTGCACGTATCACCTCTCACTTCACAACAGCCTTAGCAGAGGCTACTATTGGCCCAATTTACAAAGGGGGCAAAGAAGTAGGTGAATCTGTAACAAATGGCACATCTTAAATATAAGACAAGTTTTCTTCTCATCTGTTCACCTCCTTTCTACCATTTCAACCATCCCATCTCTTTCCCCAGACCCTGCTCTGCTCTGAGTGTAGCACTTTTTAAAAAATAAGCAAATGTACTGAGAAATAAAAAGGGTGGAAACAAAAAGAACGAACCCTTGCGTCTTGCTGAAATCTTCCCCAAAAGAGTGTGTGGAGGGAGAGGAGATAAAAACCTGGAAGTGTGGCGAACATCAATTTGATGAGGGCCACTGAAAAGGAGAGATGGGCCAGAAATCCTTAGCCATAATAGTCTTAAATGCACGAGAGAGGAGTCCGGAAGCCACAAAGGGGAATAGTTTCAACAAGTGCCATCAGTCTTAAAATACTTGAAAGCATGGGAGGTTTGACAGGGAAATGTTTGGGCATAAAATATATGACAAGTGCCAACCTCCGATTTCCAGCGACAAGTCTCCCTTTGAGTACCACTTTCCTGGAGTCAAGCATTGTTTCTCTAACTAATGTAATAAATATACTTTCACACATAAAAAGGAGGGCGGCCCTGGAAATGTGAGGTAAGTTTTCTTTGGCTGAGCCCTATTTGCTTGCTTTTTGTGTTGCTGAGGGAATTATGCCAATGGATGGGTTTTGCTAAGGAATGTGAGGGGAGGACACACCAGCTGGACAGACCAGAAAGGGCTGTTTGGGGCGGGGCGGTGGGTGGGCCTGCAGTCTATGGAGGAGTATTTGAGGGCAAGGGGAGATTGCGAAGGGAGTCTTCACCTCCTTGCTGTCAGGTGACCCACCATCCTGATCTGCCCAGCCCTGAGGAAGAGGTTCCTGGGACGCCGGACCTCGAGTGCCAACGCCAGGAGGAGTTGGTCTCCCTTGGTCTTACCCCCCAAATCTTCAGGAAAATCTACATCCGTGCTTCTGACGGTGGATTTTATGCTTTCTGGGCGCTAGCGATTCAGAAATTGACCTGTAGGCAAGCACAGGAAAGAACAGGGGACCCACAAGTAGGCCCAGCCACACACAGGCGGAGTTCCTCATTAAGGAGAGAATGATAAGCAAGCAAGGCTTGGAGAAGGTATCCACTTACGGAACCTGAAAAGCCTCACCCAGACTGCATCCAGGCCTTCCCACTTCTGAGGGGCTCTTTGTAGGCAGGGCTTGTGGATGGATAGAAATCAGAATAAGACAGACAAAGCTGGTTCCAGTTATGATATGATAGCTTATGTACCAAATCACACCCACCTAACTTTGCAGGTTCTACTTTGGAAAACCCTTCCATGTTACTCTAGTGTTCATTCTGGAGTGTCCTGTCTCCCCACAGCCAGTCCCTAAGGTCTCTCTTCTTATCTCTTCTACTCATACCCTCCTCTCTTGTCATCAAGCCCTGTTTAGTCCCTCCTCTCTCACCTGGAGCATTGCCACTTGCCAAGCCACCTATTCTTGAAGGCTGGCTTCCTGAAAATGTCACCAAAACCATCTGGTCGTAACAGAGCAGAGTCTACTGCTGACGGCAGTGATGGAGAGCTCCATCTCCAGGCTCCTGATAGCATCTCAGAGGGAGGAGGGCCAAGTCGGGCTATTTCTGAGGTTTTGAATTCTGCTTAAGTTGGGTCTGATAGTGTGGGATCTTGGATAACGACAGTATAAAATGGTGTAGGATTGGAGGAAACAGCAAAGGTGAGGATTTTGAGGCAAAGGGTTCAAACAGTCCTGGGGTATAAACTGACATTTGATGCTTTTTAATTATTGCAACATTCTTGGGCCTTAGAGGATGTTCCTGGAGTGAAAAATGAAGTTATTTGCAACGTTTACCTTCCAGGGCAAGAGTTTTCTGAAATAGTAAAGTGGTGTTGATGAAGACCATGTGGGTTCAGATGAATTTGCTTCTCACCTCCTTCCCTCAGGTCTCTCACTCTTCTGATAATAGCAACGACAACAACAGCAGTAACAGTAGCAGCAAATACTTAACTCTGTGTGCCAAGTGCTGTCCTAAGCATTTTACAAATACTAGCACGTTTAATCCTCACCGTAATCTTATGGCGTGTACAACTGTTGTTCACATTCTACTAATGTGGAATAAAGCAGTTCAGAGAGGTCAAGTTACTTGGCCAAGTCACACACTCTGACAGTGGAGGCACTGTCAGAGTGATGTATCAGAAATGAAAATTTGATAATTTCACACCCTTGCATGGCCCTTTCAATGACTCCCTATTGCCTAAAAGATTTCTTCAAATGGCGCCCGAGGCCCTCCCTGATCTGGCCTCTGCCCACCTCTCCATACCTTCTGTTTTGCACATGATGCTCTATCCATTTGGACCACATATGGTTTTCTGAACACATGATGCTATTTCATGTCTCCTTGAATAGGACTCATCGGGGGTTTTTGCCCCTGGTGTCATCTCAGTAAGCATCTGCTAAACAGTGGTCTGAAGGAACCATCTCTTCTCTCACTTTCAGCCCGTGTGCTTTGTCCACACTTACAATGGACTGAGAGTAAGAGGGTGCTGGGGTTTCTACATCCATCTTACAGGAAGCAAGAGGGTTCACCAATGTTGAGAAAGCAAGTGGAGAAAGGGAGAGTTGCAGATTTTGTCGTAGGGCTGCCCTTTGAGCCCTGGAGCAACCTGAGCCCAGGCTTGTTCACTCATAGGATCCAGTAGATTCTGACTTTTATTGCTTGAGAGAGATTGAGCTGGGTTTTTGAAAGCAGTTGCATCAGAAAAGGTCCTCTTTCACACTGTACACTCTCCTAGAACACATTTCTCCAGGCTTTCAGACCAGAACGTCCTCACCTCTTAACACTCAACTCAGGCATCATCTCCCCTATGATGAGGTACTTACTTCCTGACCATCGCTGTTTTCCTTCTGGCTTATATAAATGATCACTGTGATCTCTGGCTTCCATATTACCCTGTACAGAGTTTATCGCCACCATCTAAAATAAACTATTGAACTCATATACCTGTATGTGTAGTTTCGTATATTTTTTAAAAATAGACTTTATTTTTTAGAGCAATTTTAGGTTCACAGCAAAACTGAGTGGAAAGGACAGAGTTTCCCTTTATCCCCCGCCCCCATCCTTCCCCACTATCAACTTCCCGAACCAGAGTGGTTCATTTGTTATAACAAATGAACCTGCATTGACATATCACCATCACCCCAAATCCATAGTTTGTATTTGGGTCCCCTCTCAGTGTTGTACTTTCTTTGGGTTTTGACAAGTGTATAATGACATGTATCCACCATTTCAGTATCATGCAGAATGGTTTCACTGCTCTAAAAATCCTCTGTGTGCTGCCTATTCATTCCTCCCCTCCATCCCTAGCAACCACTAATCTTGGTACTGTCTCCATAGTTGTGCCTTTTCCAGAACATCCTATAGATAGAATCATACAGGATATATATAGCCTTTTCAGATTGGTTTCTTTCATTTAAGTTTCCTCCATGTCTTTTTATAGCTTGATAAACCTTTCTTTTTAGCACTGAATCATATTCCATTGTCTGGTGTACCACAGTTGATTTATCCATTCGCCTACTGAAGGACGTCTTGGTTGCTTCCAAGTTTTGGTTAATTCTGAATAAAACTGCTATAAACATCAGTGTTCAGGTTTTCTGTGGACATAAGTTTTCAGTTCCTTTGTGTGAACACCAAGGAGTGTGATCGCTGGATTGTATGGTAAGACCATGTTTAGTTTTGCAAGAAACCTCCAAACTGTTTTCTGAAGTATCTGTACCATTTTTGCACTCCCACCAGCAATGACTGAGAGTTCCTGTTGCTCCACATCCTCGCCAGCATTTGGTGTTATCAGTAGTCTGGATTTTGGCCATTCTTACAGGTATGTAGTAGTTTTTCATTGTTTTAAATTTGCAATTCCGTAATGATATGACGCGGAGCACCTTTTCACACGCTGTTCTTTGGTGAGGTGTCTGTTCAGGTCTTTTGCACATTTAAAAAATCGGATTGTTGATTTTCTTATTGTTGACTTTTAAGAGTTCTTGGTATATTTGGGATGACAATCCTTTATCAGTTGTGTCTATTGCAAATATTTTCTCTTGGTCTGTGACTGCATTTTTTAACATAAAAATGTTAAAATGTTAAATTAATAACTGATATTGCTTCTTGGGGGCAGGGACAGTGTACCTTCATTTCTGTATTCCCAGGTCTAGCGCAGAGTGTGACATACAGTTGGTTCTCACTAAATATGTGGTAAATGAACAAAGACAGTTAATTTGCTTAATTTTTTTTTTTTTTTTTTTTTTGGCCATACCGTGCAGCTTGTGAGATCTTAGTTCCCCGACCAGGGATTGAAACCGTGCTCCCTTCATTAGGAGTGTGGGGTCTTAACCACTGGACCACCGGGGAAGTCTCTAATTTGCTTAATCTTGAATAATCTCTCTTAAGGGAAAAAAATCTCCTTTTAGATATATTTTTTCCTCTCAAATAGAAACCGTAACAGTAGAAGGGGAAAAAAAATAGATTTACTCACAACATCTAACCTTTGGTTTAATTTGGCTTGTCTTTATATTCACTGTGAAATGAAACCTTACTGAAAATGAAATGCTGCACCTGAATTCAAGTATTCTGTCATTTTGTCCCTGCCCACAAATATTTGTTCAGGAAATACGATTTTTTAGGAATCTGGTGTTCTTTGCTCACTGGCTGAGCACGGGACCGAGGTAACTGGAGAGCAGATCCAACCAATCCTGCGTGTGCTGTCACAGAGTTCGGGGTCTTGGGCAGGTCAAGGTTCCCTTCGTTCCCCAGAGAAAAAGAAGGGAGGCGGAGGGCACAGTGCATGTTCATGGGCCCTGGGATGCATTTTTTCCCAAGCCCTTTATAGCAATTCACAAAGGGGGTCAGGGTACACCTGTTTCCTATGAGGCTGGACTGTACTTTGTATGAGATGCAAAGAAGGAAATAGGGATGGGTAATGCAAATAGGAAAAATAGGTGTCTAAAAACTTGGGGAGAAAAAAATACATGCTTTCTTGGCTTAGGATGAGTAACAACAAACCAGTGGCACAGGAGAGAGAAAAGCCTTCCCCAGGGATCTTTCCACACACCTCCTGCATGGTAGGCGGACTGTGGGGGTGGGGGTGACATGATTCGCTACTGCTGTGTCATTTCAACAGTGGAATATGGCAGGAGTGCAGCGTCTGAGGGTGAGAAATTGCCTACTGTGATTGTTATGTCCATCCGTGTAAGCAGGTTTGCCTCAACCTGGGCATGATTGACATTTTGGGCCAGAAAATTCTTTGTCATGGGGGTGGAGTCTGTTCTGTGCATTGTAGGATGTTTAGCAGCATCCCTGGCCCCTATGCACTAGGTGCCAGTAGCAGTCCCCCTCCCTGGTTGTGACAACCAAAGATGGCTCTAGGTATTGCCAAATGTCCCCCAGGAGGCAAAATCGCTGTTGCTTGAGAACCACTGATTTATAGGAAGAATTCAGTTCCCATCACAGTGCCTGGGAAGAGTGTCTTGTATGTGAAAAATCACTGACTAAGGTATTAGATTCACTCTGGTGGACCAAATATTCATGGTTTCTGCCCATGTGATGCTTAAATCTGATGGATGAGAAGATGGGTAGATGGATGTAGGGTGTCTCAATAGGTAGATGTGATTTCTCTTAGTAATCATCCAGTGTTTAAAAAAAGAGTCATCCAAGCTACTACCTTTCTAGCCAATCATGGGAGGTAAAAGCAACCCTTGTGTGAAGGTAGATCAAGTAGTTGACAACCAGAGCCTAATGACCTGGGAAAAAAAAGTTATCTTTTTTAAAAAATTGAGGTAGAGTCTATTATATAAGCTTCAGGTATACAGCTTAGTGATTCACATTATTTAAAGGTTATATTCTATTCATAGTAATTATAAAATATTGGCTACATTTCCTGTGTTGTACAATATATCCTTGTAGCTGATTTATTTTATATAGGGCTTAGCATTTCTTGACTCTGGATAACGTGACCACAAATTTCTTTGGCTTTCACACTCACAATGATGCTACCCACTCTGCTTTTTTAAAAAAAAATCTGTCATCGTCTCATGAATCCACACATTTAGCTGCTTTTCCATCTCTTCCATAGCTTCATCATGCACTACAGGTGTTACTTTAGCACTTTCCCGAGTGGCCTCACCCAGAGTTCAGCAAATTTTCTCTTCCTTTCCTGGATGTTGATTCATTAACACTGGACTCGCAGCCAACAGCACTGTTAACTTGTGCCTGAACCAAGCTTCTCTAACTTGTTTTCTCTGTAAGGCACATCCCAGCCTTCTGGCACCTCAGGGACATTAGATAGCACTTCAGCACTGCTGGGGGGATGGCATGGGCTGGGGGGGTGGGGAAGTGGTGGTGAACAAAAACGCCCAAAAATGCAAAAAGCATGACACTATTAGACCACAAAAAGGACACTTGTTTACAGTGTTAAAGCCGAAAGGAGAAAACAGAGCCTCGCCTTTTTTCCACCTCAGCTAGGAATGTGCATGTTGGATGACTGAGATTTTTCACCTCTCTGTACATGATGATGAGTGATCGTAAAAGTGCCGCAAGTAGTGCTTTTGGGGTCACGAATACATTTTAGTGAGTATGTGAATTTGCAAATACAGAATCCACGAATAATGAGGATTGATGGTATCTATATTTTTAACAAGTTCCCTATGGTATTGTGATACCCAGCCAAGTTGAGGAAACTCTGAATTACATAATTTGTGAATGTGAGGTAGTGCTTCTATTTGTGACGGTGCAAAAATTATAAAATTTTCTAAAGACATTTAGGTTTACTGTCCTGCCCCAATTAAAAAAAAAAAGTTTAAAGCTATGCCTGCGCCTTGTGCTGCAACTGTGGCTGTTACCATTGGTTGAGCTTCTGTTGAGGAAATAATTTTTATTCTTTCGACCTTAGGTAAACAGAGATTAAAAAGAATCTTCTTTGTGATGGAAGTGTACAAAAATTAGGTTACCAGTGCAGAATTAAGATAGGAAAGGAAGCACAACTGGAATAATCTTTCACTTTAGGAAAATCAACTGATACTAAAGGAGCAAAGATCGGTGTATGGTCAATATTTCTCTTTATAGTTGATGATCAGGAGAAATGAGATACCATCCTCTTTTTTTTCCTCCCTAAATTGAAAACAGAGGATCAAAAGTTTCCTTGAATATGACATCTCCCTTTACTTCCTTTCAGCACTACCATGATCACAATTACTTTCGATGCCAATTATCATGTATTATTTGTCTCTCCTGCAGAATGTAAACACATTAGGGATTGTGTTTTTCTAACTCACCGCCATGTCCCTGATACCTGGTACAGGGCCAGGTGCATAGTAAATGTTCAAAAACAATGTGGTTGGACACATGTTTCTGAACGAGAAGGGAAAGGGGAAAGTGAATAAATACTTGTTGAACACTTATTATATGCTAAGCAAGTTACTATTCCATTTATTCCTCACAAACCTATATGATAGATATTTTGAATCCTGTTCGATAGGTGAGAAAAACCAAGGCTCAGAGACGCTTTGTAGGAAACCTGTGTCACTCCATCAGACATTACTAGTTGCCAGCTTACCTTCCATCTCCCTTTCTTCCTTGCTGGTAGAACCTCAATTGTGCTGAGTATATAGCACATCGCCTTACCCCTAACCCTTACATGCTTTAAAGGAAGACATGTTTAGCCCACATTCCAAGTGTAAGTCCTGATGAATTTAAGACAATCAGGGTAAAGTTGTTCCCTTTGTAAGTGATTAATTTGGGGGCTGGCATGTGACTCAGTTCTAACTAATGCTGGGGGTTGGATATCCTGAAAAAGATTTCGAATTCCTAAGGGGACATTGAAAAAGGCAGAATCTCTGGATTTGGTGTTTCCTGGTGATGCCTGGAATAAATACAGTCATCTTGTGACCTGAAATAGCAAAGTGGAGAAGCTGAAGAACCAGGGTTTGTGATGACATGAGCAAGCCTCTGAGTTAACTAACCTCAAAGTTACCCCACCCCTGGACTTGTCAGATTAGAAAATAAATTTCTATATTGTTTCAGGCATTTTGAGTCAGGGTGGTATTTCCAGATGAAGACATCCAAACTGACATAATCAGGTACCTGGGAGTGGCAAGCCCAGATTTTTTCCTCCATCTGGCTCTGTCGTCTATGTGCTTTCCACTCTACTCCACTATCTTTCAGAAAGTGAAATCATTCAAAACAAGGGCCAGAAACTTCTGAGTCCCAAGGGGAACTGAATAATGGGCATTGTTCTACACCATTCAGCTGTGCACTCTAGCACATTCTTCATACACTTGACAGAATTATTCACTGTACAGGTATATGTGAACTACAACGTGATGCTTAAGTATATTTTAACTTGTATTTTCTTCTGTAATTGTCCCTGTCTTTCCATATGAATCCTAAATTCTCTGAGGGCAGCACACATGCCTCGTCTTTCTGTAAATCTCTGTCTGTCAGTTTCTTTTTTCATTCTAACGGATAGAAACACAAAAGTGAATTAACTCAAACAGTGAAGGATGCAGTTCTAGCTCCAAACCTCAAGAAGGGTGGAGCTGGCCTCATGCATGAATGAACCCAGGAATGGCTTGTGACTCCTACACAAATCAGCGTTCAGCAGCTCACAAGGTTTTCCCTGGAACTTTATGCCTTCACGTTTCCTTACTTGGTGGAGAACCAAGTAAGCCCATTTCCACATCACAGTCAAACACGTGGGAAAGGCAAGACTGACTCACAGTCTGACACGTGAGAAAGGCAAGACTCTTCAGCTTCTATGGAAGCATCCTGGCGAAGCCTCCCGATTGGTTGGGCTTATGTCCCATGGCCCTTCCTGGGCCACTCACTGTGGCTAGGGCCAGTCACATCGGTTCACCCTGGGCTCTGTGTCCACTCCTGTGTTCAGAGGCGTGGATGTCTTAAAGGAAAGAATTCTGGACAGAAAGGAAAATAGCTACCCCCATCCTCCCAGGGCTTCTTTCCAGGCTCCTAGGTTAGCATTGGGTAAATAGTAGTCACTATAAATACCTAGGGAGTTTGTGAACACAAACTTGTCTCTCACTGGTGACAAATGAATACACACACACACACACACACACACACACACACAGAGTGCACCCTTATAAGCTCTTTCCCAGTTTCAGAACTCCATGCAGACACTGTGGGAAGAGCTTCTGTACCCACATTTTAGAGTTGGGAACTTTTTACTCCCAGCCCTTGATGGTGATCTTGATGATTGCCAGATAGCATGGATTTTACCCCCCGCGCCAGAAGGAATGTAGCAGGGAGAAAATTCCACAGTACCAAATGCCGCATGTCAACCTGCTCGACAGCACACAGCCTCGGCGCCAGTAACATGCCTTTGCCTGCCTGCTTTGGGATTGAGTATTCTCACTTTTGAACAATTTAGCCCCCAACCTTTCCTCACATCGCATTCAAGCCTCTTCAGTCTCCAGCATGGGAAACAGAGAGGGGGCAGTGATCACTGAGGAACTTGGATGCCCCATAGCCTGAACATGATAAAATCCCAGGGAACACTGATCTCCCAGCTCACCTGGCCTCATGCCAAATGCAAGAGAGCCAAGAAAGGGAGGAAGCCATCCTACTTTCCTTTCCTTGTTCACAGACTAGTAAATAATACGGTGAATAGTGACATGCTGGAAACAAAGTGCTTAGTCCAGATTCCACGTGGATCTATCAGCCCAGATAATGACGTGAGAATCTTGGCCAATCGTTGCTCAGAACAGCCAGAGACCATTTTGATCTTGAGTTCTTAAAGGACAGTTTTGGTTTCTTTACCTACTTTATGCAAGGATCATGTATAAATTTCATAGTTGGAAAAAATGCTTAGTATTAATTTAAAGTAAGGTATGTTAGTATTGGCTTTTCCTTCACTGAAATTTTTAGTAGGAGGGAATAATACCTCTGTTGATATGGAGATCATCTTTGACATAAAAAGTGACTCCAGCAAAAGGCTTTTTCTGTGTCTCTCAATGAAGAGCAAACCAAAGAATTCAAAAGAGTACGAATATTTGCACCTCATCTTTTTCCCCTCTATATTAACTTCCCCTTTGTATTGTGTTGCTGTTGTAACAAATTACTGCAAACTTAGTGGCTTAAAATAACACAAGTGTATTCCCTTATGGTTCTGGAAGCTAGAATTCTGAAATCAGTTTCACTTAGCTAAGGTCAGGGTGTCCACAGGGCTGTTTCCTTCAGTGTCTCTAAAGGAAAATTTGTTTCCTTCCCTTTTCTGCCTGGGCTGTATTCCCTGCATTCATTGGCTCCCGGCCATCTTCAAAACCAGCAGAGTAGCATCCTCAAATCTGCTTCTCTCTGACTGATTTCCCCTGTGTCCCTCCTTAAGGGCCCTGTGAGCACATCAAGCCCACCCAGGGTAATCTGAGACAATCCTCCACGCCAAGGCCTTTAATTTAATCACATCTGCAATGTCATTTGCCATGAAGATAACATATTCACAGGTTCTGGGGGTTAGGATGAGGATATCTTTGAGGGTTGTTATTCTTGATTCGTCCTAGTACACCCTTTTACTAAATTAACAGTATAAATCAAGGAGAATTGATGAATCAAGGGATATTTATTTTAGATTAGTGAAAAATTACTGAAAACATATAACCTGTCAGTTGCTCCTCGTTGAGCTCCACAGTTTTTCTGTTAAAATTTTGTTGCCTGAAAAAAAACCACACTAAAGAGCTAAAAAAATTTTTGGAGTATGTGTATAATAAAGTATACCTACCTTCAGTACAGCTGGGTTAATTTTTGCATATGTGTGTGTATTTGTCAAACCATACCCACATCGGTATACCAAAACAAGTCTAGCACCTCTGAGGTCTCCCTCACGCCCTTGCCAGTCAGTAACCTCCCACTTTAGTAGCCTCGGTTCCAACGGCAGCCACTACAGCTTTGTTTTCACCTGTTCTTCAACATACAAATGTATGAACTCTTCTGTATTTGCTTCTTTTTGCTCAATACAATATCTCTGGAATATATGCATGTTGATGCAGGTAGCAGTAGTTTCTTCTTTTTTTTTTTTAATTACTATGAATGCCATAGTATTTTTGTATCCATTGAATGAATACCCAACCTTTTATCCATTCTCCCTTTGATGGACATCTGGCTTGTTTCCATTTGGGCGCCATTATGAATAAACCTGCTATGAACATATTTGTAAACATTAAAAGTTTTTAATAGATGGTTAAAAGAAAGAAACCATGTCCTCAGGCACTGTGGAAGACTTTGAAATTTGGTTCATCTGTTAGGATTGGGATCAAATATGCCCCCCTGGACCAAGAAGTCTTCTTCCATCCCAGTGAGTATCAGGGATTTGGGCCTCTACTCTCCCATGTCCATGTACGGCATCCCTCCATCTCCTCACCTGGAAAAGAAAAGAAAAGAAAATGACAATGAACAATTTTGGGGGTTCCCTTTGAGGAGAAACTTTTGCATATACTGCTCTGTAAACATATATATGCTTATGTTTGTTTATACAAAGGAATTATACTCTACAAAGTTTTCTGTACCTTGTTCCTTTCACTTATTGATAAATTTGTATGTATTTGGATATCAGTATAAAGCATTGTTGGGTTTTTTTTGTTTTTTGTTTTTTATAAATTTATTTATTTTATTTCTTTATTTTTGGCTGCATTGGGTCTCCGTTGCCGCGCGCGAGCTTTCCCTAGTTGCGGCGAGCGGGGGCTGCTCCTCGTTGTGATGCGCGGGCTTCTCGTTGCAGTGGCCTCTCCTGTTGCAGAGCACGGGCTCTAGGCGCGCAGGCTGATAGTTGTGGCGCACGGGCTTAGCAGCTCTGCGGCATGTGGGATCTTCCTGGACCAGGGCTCGAACCCTTGTCCCCTGCATTGGCAGGTGGACTCCCAACCACTGCGCCACCAGGGGAGCCCCAGCATTGTTGTTTTTAAGGGCTATATAGCATGGATGAATTATAGTTTATTTAAGGAGACTCTCCAGTTAAAGGACATTTAGGTTGTTTCCAGTCTTTTTCTGTAATAGATAATTTTTCAGTGAATATCTTTGTGTATTTTGGGAAACAGTTTAAAACATATCCATGGGATTCCTAGCAATAATATTATAAGTTTAATAATATTTACTTTTTAAATGTTGATAAAATTGCCAAATTATTTTCCAAAGATTTGTACTGTTTTGACCTCTTAACAAAAGAATATGAAAGTACCTATTTCTCATATTCTGGCCAACCCTGAGCATCATCAAACTTTAAAATATTTGCTGTCTGCTAGAGGAAAAAATAATGGTGCCTTAATTTGCATTTTTTGGAGGATAATAGTTAAAATTCTTTTTCTTCCAGTTTTATTGAGATATAATTGACAAACAACACCGTACAAGTGTAAGGTGTACAGCATAGTGATTTTGACTTACATACCTCATGGAGCGATTACCATAATAAGTTTAGTGAACATCCATCATCTTATATAGGTACAAAATAAAAGAAAAATATTATACACACACACTCATACACATACAATGGAATATTACTCAGCCATAAAAAAGAAAGAAGTCTTACCATTTGCAACAAGATGGATGAACCTAGAGGGTATTATGCTAAGTGAAGTAAGTCAGAGAAAAACAAATACTAGATGATTTCATTTTTATGTGAAATCTAAGAAACAAAACAAATAAAGATAACAAAACAGAAACTGAATCATAGATACAGAGAACAAACAGGAGGTTGCCAGAGGGGAGGAGGTGGGGGAACGAGCCACATAAGTGAGAGAGATTAAGAGGTACACACTTTCAGTTACGAAATAAATGAGTCATGGGGATGAAATATACAGCATGGGGAATATAGTCAATAATAGTATAATACCTTTGTATGGTGACAGATGGTAACTAAACTTATCATGGTGAGCATTTTGTAATATATGGAAATATCAAATCACTATGCTGTACATCAGAAGCTAACCTCGTGTTGATTTCTTTTCTTTTTTTTTTTAATATTTATTTGGCTGCACTGGGTCTTAGTTACAGCATGCGAGATCTTTGATCTTCGATGCAGCACGCGTGATCTTTAGTTGGGCATGCGGGACCTTAGTTGCGGCATGTGGAATCTAGTTCCCTGACCAGGTATCAAACCCGGGTCCCCTGCATTGGGAGCACGGAGTCTTACCCACTGCACCACCAGGGAAGTCCCTGATTTGTATTTCTTTATGAGTGTGACTTAGGTTTCTTTTACTTTATATTACTTCTGTAAACTCTACTGTTATAAATTCTGACCCTTTTAGAATTAGGTTGCTTCATACTCAGTTTTTTATTTATGAGATCTAGCTTTGAGATGTACTTAAATTTCTATTCATTAAATTTGGTATAGAATTGAAACTTGTTCAAAATCTGAAAGTCTCAAAACAATGCACTTTGAGCCACTTTTCATTTAAAAAAAAAATTAATGTAATAGAAATCTCTTGGTCACATGAAGGTCATCTAAATTTTTTGACACTCATTTTTCTATAATCACTGTCAAAATCACTTTTCATCTTTTCTTTCTTTTCTGGCTTTTAAAATTTTGTATTCATCAACTCGTTGATGCCACATTTAACATTAACTAGTACATAAAGCATTTCCTCTGATGTAGCAATGTTCTACTTGTAACAGGACTATCAGAAATGGAATGAAGTTACCCAAAGTGTTCTTTGGGCAGGTGTCTCTATATGCAATTCCATTAATCCTGCAACCCCCATAAAATTCACCTTCCATTGTGGGCTCTAAATAACCCTAAACCAGGAGGATTTTAATCATTCTTCCTCTCTCATTTCCTGGTAGTGAGAATTCTTTCCAGTGTTTTACCTTTCTTGGATTTCAGTGCAAGGAAACTGGTCTTTCATAAAAACAAGTGCAGGTTTAGCTGTAAGGATGTTTCTCCCAGCATCATTTGGGTTTGAAATAATCCAAATATTCAAATAAAGGGGAACAGCTAAATAAATTCATTCATCTGTATCATGAAATGTTCAGCAGTCATTCATGTGATAGTGTAGACTACAGTCTTCAAATTATGCTCCCCGGATCAGTTGCATCAGCATCAACTTGTTAGAAGTGCAAATTCTTGCCCCTCCCACCAACTACTAAAGTGGAGACTGGGCAACTGAGTGGGTGAAGACCAAACACCTTGTGTTGTATTGAGCTCTTCCCATGCATGATCCAGTGTGAGAACCAACTGTAGCAGACAGAAATTTACTGACATGAAAAGAGGGCCACAATAGAATGAGTTAAATAAAAGCAGATTACAAAAAGAGTATATACAGCATGATCCTAGTTTTGAAATATTCATACGTATATATGAAATGTATAGAAACAGATATGAAAAGGTGTACATTAAAATGTTGACAATGGTAATCACTGGGTGGGGAGGTTACAAGTGATTTCATTTTTTAAAACATTTTATTTGTACTTTCAAGCATTTTTACGGTGAATACAAATTACTTATGTAATATTGAGATAGAGCAAAATAAATATTCTCCATTTGGAAAGGTTTGGCAGATGAGAGGGACCCATCTGTGCCCCTGAGTTTCACTTTCCACTTGGGGAATGTCTATTTCTGCTGCCATCAGCAGACTGGTATGTGGAGAACAGCATTTCCTTCTAAATCTCTCAAGCAGACAGAAACAAAATTGCTTTGACTTCCTTAGTATGGCTGGAATTTTAAAAAACATCTTGCCAAACATACTAAAAGATAACTGAAGATGAATAAGCCAGGGAATATAAGAAACATATATTTCAGATCCTAGCACAGCTACCTGCTCCTTTTTCCATTTCATATTTGGCACGAGATGTTTCTATATTGTGGCTGTCAGAGCAGGATATCTCCGTAAACACTCCCTCATACAGAGTTCTTCTGAAGCTACAGTCCCAGCTTCACATCTGAAGGCTGCATTTCCTCCTAAGTGATTGGCAGGACTCATGTTAGGCACGATTGATGAGCCTATGCTTCATGCACGACTCTGACTTTTATTTTGGGGGTTTGACCTTGCATGGACTCCATATGCATGAATATGCAATCGCTTTGTAACAGATATAACTTCCTAGTCACATCATTCCACAAAAGTCAGCAGTACAAAAATATAACTTTAATTTGAAATAAGTCAGTTTTATGTACAAGATCGTGGCTCCCATTTCTATCTGAAAGAAACATTTAAATTTGTTATTTCTGTGAATAAATTTCTTCGTTCTTGAAGAAGAGCCCGAGCTCTTGATTTCTTGGATTCTTCAGAGTTAAAAAACAGCTATCCCATTAGGGGGATGCCTTTTTCCAGGGTTTTCCTTCCTCATCTCCTTCCCTCTCAATTGGTTCTAAATTCCTGGATTCTTATGCCATTGCCAGTAATTGAGAGTGAGGAAGGAATCACCTTGCTTCTGGGTCTTTCTCTCTCGGTCCTCTGTTGGCCTTTGGCTCCCAGTGTTTCCTTGGCATTTGTGCGATACCCAGGGTGCTGTAAGTCATGGCAGATCTGCCTGTGTGGATTATAGCGTTGGGACCCACGCAGATGCCACTGCCTTATGGTGACTATAATTTATTTAAGAATACTCAGCATAAATTTTGTGATATTTTGTATCTGCTTATTAGGTTAAGCCAAAACCTATGAAGTAATCCAGAATGTGTAGTCAAAGAGTGATTAGCTAGGATTAAATCAGAGAAGGTTACCATCCAGAGGTGGCTTTGTCAAAGCGATAGTTGGTTAATCAGCACAGTGAATGTCAGAAAGGGGATTTTATTGGAGAAACTAGTAACTTAGTTTATTAGTAAACTTAATTACTTAGCATGATGATTCATAGAGATGAGGTCTCATTGGTGATGCTAAAGGTGTTCAAAATATGAGGACTGGCTAAAAGTACCTTAAAGAGACTCCTTACTCTTGTGTGAACAGTGGGTGAGCCTTCAGGGAAACCTAAAATCTGGCTTGATCCCTGAGTGGTCCTTTGCCCAGCTATTGGTGTAGGAGGCTTTCTGAATGATGCCAATGAGGAAGCATAGACTCCTGCTTCTGAAGAGTCTGCCACCTGTGAACATGTCCCACGGTGTGGTTGGATCACCTGAAGGGTTCAGAAGAGCTAAAATCTCATCGAGCTAACGGGAGAGTGCAACTCTTCAGTGACCACTGATGAATGTGTGTGTAACAAACATCTGTATGGGTGGCAGAATTTGGCCTGCGGTTGCTTTTCCCTCTACCCTGATAGGTGATGAGGGTGTAGGTAAATCTCACTTCCTCAGACTTCTTTAATGGCTAGTATTTTCCAGCAGAAACAACCTAAAAGATTTATGGACTCATGATTCTCCCCATCCTGGGTGGACGCAGCACAGCTTTAACGCAGGATTAGGGTGGAAGGCACTACAGTGCTGTTGGACACCAGGAGGGGTTGAGATTTTGGGAACAGCACCTAGACAGAAAAGCTGAAGTAGATGCCATTAAAGGAACATTGGTGGGGCATCTCCTGGGTAGCTTCCTGTCAGTGGAAGTTAATAAAGGGGTAGCACAAGCACTATTTATAGTAACCAGGACATGGAAGCAACCTAAATGTCCATGGACAGAGGAATGGATAAAGATGTGGTGCATATATACAATGGAATATTACTCAGCCATAGAAAGGAACAGAATAGTGCCATTTGCAGAGATGTAGATGGACATACATACTTACTTCACATACATACTTACTTCATTATAGCGTTGGGACCCACGCAGATGCCACTGCCTTACGGTGGCTATAATTTATATAAGAATACTCAGCATAAATTCTGTGATATTTTGTATCTGCTTATTAGGTTAAGCCAAAACCTATGAAGTAATCCAGAATGTGTAGTCAAAGAGTGATTAGCTAGGATTAAATCAGAGAAGGTTACCATCCAGAGGTGGCTTACTTACATACATACTTACTTCACTCAGAGATTGTCATACTGAGTGAAGTAAGTCAGACAGAGAAAGACTAATACCATATGATATCACATATGTGGAAACAAACTTATGTAGAAAACAAACTTATGGCTATGAGGGATATAAATTGGGAGATTGGGATTGACATATACACACTACTATATATCCTATGTATAAAATAGGTAACTAATAAGGACCTACTGTATAGCACAGGCAGCTCTACTCAGTACACTGTAATGGCCTATGTGGGAAAAGAATCTAAAAAAGAATGGATATATGTATATGTATAACTGATTCACTTTGCTGTACACCTGAAACTGTACTCCAATAAAAATTTAAAAATAAAGGGTCAGCACAAAGGGGTCTAGCCTTGTTCCTCAGCAAGTGGAAGGGGTCTCCAGAAATAGCTGGGGAAACTTTGGTAAGTGTGCTGCGATCCCATGACTCTGGATGAGGCCCACCCAGCCAGTGAAATGTGAGCACGATCAATGTTAATGCATTGCAAGACATTAGGGTTATGTTTTCTTAGGCCTTTGAGCCAACATATTAGTAACCTGCCAGTGCTGCATTAAGACTTTCATGGCCCCTCAGCACTTATGCCTTCGTGGGTTCCTTCCTCCATAAAAAAATATTAACAATTACATTTTACAACTGCATGAGTATAAAGATGAATATAATCCAGACCGGGTTCATTATAATATGTTCACTTTTTTTTCTTTTGATTTTGAAAGAAATAAAAGTTAAATCATCTTTGTGGGTCTCTAAATCATCGTGTGCCCCAGGCGCTTTGCCGACTGTGACTAATGGATACGTTGTCCCTGGTAACCGCTTTCCTCTGTTTTTTTTCCCAGCAACTTTCTCCTCTTCTCTCACTTACGGCCCCTTCTGACTACTTCATTGATCTCTATCCAAATCGGCCTTTTCACTGACACTGGAAAGCTGCCTGTAAGCGGGCTGTGTTTAGTCATTTGCCAGCTATTTCAGTTTAAAAAAAACACACACTCTCATTAAGTTATCAACTTGTTGTTTTCTAAAATGGATTTGCTATTTTGGAAAAAATATACCAACTATTCTCTCCAAATGGTTTTTCTTAAAAGCAGAGAGCTGTAGTTTTCTATGAGGTACCTGAGCATCAGCCCTAAAAGCTTTTAGTTTTTTTGTTTTTTTTTTTTTTGCCTAATTTCCAAACCCAGGTTGTTTGTGTAGGTTCAGGAACCAGGGAGTGCAGTTCTTTGGGCTCTGACATCCAGGAAACACCGCAGTCAACCGAGTCAACGTACTTAACCTTCCCGCCAACCTGCCCTTGAGCCACCCCCCCTTGTTCTAGTTACTCCTTGATGGGAAGGTGCTGTCAAAAAGTTGACTCTCAGACTTCCCTGGTGGCGCAGTGGTTGAGAGTCTGCCTGCCGATGCAGGGGACACGGGTTCGTGCCCTGGTCTGGGAAGATCCCACATGCCGCGGAGCGGCTGGGCCCGTGAGCCATGGCCGCTGAGCCTGCGCGTCTGGAGCCTGTGCTCCGTGGGGGGAGAGGTCGCAACAGTGAGAGGCCTGCGTACCGCAAAAAAAAAAAAAAAAAGTTGACTCTCAGATGAAAAACGAAACAAAATAAAAACCGATGATGCTCTCAGAAACGAACTATTTCCTTAGATTTCTGTATTTGTTCTCTCTGCGTTGCTTACGTTATACTGAAAAAGGTTAAATGGATAAGATTGATTTCTTTAGGAGAGGGGTAACATTAGCCCACCCCCAGTTCTGAGGCAGGTTGAATGTAGAAAACCAAAAGTAGAAGAATGTTTTTTTTTTTTTTAATTATTTCATTTTTGGCTGCGTTGGGTCTTCGTTGCTGTGCGCAGGCTTTCTCTAGTTGTGGCAAGCGGGGGCTACTCTTCGTTGCGGTGCGTGGGCTTCTCATTGCAGTGGCTTCTCTTGTTGTGGAGCATGGGCTCTAGCACGTGGGCTTCAGTAGTTGTGGCACGTGGGCTCAGTAGTTGTGGCTCGTGGGCTCTAGAGCACAGACTCAGTAGTTGTGGCGCACGGGCTTAGTTGCTCCGTGGCATGTAGGATCCTCCTGGACCGGGGCTTGAACCCGTGTTCCCTGCATTGGCAGGTGGATTCTTAACCACTGCAGCACCAGGGAAGTCCCAAAGAATGTTCTTATAATCCGCTGGAAATATCAAGGATGAACCAGAAAAAAACCAATTACTGACATAAGATATCGAGTGATATGTAGAAAGTTTGATTTGAGTAAGTATGAGTCTTCCAAGAACTTTGAAACTCATCATCATCCCTTTTGTAGGGTTAAAGTGATCATTAAGAACAGAATGGCAGGTGTTTGGCTCTCACTTGCCTCTCTAGTTTCATGTCTTACACGTTATTCCCTGTACCTTATGCTCCATCTGCCTCAAAGTTTTCATTCTTCCCTGAGTATAAGAATATACTCTCTTTCAACTCAGCAGCACATGTGTCCCTGCTTCTGCCTCACGTGTCCCCCCTCCCCTGACACTTGCTCCCTCATCTGAGTACCTCCTCTCATCCTTCCAGACAGCTCGCATGCCTCTCCAGCCCCTGGGCTCCCATGGCAATTAGTTCACTCTTCTGTTGTGCCGCCTACCGAGGAAGGTGGCAATTTATCTGTTTATAAGTCTGTCTTTTTTTTCCCCACCGCACCAAACTAAGATTGCCTTGAGGGCAATGACCCTATTTTATATGTCTTTTGTATGTCTAACACATGGCATAATAGTCAACATGTAGTAAGCGTTCAATAAAGGGACCAAATGAATGATTTAACTAACAGAAACTGAATGAAGTCACTTCAACCTTTCCTTATTGTTCAAAGCTTCAAGGGACGTAAATCAAATATAGTGAAATAACGCATATGAGAGCGTTGGGCTGTAGGGGTTAAATCTCAGACTCTGAGGTTAGAGAAACAAGGTTTGAATGCCAGCTGTGTCACTTATTAGCCACGTATCTTTGAGTAGGTAACTGTCTCCGCTTTTTGGTTTCCTTATCTTTAAAATGGGCATCATACTGGAACTTATCTCCTGGGATTTTTATGAAGATGAAATAAGATGGAGCATATAGAGTGACCTGCATGGTGCCTGGTCCATAGCAAGTGCTTGGTAAGTTTTCATAATGGGGGTGATGGAGAATAAGGTGACTATGGTTACTAATAGGCCCGTAATCCGACTCAGGAATTCACGCAGAAGGAAGCACAGAGAGATAAGGAGAGGAAACATACACATAGCTGGAGGTCTTGGAGATAAGAAAAGGACAAAATGGAAAAAAATATTTGAAGATGTAAAACAAGAATGAATAGCTTGAAATGAAAAAGTTTAGTCTACCTAATGAGAAAGTACATCTTATCTTTAGAAAAAACCGAGAGAAGAAAAGTTACTAAATGTCAAGACTAACGAAAGAATCTGATGGGCATCGAAGCAGACAAAACAAGTGTACAGAAGACAGTTTCCGCCTGTTGCATGCGTCTGCCCAGCAACGATCAGTGCCAGAAACTAGCGACGCAGTGTTTACATGTTCTCAGGAAAGCGTGAATCCAAGCTGCTCTATGTGTGCAACTCTCCCTGTTTACCTGGAACAGAGGGGTTACCTGGGACACAGGGCTTTCAGTGCTAAAACCTGATAGTCCCAGATAAATAAGGATGGTTAGTTACTGTGTACACAGCGGTCATGAACTTTTCATGAAAAAAAAATGATTTGAGGATTTAAAAAAAGAAGATTTGTTGGCAAAATCTAGCCATCGGAGAGAAGAATCAAAATTAAGAGGTCAGAAATATAAAAGGCTTTGTGAAAGAAATGGTAATAAGTATCGACTATATTTATGTGTAAAATTAAAATGAAACTGCTGTGGAAACTGTAAGCCAGCACCTCCTGTAAGTTTTATAAACCTTAACAAAGTACTATAACCATGCAAATAACAAATATTGAAAAGTAAAGAGAGAGAGGGAGTCAGGCGGTCCTGTACTGTGCTAATTTATCTTTCATAATAGGAAGTTGATTCTTGTTTGAAATTGAAACAAGTAGGGAAAAAAAAGAAAAAAAGGAAAAAAACCCATGATGACCACCACCTTCTTAATGGCTTTACATCATGTTTTTACTGAGCCTCAAAAGGATCTTTTGGGAATGAACATACCTTATTGTAAGGAAACATTTATTTGCAGTTACACTTTAATTCCTTTTTCTCCTTTTAAAGAAATATTAAATTTTAAACTTTTATCTTAAAAAATAGCATTTATAGTACAGGCATACCTCATTTTATTGCGCTTTATTGTGCTTCACAGATACTGCATTTTTAAAAATAAATTGAACATTTCTGGCAACCTGGCATCGAGCAAGTCTATTGGCACCATTTTTCCAACAGCATTTGCTCACTTTGTGACTCTGTGTCACATTTTGGTAATTCTCGCAATATTTCAAACGTTTTCATTATATTTGTTATGGTGATCTGTGATCAATAATTTCTGATACTGTTATAAGTGTTTTGGGGTGAGTGAACTGTATATCCATATCAGGTGGTGAACTTAATAAATGCTGTGTGTGTCTGACTGCTTTATTGACTGGCCTTTCCCCCATCTCTCTCCCTCTCCTCCGGCTTCCTGTTCCCTGAGACACAACAACACTGAAATTAGGCCAGTTAGATATTAGGCCACAAATACAGTGGCCTCTAAGTGTTCAAGTCAGAGGAAGAGTTGCACGTCTCTCACTTTAAAACAAAAGCTAGAAATGATTAAGCTTGATGAGGAAGGCAGGTCAAAAGCTGAGACAGGCTGAAAGTTAGGCCTCTTGCACCAAACATTTAGCCACGTTGTGAAGGCAAAGGAAACATTCTTGCAGGAAATTAAAAGTGCTACTCCAGTGAACACATGAATAATAAAGAAGTGAAACATCCTTATTGCTGATATGGAGAAAGTTTTGGTGGTCTGGTTAGAAGGTCAAACCAGCCACAGCATTCCCTTCAGCCAAAGCCTAATCCAGAGCAAGGCCCTAACTCTCTTCAATTCTATGAGGGTTGAGAGAGGTGAGGAAACTGCAGAAGAAAAGCTTGAACCTAGAAGAGGCTGGTTCATGAGGTTAAAAAAAGAAGCTACCTCCATGACATAGAAGTGCAAGGTGAAGCAGCAGGTGTTGATGCAGAAGCTGCAGCAAGTTATCCAGAAGATCTAACTAAGATATTAATGAAGGTGGCTACACAAAACAACAGATTGTCAATGTAGCTGAAACAGCCTCCTATTGGAAGAAGATGCCATGTAGGACTTTCATAGCTAGAGAGGAGAAGTCAGTGCCTGGCTTCAAAGTTTCAAAGAACAGGCTGACTCTCTCGTTAGGGGCTAATGTAATTGGTAACTTGAAGTCAGTGCTCATTTACCATTCTGAAAATCTTAGGGCTCTTAAGAATTATGCTAAATCTGCTCTGCCTGTGTTCTATAAAAGGAACAACAAAGCCTGGGTAACAGCACATTGTTTACCACATGGTTGATTGAATGTTTTAAACCCACTGTGGAGACCTACTGCTCAAAAGAAAAGATTCCTTTCAAAATACTACTGCCCGTTGACAATGCACCTGGTTGCCCAAGAGCTCTGATGGAGATGTGTAATAAAACGAGATTAATGTTGTTTTCATGCCTGCTAAGTAACACGAAGTTCATTCTGTAGCCCATGGATCAAGGAGTCATTTCGACTTTCGAGTCTTATTATTGAAGAAATATACTTCATGAGGCTGTAGCTGCCATAGTAATGAGTCCTCTGATGGATCTGGGCAAAGTCAATTGAAAACCTCTGGAAGGGATTCATCATTCTAGATGCCATTAAGGACATTCGTGATTCATGGGAAGAGGTCCAAATATCAACATTAACAGGAATTTGGAAGAAGTAGATTCTAACCCTCAGGGGTGATTTTGAGGGGTTCAAGACCTCAGTGGAGGAAGTAACTGCAGATATGGTGGAAATAGCGAGAGAACTCTACTTAGAAGTGGAGCCTGAAGATGTGAATGAATTGCTGCAGTCTCATGATAAAACTTAAATGGATGAGGAGTTGCTTCTTATGGATGAGCAAAGAAAGTAGTTTCTTGAGATGAATCTACTCCTGGTGAAGATGCTGCGAAGATTGTTGAAATGACAACAAAGGATTTAGAGTATTATGTAAACTTGGTTGATAAAGCAACCTGAAGGTTTGAGAGGAAAGAAGTTCTACCATGGATAAAATGCTGTCAAACATCATTGCCTGCTACAGAGACATTGTTCATGAAAGGAAGAGTCAGTGATGCGGCAAACTTCATTGTCGTCTTATTTTAGGAAATTGCCACCGCGGCCCCAGCCTTCATAACTTGCCACCCTAATCAGTCAGCAGCCATCAACATTGACCCTCCATCAGCCAAAAGATTATGACTCGCTGAAGGCTCAGATGATGGTTAGCATTTTTGAGCAAAACAGTATTTTAAAATTAAGGTATGTACATTGTTTTTTTAGACATAATGTATTACATACGTAATGGACTACAGTATAGTGTAAACATGACTTGCATATGCACTGAGAACCAAAAAATTCACGTGACTCACTTTATTGTAATATTTGCTCTATTGTGGTGGTGTGGAACCAAACCCACAGTATCTCAGAGGCATGTCTATATATGCTTTTTATCTTTTGTCTATATTTCTCTCTTTATTTGCCTAGCTAGCCATATAGAAGTTTTGAGGATAGTGGTCAATAAGTATTGAGATTTCTTGTTGCAAGGTGTTTGGATTTGGGATGGAGGTAGATAAAAATTCTTTCTGCTTTTTCAGTATTTTAAAATTTAAAAAACACTGTGATGGTTAATTTTATGTGTCATCTTGGCTGGGCTACAGTACTCAGATATTTGGTCAACCATTATTCTAGATACCTCTGTGAAAGTATTTCTTTAGATGAGATTAACATTTTAAATCAGTAGACTTTGAGTAAAGCAGATTACGCTCCCTAATGTGGGTGGGCTTCATCCAATCAGTTGAAGGCCTTTATATAAAAAGACTGACCTCCCCAGAAAAAGGGGGAATTATGCCAGCAGACTGATTTTGGACTTGAACATCAACTCTTCCCTGGGTCACCAGCCTGCTGGCATACCCTGTAAATTTTGGACTTGCCAGGCTCCCCCGTTGTGTGAGCCAATTACCTTAAAATACCTTTCTCTCTTTCTCTTTCTCTCCAGCTCTATTTATATAACATCCTATTGGTCTGTTTCTCTAGAGAATCCTAACTAATACAAGCACCCAATGCAAGTGTATGAGATATATAAAAATCATAATATCATTATTTCTTTTTATAAAAAAGTTAAAGCTTCCATATGAGAAAATACGTCCAGAAAAATTTAGGACAATATCCAAGGGGACTTCCATAGACCCCTTACACAGCTAGTTAGTGGTGGAGTTGAGGCCAAAACCTATGAATGACCGATTCAAGAGCTTACCCTCCCTTCCAATGAATTATGATCGTTATAATTATCTACTAAATTATTATATAGAAACAATAAATGCTTGGAGAATACAGAATATGAGATAGATCTTGATGGCTTTGTAGAATTACCGGAGTGGAGAGAAATGATGAGGCATTTGCAGGCAGTGAAAAGTGTTTAACTAAAGCTTTAGAGGAGAGAATGAACAAAATGCATCTGTGAGTTTAGCTGGTTGTGGGGCAGATATATTATTAAGTGAAAAAAATCAAGGCACAGAGCAGTAGGAATATATCACTCTTTTATTATACAAATATAAAATATGTATATGTATATATGCGTAGTCAGTTATAAAAATGTGTGTGTGTGTGTGTGTATGTATGTCTGCTTGTGGGCACATATTCACATAGATATGTAAGGAAAACTCACCCACATCCAGGAAGAACAGCCGTCATGCTTCCAAGACCTGAGCCCCTTATCCCTGAGGAGCAAGTGAATACATCTGTTACTGAAAAGCAGTACTCCATTAAAATGATTCAGGTGGGTTTCACAAAAACTGTTAACAGCATTTTGTGGGAGGATAGGGGTAGAGATTCTCTTTTTTTCATTTTGTCCCCTTCCATAGTGTTCACATTGGGTTTTTTTAATCATATGAATGAATTACTTTTGTAATAATAATTCTAAAAACTAGTTTAAATTAAAAAGGAAAGGGTACTTAATGCCACTGAACTGTATACTTAAAAATGGTTAGAAAGGTAAATTTTATGTATATTTTAACATGAATGAAAGAAAGGAAGAATGAAAAGAGAAAGAAAGAAAGGGAAAGAAAGAAAGAAAGAAAGAGAAAAGGAGGGGGCAGGAAGGAGAGGGAAGGACATCTTACACTGAAGAATATAGGACTAAAAACAAATGTGTAAAAATTGTTCTCCTTTTCCTGAAATTGTTCAATTTTTGATGTGACGTGCTAAAAAGAAAAAGCATGCTACTTGGACAGCTCTAAAAAGCCCCCCCAAACAGTGAAAAGAACAGTGTTTGGTAACAGTATTTTTGGTCACATTCCTGC
>NW_006777418.1:627174-648615 GCF_000442215.2 Lipotes vexillifer | reverse complement strand
TTCCTGCTTCTAAGTTGGCCACGTGCTCGGGCTAAGGGCAGCCCCAGCGGGACTGCGGAGCCCACCTTCACGAAAAGCATCTCTGGATTTGAACCTCAGCAGGCTGTTCCCAGAAGCTGCCAAGCTCCCAGCATGACGTTGTCTGGAGCTGTGCCCACATTGTTATTTCAGTCCCTTTTCCATTAAAAATTGAGACAAAATGAAAACATCCCAGACACCTGGGTTCCCTGCGTTAGAAGTGGCCCAGCAAACTTCTCCTGGCAAGATGCTCCCTCTCATACCAGTGAAAGGGAGGGAGGGGAGGGGGGGGCAGGGCCCACACACTAGACCATTGAGGGGAGGAATGCTGGAGCTGAAGCAGCTTGCGCTGCAGCCGGGCTGGACATAGTCATCTAGGAAAGCTGGGTCCCTGTCCCAAAGTCAGCTACCTGAAACTTCTAAGCGCTTCACACTGCCCTGAAGAGGCCCCGCCTGACCTGTCTCTTGCCTCCCTCTCAGGCCTCCTTTCCGCACCCCCCACCCCACCCCCGTCAGGCATACAGGAAGACTTTGCCCACCCTCGCTGTTCTTCTGAGTGGAGAGGACAAGACCTGAGGCAGATATTTTGATTTTTTAAAAATTGTGATTAAAATATACATGTAAAATTTACCATTGTAACCATTTTTAAGTGTATATGCAATTCAGTGGCATTAAGTATATTCACAGTGTTGTGCTTGACACAGCCTTTTGGTGCAGGGGACATTTGGAGACAGCCCACTTGATGCCGAAATCTTTCCCCAACTTTTTTATTTTTAAAAATTTCAAAAGAACAGAACATGAATCACCATTCACGTGGATTCTCCATTTGTTAACATTTTCTCTCATTTCTCCCTCTCCCTGTCTCTGTGTGTACTCGTTTGTTTTTTTGCTGAAGCATTTGAGATTAAGTTACAGACATCATGATGACAGGTCACTGTTAAATCCTTCTCCAGGTACCTCAAAAACACGAGGACATTCTTCTTCTTGAATCTAGAACACATACCTAGTCTTTGTGTGTGTGTGTGTGTGTGTGTGTGTGTGTGTGTGTGTGTGTGTGTGTGTGTGTTTCTTGACATTGCCATTCGAAGAGCCCAGTACAGTTATTTTGCAGAATGTTCCTTGATTTGGATTTGGCTGTTTGTTTCCTTGTGTTTGGATTCAAGTTAAGCATTACTGGTAGAAAGATTATTATTTCAACACTAACAAGGGTATTGCAACTCAGTTCTGGCACTAACACCTGGAGTTAGCATGGATCCCACAAGTAGGGGGCACGGTTCCCAACAAGACTGCCTTCACGTCAGATGTCAGCTGCAAGTTCAGGGGATCCCCAGGCCACTCATACTCTGACCAACTAGCTACAAATTCAGAGGTTCTTAGGACCCTCTTGAGTTAAATAATTCACTAGAATGACACACAGAATTCAGAAAAATGCTATTGTGGAGGAGGAAAAATAACTTCCCCTCTACCCTTCTAGGTTCTTGGCTAAAAGATTAACAAGAGAAAAACAAAAGTTTAATAACATGTACCTCCTGTATACATGAGAGTTACCCAGGAAAACTGAGTAACTCTCCCAAATGGCCCAAGCCACCACCTTAAATACCATCTCCCACTAAAGAAAAAAGAAGATATTTGGGGCATGAGGGAGCCAGTTATGGGAGGTTACCAGACAAAGCACAGTAAACGAGGCTGTTATGCCGATTTAAGTCCATGCCTCCACTGTTAAGAGTTTCTAGAGTTTTCGTCATCCTCTTCCTGGTACAGAGAGGGAGACACCTCTACAAGGGAGGTTTCCCTCGTAAATGTAAACGTCCCTTACAAAAAGGTGACTTCTACTTGGTTTTCAGGGTTTCTCTCATGGCTGCTTTTTTTTTTTTTTTTTTAAAGGACCGTCTCAAGATAATCCTTATGCCACAGTGGCATATTTTGGGGTGGCAAGTTCTGCTCCCCTTCACTATACTTATTATTTTATTGTAAAAGATACAACCTAGGAACAGCCAAAGAAGAGACATATAGGGTGAGGTCTGGGAAAGCAGAGTTTCTGTGCCCTGTTCTTGTGGAATCAGAACACATCACCTTCCTGGGACATCGATGTATTCACCAACCAGGAAGTTCCACTGAGTTTCCATGTCCAGAGTTATACTGGAGTTTTATGATGTCGGTATGTTGGTTGAGCCGTTGGCCATGTGATTGAACTCAGTCTGCAGCCCCACCCCTTCCCAAGAAGCTGGGCTGGCTCAAAGACCAGACCCTCTAATCATGTGATTGGTCTTGCTGGTAACCAGCCCTCATCCTGAAGCTAGGCGCCCACCATGATTCACTTTCTTAACATAAACTCAAGTGTGATCCAAGGGGCTCATAAGTAACACAGGTACTTCTGTCACTCAGGAAATTTCAAGAATTTTAGAAATTCTGTGCCGGGAACTAGGGACACAGACCAAACAAATTCTTCATTATATAACAGCTGTGTAGGTCATTTTGTGTCCTTCTCAGTTTATTGCATCACGAGGCACATAATATCAGTTTGTCCCATCATCGCTGATAGCAGATTTGGTCATATTTCCCACATTTCTCCATTGTAAAGATATTTTAACCTTTGTAACTAACAAGTAATATTTTGCGTGATATTCTGAATATCCAATTTCCGCAAATCTTTTCACTCGAAAGTCTTAACACTTAGTGATAATTATTGGCTATATCAGTTATTGCAACATGGTTATTTTCTAATTCAATAATATCATCTACATTTATTAGCTGGCATTTTTCTGTAAAGAATAGCTTTCACTTTCCCCTCTCCCACTCAAATTTAAATTTTTAAATAAAGTATCATTATGAACTCATGGGTTCTATTACTCTTTTTATGCTCAAATTATCCTAGATTTGGCCCTTTCACACTCACCCCTGTGTCCCATTTTGACCACTTACTCTCTGGTCCAAAATGATGTTGATGAGTTTGTTATGACTTTGTTATGAACGGATACAGTCTAATGAATAAGTAAAACAATCGTTAATTATCATGTAGGAGGTGAGACAGTCTTCTTCTCTCACTGAGACTTTCTCCATCACTGACGCCACCCCACATGAAGTGACTGCACTGGGGTGAAGGATGGGAGGGCACTAAACACCCACGGAGAGATCACAACTAGAGGAGAACAGTGTCACCCCACTTTCTCGCTCAGAAAGTGCTGTCAAGCCCAGTGATGACTCTGAGAATTCACTTTAGCTTCATCAACTGCACATCACTTAAATACTGTAATTATATCTGTGTCCTTAATAATGGCAATTCACTTTCCATTAGTAAAGCTTAAAAATGCATAGTGTTATTGCAGCCTTCATTATGATGCATGTCAGATATATATTCAGCTCTGGAGACGAATGTTTCAGGGTAAAAAGGAGAGAAGAGAGTTTTGGCTAAAAATGATAACTTATTCTGATAAGAAAAAAAGAATGTTCAACTAAATTTCTAATGATTTTTCTTTTAGCCAAGTAATGTCTATACATTAAAATTGTTTATAAGCTTTTGTAAAGGGTTGTTCTGGGGGACAAATAAGCTACTTTTAGAAGAAGCTGATTTTAGAGTCTAATAGATTTTTCAAAAACTCAGACTGTTCTTTTAAAGTACTATATTCAGTTCCTAAGTAGAAAATTATACAAGGGAAGGCACTTAGAGATGGGTTTCTCAACCTCAGCACTAATGACCTGTGGGGCTGGATAATTCTTTGTGATGGGGTCTGCCCTCTGCATTGTGGGATGTTGGCCGGCCTCCCTGGCCTCTACCCATCAGATGCCAGTAGCACCTCCCCTTTCAGTTGTGACAACCAAAATGCCTCCAGACTTTGCCGCCTGTCCCCTGGGGGACAAAACTCCCTCACTGAGAACCACAGAGTTAGGGTAAGGAAGCTCTACTGCACACATACCTGGTAATAAAAAGAGTAATATTAAAATCAAGATACCTTTGTCCAAAACTCCAGTTTCAAAATATTTCCTTAACGAAAAGAGCCATGTCAAGACGTCTTGCTTCAGCCTAGTCAGGGATTATGGGTCACTTGGACCAAAATAGCCTTTTCTCTTTTCCCCCCCCCCTCCCACTCTATTTACATTTTAAAATTAAGTTCATGAACTCCTACCCCTGGCCTTGATGACTCCTGGCCTTAAATCAGCCTGCATGTGCCTTCCTGGGGCATCCTTGGGATGTTCAAGGTGATTTCCATACTCTTTTGTTATATGTTCTCACAACATCCTGTCCTTTCTTTTGTTTATAACACTTTGCCACATTTGGAATTATCCTACCTAGCTCAGTAAGGACACTGCTGGTGTTGATTACTACAACTCATAGAGTCTGACATTAAGTGTATGCCAAGGAAATATTTTGAAATTCATTTTCTCTTTGGTTCCAAAATTATTCACCCTTAAGTTCATATATGACATCCTTCTTTTTTATTATGTTGAATGCACTTTGGTGAAAAGGAGTTAAGAAGGTGCATGAAGTACTCGTGAAGAGAAATAGATCAGGTCAGGTTTTGGTGGGTCAGGTTTGACTAGAAATAGATAACTGTGGGTTGGGTTTGACTGCCTCCTTCAAATTTGTGGCACATGCCAATCCCAACACATATTTCATTCAGATTGCATTTCAGAAGTCACAGGATAATCTTTTATACAAAGCTAAATAAATAACATGATTTTAAAATTCTTTATATAAGTTGAGGGGATATATCTGTGAAAGCTCATGTATTTTTTTCCTTGTAGAAATGGTAATATACAAGTTGGTCCGGAACATAGTTTCAAATTACTCAAAACATTCAAAAGACTCCCAAACGCTATTTTTTAATGATGGGGATGATGCAAGTTTTGGAACAAAGTCATTGAGACTTTCTGTGCAGGATAAGTTTGGCTGCAAATAACAGAGAACCCAATTCAGAATGGCTTAAGCAGAAGGAAAATTATCATTATTTTATGTAATAAGATTCAAGGTGGGTTGGTTTCAGATTTGGATAGACAGTTGGCTCAATAACATTTTTAATACCCAAGTTCATCTTTTCCATTCCTTCACCTGCTTATATTAGTTTTGTCTTCATTCTAGCTCACCATGGTGATGAAATGACTGCCCTACTTGTACAAGTCACATCTAGCTCATCACTGAGCAAAAAAGAAACTGTCTCTTCCTTTGTGTTTCTTTCAAAAAATTTAAATTTACATAAAATTCACTTTTTGTTGTGCAGTTCTTTGAGTTTTGACAAATACATAGTCATGTTACCACTCCCACAATCAATATACAGAAGACTTCCATTAACCCCCAGTGTATTTTTCTTTTTGTGCTGCCCCTTTGTAGGCAACCCTTTCCCCATCCCTAAATCTGGCAACCACTGATTTTTTCTGTTGTGGCCATTCTAATACATGTGTGGTGATGCATCATTATGGCTTTAATTTGCATTTCCGTAAAGCATAATGATTTTAGAATCTTTTCACGTGCTTATTTGCTATCTATATATCCTCTACAGTGAAGATTCTGTTCAAATCTTTTACCCATGTTTTTATTGTGTTTTTATCCTTACTACTGAGGGGTTTTTTAATATTTATTTGTTTATTTTTTTGGCTGCGTTGGGTCTTAGCTGTGGCGCACAGGATATTTCGTTGCGGCACGCGGGCTCTTCGTTGTGGTGCGTGGGCTTCTCTCTAGTTGTGGTGCATGGGGTCTGTAGTTGTGGCACGCGGGGTCCAGAGCGTGTGGGCTCTGTATTTGGAGCACTCAGGCTCTCTAGTTGTGGCATGCAGGCTTAGTTGCCCTGTAGCATGTGGGATCTTAGTTCCCTGACCCAGGGTCGAACCGGCGTCCCCTGCATTGCAAGGCGGATTCTTAACCACTGGACCACCAGGGGAGTCCCCCTTACTATTGAGTTTTGAGAGCTCTTTAAATATTCTACCTATAAGTTCTTTGTTGTGTATGTGTTTTGCCAGTATATCCTCCAAAGCCTGTGGATTGTCTTTCCGCTCTCCTATTGCTATCTTTTGTGAAGCAGAAGATTTTAATTGTGATGGAGTCCAACTTGTCATTTTTCTCTTTCAGTGATTGTACTTCTGGTGTCATATCTAAGAAGTCTTTGCGTAACCCAAGTTTACAAAGATTTTCTCCTTTGTTGTCTTCTAAAAGTTCTGTAGTTTCCCATTTAGATTTGGGATCCATTTTAAGTCAGTTTTTGTACAAAGTGTGAGGCACAGATTGAGGTTCATCTTTTTGCAAATGGATGTCCAGTTTTTCACAACCATTTGTTGAAAACACTATCCTTTCTATTTTGAATTGCCTTTATCCCTTGGTCAAAATTGGTAGACTTCATTTGTGTGGATTAGTTTCTGGACTCTCTGTTCTGTTCCCCTGAGTGTCTATTCTCTCACCAATATCAAATTGTGTTGAGTACTGTAGCTTCATCATAGTAAATCTTTTTTTTTTTTTTTTTTTTGCGGTACACGGGCCTCTCACTGTTGTGGCCTCTCCCGTTGCGGAGCACAGGCTCCGGACGCGCAGGCTCAGCGGCCATGGCTCACGGGCCCAGCCGCTCCGCGGCATGTGGGATCTCCCCGGACCGGGACACGAACCCGTGTCCCCTGCATCGGCAGGCGGACTCTCAACCACTGTGCCACCAGGGAAGCCCCATCATAGTAAATCTTGAAGTCAGGTAGTACGAGTCCGTCATCTTTTAGAGTCAGCTTCTCGGCCTTTACAAAAAAAAAGAAATCTTTCTTTCTGGGATTTGATTAAGGCCGTGTTGAATCTATACACTGTAGATCAACTTGGAGAGAACGGACATTTTAACAATATTGAGTTCTTCCAACCCATGAACTCAGTATAATACACCCTTTCAGTTCTAAGAGTGAGAAAATTTTTCAAGAAAAGTCCCTGGAAGACTTCCCTCATGTCTCGTGAACTTGAATGGGTCACTAAGCCCAAAGCCAGTCATTGTCAAGAGGAATAGGATTGACATGACAGGCTCAGAACAGTGTTTTGAAATTTGCCTCATGACTTATTAGTGGGTTGGGAAATCAAATTCACTGGGTCAGAGTTATCATTCAAAAAAGAAATATAATAGAAGAAGCATATCAAAGCATAATGCACACTATAAGAAGTGGATGTTGTTTTATTAAGCTTTCTTTTCAATTTTCTGTAAAAATTACATAGAATGCATATGTGTACTGGGTTGCCATGTGACATTTGTTTTTTACTCTGAGTTACAGTCTAAAAAGTTTATAGTGTCAGATTTAATTTTGAGCTGGGGATAGAGCCACCCTGTCTGATGGATAGAGACGTGAACAAGATATGGGTCTCTTAGCTAGGAAGAGAGGAAGACTAAATATTACTAAACAGAAAGCAGCAGAGCTTACTATACATCTCCTTACATTTTGTTCCTTCATAGTGAATTCTCTGTCTTTCCATACTTTCAGATTCCAGTTAATGAAAACATGCCATTTTGCCCAAGTTGAAGGAACACAGATGTTCATGCAAACATAAATCTTCTATTGTTGTCCAATTAGGAGGAACTGAAAGAAAAAAGAAAAACTATTGGTTCTCTTTTGGAGATAGTGGTAATAGGAACAGCGATCCCTGACAATAATTACTTGACCTTGGAAAACGAAATCAGTTCAGTATTTCAGGTGGACATTAATAGGTAATCAGTCTGACAAAACAAAGAGAATGTTTATCCTCATCAATGCAATATCACCACACTGACACTATTTAAAATTTTAAAGATACTTATACGAGGGTCCAGCTAATTCATTATGTGAGCCATAAGCCAAAGGTCTCTGAATGTAGTTTGGTGGATTCTCAGAGTCAAAATCTTTGAAGATAAGAAAGGAATTTTGTTGCCCAGTGCTGTTTCTTGGCAGTTGCCCTGTTACACCAGATTCTTAAACCTCCAAAACAATTCACAGACTTAGTTTCTGTCAACTCACAATTCATAATTTAGATACAGGAATCACTTCTAAATGTCAGGAAATGAAGACATTTCACACACCTTAGAGAAATTGCATTTTTAAAAGTTTACAGCTAAACATAGAGGTAAATGTCAATTCACAGAGCCTGGCCTGTGGGGTTGTGTGATATCTTGACACATGTCGAGGGTCTTACCTTCTGCCTGGTGTTGCCTTTAGTGCCGGAATGTCCTGAGTGATATATCTCACAGGTCCTCAGGGAGTAAGAATAGACTGGATTTGACTAGACCCTTCCCCAGATGAATGCACTATTAAATTGGTCTGTTTCTAACTTGGTCAGAGGTTTCTGCAACAAAAGCTTCTTTTTTCCTTGGTTGTTTTCTTTATTGGGAGATTCATGGGACTCACACAGCCACCCCACTGACTTACATATGTGTAGAATAACCTTTCAGGTACATCCTTTACATCCTACCTGCTTATTAGGAGCCAGTTACATTTTTTGGCTGAGGACCAGATTACTCAACTGGTAGATGTCGAGGCATGTTTGTTTCACAACTACAACCAAGAATGTTTTATTAAGTAGCGATGGGGCAGGGGTAAAACCCCCAAAAAACATCCAGCTCCACAATCTATTTTTTACCTTAGAATAAAAATCCCCCTTTTCTCCTTCCAGATTAATTTCAGTGCCACCTAATTTTTGGAAACTTAAACAGTTACTTAAGATCATGCTACAACTTAGTAGAGACTGGGAAATTTCACCTTTGCTGGACACAGCTGCTAACTAAGCATTTGCTGGATTTTATACTAAGTCTAAGAGGCTTGTCATTTCAAATGACTTAAAACACAGCATGAGAATATTGTAAAAATATATAGCGTCTCTCTTCTAGATTGTCCTATATGTTTGAGAAATTTGAATAACTTTGTGTTACCCCGGTTAAATTTCAAGATATTGAAACTGAGTTCCCCGGAAACCGAGTTCCCCTGCTGAGTTTCTGATTAATCTCTCTATCTAAAACTTTATTCCCTTTCTTGTACCGCCCCCCCACCTTGTTGCCTTCAGGATTGAGGAATAAGGCCTATCCCTTTAAAATCACCAGATCACAAAGAGTTAAACACATTTTTAGGAGTATTGGCTTAACTGAAGGAGGAACTTGGGAACTATGGGAATGGGGGGGGGGGCGGGGTACATACATAGTAATAATGGCTACAGTTCCTTCCCTGCTTCCCATGTCTCCGGCATCATACAACATTGTATACACATTATTTCATTTTAATCTTTACCTGTGAGGTAAGTATTTTTTATCCTTCAATAAATTTAAGTAAATTGACCAACATCACACATCAAGTATATTTTCTTCATCTTAGCCTTCCTTTTTTTTTTTTTTTTTTTTTTTTTTTTTTTTGGCTGTACGCGGGCCTCTCACTGTTGTGGCCTCTCCCGTCGCGGAGCACAGGCTCCGGACGCGCAGGCTCATCGGCCATGGCTCACGAGCCCAGCCGCTCCGCGTCATGTGGGATCTTCCCGGACCGGGGCACGAACCCGTGTCCCCTGCATCGGCAGGCGGACTCTCAGCCACTGCGCCACCAGGGAAGCCCCATCTTAGCCTTCTTGAGGGCAGGGAAGTTTTGCTGTTCATTGTATGTTTGAAATTTAGAACAATGCTTGGTGTGTAGTAGCTCCACAATAAATATTTATTGAGTGCATGAATAAATGAAAGAATGTATTAATCAAAGTGAAAAAGTGAAAGTGAAAAAGTGGGTCTTTCACACCTTGCCGTCTGTTCTCTTACTCTATTTCCACCACGTTTCGTAGTATCCTCACAGGGTAGGAGTGGCTCTCCTTCCAGCATGATGGTTCTTGTGCTGACGGCTCCCACCTGTGGGCTTCTCTTCCAATGGGTGAGGCTGTTGAGGCCAGTGGACAGCAGCTTGCGCCTGCTGACTCTGGCTTTGATTTTGTCTAGGGCGTCTCCTGGGTATTCCCTCCTGGAAAGCCTTGTATTGCCATCTTTGAGTCTTCTAGTGCAGAGAAAACAGTGAATTGGGCATTGCAGCAGAGGGAAACAAGTTGGTGGTGAGAGTGGATAGAAGAAAATGAAGACTCAGCCCCCAACCGAGGGAGCCCACAGATGGCACAAACGTTTGAAATAGCATGAACATTCGGGTTTCCTTTTTCTTGTGCAACTGCTGTTTGTCAGCAATCCTCTCCACTTGCTGAGAACTAGGGGGTTGGGAGGACAAGGGCAAATCACGCAGTGCAAATGAAGACACTGACATTAAGGTGGCCTGAATTATTCTTTTGTCAAAGCAGAAGTTGGAGCCCCAAGTCGGCAGATATAATAACAATGACAACAGTAATCCTTGTAGTTAGCAGAGACAATATTATTTGTGTTGTTGACGATAGGGTTGGGGAGGGCAAAGAGCCATGGTGTCTACTTCCTGTTCAAGACTTCTGAACCCAATCAGGTAACTTTCTAGTCCTCTGGGGGATTTCGTTTTGTTTTGTTTTCTGTTTTTTGTTTTTTTGTTTTGGCTGCACCGTACAGCATGTGGGATCTTAGTTCCCCGACCGGGATGGAACCCGCACCCCCTGCAGTGGAAGCGCAGAATCTTAACCACTGGACCACCAGGGAAATCCCAAGTCCTCTGTTTAGAATTCCATGGAGTGGAATGTGCACATTTCTGGGAATTGGCTGAGCTTTTTTTCTTAAGGTAAAGCACGAAGGTGAAGAGGAAGAGAAAGTGTGGCAGAGAAGGAGAGAGTGCCAGAGCCCAAGGGAGCTTGGGATTCTGGCTTGGGCAATGCCATCACTGCTGTAAAGGGAGAATCAAAGATCTGGGTGTGGGTTGTGTAAAAAAAGCAAGCGGCTGCCTGTTGGGGTGGAATGTCAATAAGCTTTGGTGCCCCAGAGAGCTGTGTTTGAATTCCTACTCTATCAAGCACCGGTTTTGTGTTTTAGAGTAAGTCCCTTCATCCCTTAGCACAACCCGTAACTGCCAGTTTGGTGCTCCAGAAAAACAGTATAAACAGTGCCCTCAAATTGCCGTCGTCATTTGTATGTGGCTCGTTGGTGGATTTTACTAGTAATGCACCTTCATGGTGCTTCCTATTTTCAAGAGTTACTCTTACTAAATATATGCTCTGCTCTGTTGTTTCCCTGCTGCTGAAGCAACGTGGATGATGACAAGAAGCAAACGAGCAAGTTTTTTAGTGGCACAATTATTATTTAAATTATTTCTCCTTCTAAGTTTGGTTGCTCAGAAGACACTGACTGCTTTAGTCACCCCTCTTGCATAACTTATTTTCTTCTTATACTCAGCTTCTTCTGTATCATGGAGGATAACCTTTACCTTGCTTGGTATGTATTAGGTTCTAAATAAACAGCTCTAATAATGATGATAATTCTAATAGGGGTTCTGTGAGACTGAAGTCTTTCAAAAGCAGAACTTACTAACCTGCTTACAGAGTGGACAACCTGCTGCTTTCTGTATAACCAAGAGAGCTTTCTTCTTAGGCAGCACAATCGAAAACAGGGTTGCTTTCCATAACCACTGTCCTGTTAGTGACTTTTTCAGTACAGTAGTGTTGAAAAGTTTTACTGCTTTCTGGACAATTCGCTTTTTTTGATATAACAAGTTTTCACCCCCCAAACACAGTAACTATACAGTCTGTAAGAACTGCTATTTTGACATTATGGTTTTGGGCAAAGACATACTCACCAATTCACTTGACGCAGCAATTTCTAGTCAGAGAACAGCACTGTGCGCCATGTTTGAACATACCCAGATGTTCAGCTTTGCATGTGTGAGCCAGGCAAGAAGGATGACCGGGGAGTACCTTCTAGGACTCTTCTTGCCTGTTATGCATGTATATTGTTACCGTATGTGTCAAAGCAGTCTTGTGTTTAGCTTTTCTTTACCTCTAAATGTGTTTTTCTGTGCTATAACCTTAAGTGCATTTTGAATGTAAGATAACTATGAGCCACAGAAGTTGAAAACAGTGTGGAAAAAAATGATTCAAAAAAAAAAAGGATACACATCCCAAAGGATAATTCTCATTTACCTCTTCTGCCACCCACCACCCGTTGTTCTCAAGACTTTTTTTCCTCTGTCAATGACTATAGTAAACTTTCACTAATTTACATTTTATGCATAGTCTCTGTTTACTTTCAACTTATCCTCTGTTGTTTAAACTTACCTCCAATGATGTCTTTTTCTATTTGTAGAAATCACTTGGGTATCTTGCTTGGGTTGAGCTAGAACACATCATACTTTTGCCCATTAAAGTTCATGGAACTAATTTTTCATTTAGTAGCTTATCAGAGCATCAGGGTTTGCAGGATGAGTTAAACTCATTCGGCAAAGAATACAAAAAGATCTGTATTCTGTATTGATATGTTCTAGCAGCCAAGTGCTGAAAGCTTCTATAAAGGGAGAGAAGAAAAAGACCATATAATAGTCGCTTGGGGCTTCCCTGGTGGCGCAGTGGTTGAGAGTCCGCCTGCCGATGCAGGGGACACGGGTTCGTGCCCCGGTCCGGGAAGATTCCACATGCCGCGGAGTGGCTGGACCCATGAGCCATGGCCGCTGAGCCTGCACATCTGGAGCCTGTGCTCCGCAATGGGAGAGGCCACAACAGTGAGAGGCCCGCGTACCGCCAAAAAAAAAACAATAGTCGCTTGACTTTTGGACAAGGCATGGAACTATGTGATAACTTTGGACAAGGATAAAACACTCTTTTGGTCTTCCTCCTACCTCATTCATGTTCCAGTCCTTCTCAATCTCTTATATTGTCTCTTTCGGCTTTTCTTGACCTCTAAATGTGAGGGTCCCAGGCAGTGATGTGCTGGTAAATGTTCAACATCTGACACTTACGGGGGAAAAAAAGCCCTGATGTGTGGCGTTTGCCAGTTTTCATGGTACAAATATTTACACTCTGGCTGGTTTCTAGCTATTAGCATCATGTTACTGAATGGGGATTTAGGAAGAGATGTGCTCAGTCAGCTCTCACCAGCAGGCTAGGTCCTCTTCCAGCCCACCACTGGCTCTAGAATTGAATCAGACCTTTTTTTTTCGTAGTTATCTCCTAGGTGATCTCACCAAATTCTGTGTCTTTAAATACTACCTACATGCTGGTGAATCCCAAATTAGATCTTATGCCCAGTCTGTCCCATTTGCACATATTCATATCCAGCAGCCAGTTTGACACGTTCATCTGGATGTATCACAGGTGTGTGAAGTTTAACAAGAATAAAACAGAACTCTTGATCTCATGCCCGCTTACCTCCATGTCTTCCGCCATCTCAGTGCATGGCATCATCATTCACCCAGTCACTCCATTCTAAACCCTCAGAAGCATTCTTGACTCTTTCTTTCTCTTATACCCCACGTTCAACTCATCAGCAGGGCTTATTAGCTATGCTTTTAAAATTCATCCCAAATTACACTGATGTGCGTCCATCTCCAGTCCCTGCCCTGTAATGTAAGTGTGATTTCTCTCCTATGGTGTCATCCCTGCCTCCATTCTGTCCCTCGGTAGTCAGTTCTGTACATAGCAGCCAGAGTAAGTCTTTATGATAGAAATCATGTTCAGTCACTCCCTTGCTGAAAAGCCCCAATTAGCTTATCATATTTGGAATAAAATTCAAACCCTGCCACCTCCCATGAGGCTCTACTACTCCCCGTGGCCCTTGCTACCTCTCCAATCTCAGCTCTCTCTACCGTGCCTTTTGCTTACCTGCTCTAGCTGCACTGGCCTGCTTGCTCTTATGAACACACCAAGCTTGTTCCAGCTCTGGACATTCGCATTTCTGTACTCTCTGTGTGCACATCTCTCCCCAAAGCCCTATCCCATGTCTTCACATAATTAGTCCACCTCATTTAGCGTCTTGCTTAAATGTTACCTCTTAAGAGAAGCCTTCCTTGACTACAACGTGGCAAAGAGTCCCTTTCAACCCCATCTACCAACCCTATACCTCTTTAGAGCGCTATCACCATCTGATTTATGTTATTTATCGATTTGTTTCCACGAAAGCAGGATTTGTCTTGTTGTGTGCCATATTTCCAGCATTATGAAGGTGCCGTGCACACAGTAGGTGCTTAATAAATACTTGATGAATGAATAGATGTGACAAGAAATGAAGCCATCTACTTCCACACAGCTTACTGTCTCTATCAGGGGTCGCAAACTTTTTCTGTAAAGAGCCAGACAGTAGCTATTTTAGACTTTGTGGCCATACAGTCTGCATCACAGTATTTGAACTGCATTTGTAGTACGAAAACAGCCACAGACAATACTTAAAGGAATGAACGTGACTGTATTCCAATAAAACGTTATTTACAATAGCAGGCCACAGGCCAAATTTGGTCTAGATGACCATGACTGTACCATTCTGCTACCTGCATTAATGTGGTCTTGCTATTCCACTGTCTTCATCACCACGGCTTTTCTATTCCAGGAAATTGTTGCTCAAGATAATAAAAGTTGCAAATAGCTTTGGAAAAACCCAACTGAATGAACATCCGACTGTTCAACTTTTTGTTGAATAGCCTCAAATGCCAGTTTCCTCTCTAAGCCTCTTCAAAACTTACTGCAAAACCCTCACCTTGCTCTGTCTCCCAATCCTGAACTATTATGTCACAATCTTGCATTGAAAGACCTGCCTTCAACCAGACCTCATAAACCTCATAAATATCTTAACTTGGCTCTCCCGACCCAGAGATGCCAGTTAAGACTCTGTCAACGTGACGATCTCCCTGAATGCAGTAAAAGCAAAAACTTCAGAGTTATTTGCTGGTGTATCCAGGGAGTCAGTCATAATGAAAGATAATCCCAGAAGAGGTTATTATGTTGTTTCTGCTATCATAATTTCTTGGCCCCAAATTAAAGGAGATATTCATTCATTCACTCATTCAACAAATATGTATCAAGATCTTACTACACATCTGCCTTCGTATTAGCCAGTCCTGATATGAGTGTATAAGTACAAATCAGACAGCTGTGCTTTGTCTAAATATGATAGAAAAGGGCAGTCTTTTCCCCTAGTGATTTCACGCCTTTCATGTTTACGTGTTTGAAATATAAAAAATTGTGTCACCAGGGATTTTGACAGGGAAGGACAGTTTTACTCATTAAAAATGAGGACTTGTTGGTTTGCCCTAAGCTTTTTGTATCTCCTTTTCTCCAGTCTCCTAAGTTCACTGATCCAAGAGTTTTCTGGAGGAATGCCAAGCATGGCTGAAACATCAACTTTCTGACTACTTGGGGGAAAAGCAACGCTCATTGCCATCATCGTTCATAAAAACTCTGGAATTTATTTGCACAAAGAGCTCATTGAGAGCTGACAGGCCTGCTACAGCCATTCCTTTAGTCCCAGGGAGGAAGAGTCAGAAAAACCAGCCAACCTGCTTGTGCCATTTCTGCAAACGCAGTGTTGGAGAGTCTGGGCCTTGTGGGTAACCAGCGGGCCTGGCTGTCCTGATGGGCAGAGGCCACAGAGCAGCCTGGGGAGCAGCCCAAGGCACAGAGTCAGGGCCTAACTCTGCCAACTGAGGCAAGTCACTGAGCCACCCGGAGCCTCGTGTCCTTGTCTTGGAAAGGCAGATGGGAAAAAAGAGTAGCATCTCACCCACTGGAAGCTGGTGTTTATCAGCTGAGAAAATAAAGACAGGATTGTTGTGTAAATCCGACTCTATTTGCAAATGCCCGTCATTATTACTTCATTAAGGCAGTGGTCAGAGCTGTCCTTTCAGCAGTTCTACAAAATCTGCCTCCCCTCCATCCCACCCCCCCACCCCGGCCTCTACCGGCAGGCAACTGTCTTCCCTGAAGTGCCACGAATAGAATAACAATCTTTGTTCTCTTCTTGTTTGGATTCTTTTTTTATTTTTAATTTTTTTCGCTGCGCCACACGGCATGGGGGGTCAACCCTGTGCCCCCTGCACTGGAAGTGTGGAGTCTTAACCACTGGACCACCAGGGAGGTCCCTGGACTCTTTTAAAATGCAAGCACCTCCTGGAAGGCATAATACACCAAAGCAATCCAGACTAAAACACACGGGGCTTCTCGAATGTTTTCTTTCTCTCAGGAGGGATCAGGTGGCTACGGATGGATAATGAAGACAAGGATTACTAAAAAGTCAGGAAAAGTCATTTTAAAAAGGAGGAATGCCCACTGAATAACAGAATTGTAATAGCCTCGCAGATTATGAGGACCAGTGGTTTTTGAAGTCAAATCTTAGGCAGGTTCCTTTTATATAAAACAGAAAGAAACAAAGCTGGAATGGGAGTTTCACTCACCATCACAGCCTCTCGCAGATGCCTCCGCAACCCACAAGGGCCCTCTGTGGAATTTCAAGGCTCTGGGGAGCAGAGTTGGAAAACCTCTGCTACTTAGCCTCCACTTTGTCTACCAGAGGCCAGTGCCCTCCCAGAAGAGAGATGGAAATATAGCCACTCTCCTAATCTAGGGCTCAGGGCTGTACATAAAAACAAAACAATCCTGATGAACATTTGGGATCTTACTATATGCCAGGCTTTTGGCTAAATTATGTGCATTGTCTAATTTAATCTCCATAACAACCTTGAGAAGTAGATACTCTTTTCCTTCCCATTTTACAGACGAGGAAATGGAGGCTTAGGATAAAAAACTTAGTAAGACCTCAGACTGAGCCCTGTGTGGCTCTAGGGCTGATATTCTGAACTCCATCCTGTATTTCCTTCCATCATATTGTTTCCCTGAAGAATATTTTTTATTTTTTATTTTTTTGCGGTACGCGGGCCTCTCACCGTTGTGGCCTCTCCCGTTGCGGAGCACAGGCTCCGGACGCGCAGGCTCAGCGGCCATGGCTCACGGGCCCAGCCGCTCCGCGGCATGTGGGATCTTCCCGGACCGGGGCACGAACCCGTGTCCCCTGCATCGGCAGACGGACTCTCAACCACCGCGCCACCGGGGAAGCCCCCCTCCCTAAAGAATATTTTTGTCTCTTCCTGACCCTTATCACCACAAATGTCATGTAGAATTTCTGTAGACTCTAGGTTTGGATTTCAATAGAGATTTGTCTGCAACACACAATGTCTACAGTCTGGATTTATGTTTTAGAAGAGGGAGAAAGAGTTTGAATCGAAATAGAAAGTTCTTTTACGTGTGTAACAAGTAAGTGAGCATACAGTCTTAGGCACAAGATGAGGTTCTGTTTTCCTCCCATTTAGCCAACTTCGGGTCGTTATTTTTTTTCTTTCAAGTTTAGCATAAGCTTACCGAATAAAAGAAGAGGGGAAAAGTTGACATACTGCAACAAACAAAATACCCCACCTTAAAATCTGAAATTCAGATTGGAGAATCACTATGCAAAGCAACACAACATTGGGTCCCTTAAAAACAACCCCCAAACTTAGCTCATCATGGAAAGTTTTAAGTGATCTCTAACAGAAAGAGAAAGAAAGAAACCAAATGAATAAGGACATTCTTCTTTTCAGTTTAAACAGCGTCAGACAGAAGTGGAAAAATATTTGATTCCCTTACTGGCAAGAACAGATAACCATTTTCATATTAGTCACCAGCAGAGTCATCATTCACTTGGTTCTGACAGCTACAGAATTATAAAAATAAGAGTATTTTAGAGCTCTGAAAATTCTGCCCAAGGATGAGCCAACCACCCTTAGAGATAGGAAGATGGAAAAATGGAACGACTGACAGGCAGGCGGTGCACAGTGATTTTAATGGGTTGTTGTCTCATTCCTGTCCATTCACAAGAGCTCTTTGTATGTTAGAGACACTAATATTTGGCTTTGGCATTACACGTTTTTTTAAACCATATTTTTTTGTGAGTTGGTTTTTACCTGGAACATTTTCCAGATACGGGTTTTCACTTATTTATGTTTAAGTGTGTCTGTCTCTTTAAAAATAGCTTTTGGGATTCCAGTCCCAGTTAAGAAGGTTATTTCTCATGTCTACATGATACATGTCCTACGTTTTCTCACACTGTTTTTTTCTCTTTTTTTTTAGTTTGCATTTAAGCCTTCCTTCTTTATACAGTTGATACCATTTTGTATTCTGTGAGATACAAGTCTACTTTTACTTTCTTTTTGGGACTTAATAGTTGTGCTAGCATCATTTATTAAATAACCCATTCTTACCTCCTTGAGTTGTAGTAGCACTTTTGTCAAGTGTTAAGTTTCCGTATATAATTAGATGTCTTTCTGACCTCTCTGTTCTGTTCCACTCATCTATTTCTCCACAGTACTCTATTGATTTTATTATAATACCTTTTTACTATTCTTCTTTTTCATACATTCTTGGCAATTCTAGGGCATATTTATTCTTCCATAACAATTTTGAGAATCGTATTCATGTTTGTGGTAGACTGAATAATGCCCCCTCCCCCGACAAATATGTCCACCTCCTAATTCCTAGAACCTGTGAATGTTACTTTACTTAGTAAGTGGGACTTTTTGGATGTAATTAAGTTAATGATTTTGACATGGGGAATGATCCTGAATTATCCCATGGGCCCAACGTCATCACAAAAATTCTTATGGGGGACACAGTAGGAATCAGAGTCGGAAGAGAAGGCAGTGTGACGACAGAAGCACAGACAGGAGTGGTGCGCTTTGAAGATGGAGGAAAGGGCCACAAGCCAAGGAATGAATACAGGTGGCCACCAAGGAATATAGGTGGCCACAAGAAGCTGAAAAAAGCAAGGAAGTAGATTTTCTCAAAGCCTCCAGATAGAACCAGCCCTGCCATCACCTTGATGTGAAAATGATTTTGCACTTCTGACTTCCAGAACTGTAAGACAATAATTTTGTGTTGTTTTAAGCCACTGAATTTGTGGTAATTTCAGTAGAAAACTAATACAGTGTTGCAATAGAAATCACATTAAATTTATATATTGATTTTGTGAAAAATTACATTTTGTTTCTTTTTTTACTAAACTTATTCTGAAATATTTTGCCATTATTGTGAATGAGACATTTTTCTATGTTTCTACAATACTTTTATGTAATTATTGTTAGGATTTGAGAAAAGCTACTGATTTTTAAATATTTATTGCTTGTCCAACCATGTTACCAAATTCTCTTATCTTGTTACCTGTACTTATTCTCTTGGGTTTTGTTGTCGTAGTTTGCTTTAAATTTTTTTTTTATTTTTAGGAAAGCAATCACATCATCAGCAAAAACAAAAAGAACTTTATTCTTACTTTCAAATGTTAGGTCAGTTATTTAATTTTGTTGTGTTAATAAGTTTGGGATCTCTTCCAAGTCAAATTTTAGTCGTAACGGTGATGGTGAGCATCCCTTGGGTAGTTTCTGTTTAATTAAAATGGTTTTAGCATTTTGCACGTTAGGATATTATCTGTCATCAGTTTGGTAAATAGCCTTTATTATATTAATTCTTTAATTCTTATTTTACTCATTGGGAATGGCTGCTACTTTACTAAATACATTTTAAACATCTAAAGATATGATCATATGGTTTTCCTCCCTTAAAGGACTGATGCAGTAGCTTGTGTTTAAACTTCCTGGTACTGAACCACCCTTGACTTTGTGGAAGCAGTCATGATCTGGTTTTTGTTTGTTTGTTTGTTTTTCGATACATGACTGGATTCTACTTGTTAATGTTCTTGAATCTATACTTGAAATTTTCTATAATTTTCAATTTTATCTTTATCAGCTTTAAGGGTTTTTTTTGTTTGTTTGTTTATTTTGTCCACACCCAGCAGCATGTGGGATCTTAGTTCCCTGACCAGGGATTGAATCCGTGCCCCCTGCATTGGGAGCATGGAGTCTTAACCACTGGACCACCAGGGAAGTCCAGCTTTAAGTTTATTTTGACTTTATAAAATGAATCGGAGTCTTCCTATCCTTTTCTATGGCTGAGAGTAATTTAAATAAAAGTAATATTGTCAGACCTTTAAGGTCTGACCTTTAGGGTTAGATAAAATTCAGCTAGAAATTCATGCCTGGTGAGTTTTCAAACATTTGTATTTCCCTCCCCTTTCCCACCCAACTTTAAACACCTAGATTTTTCTGATATAATTTAGTATTTTATTTCTATATTGTCATTTGAATTATTCTTATAAATCTCTCATTTCAAGGGCTCTCATTTAGACTTACCTATCTCTAGTCAGAATCTTTCTATTTCATATATATACATGTATAAAGATTCATTGCTTACCAGTCACTCTTCTTGTTTTATCTTCTCCCATATTGAGATTTATATTCTGATTTATTTGACGTTTGGTTTGTCTTTCTGAGTATTTTCCTCAGATAGAGTACATCACAGATAGACTGACACGCTCTCTGAAAGCTTGCATGTCCCTCCTCACATGTATTTTCTTTCAGTCTCACAGACTAATGAAACAATGCCAGGGTATGGAATTTCTCTCAGCACTGTGTAATGATATTTCACTGTTTTCTGGCTTCCAGTATTGTGGTCTGATGTGATACCTGTCTGATTATTTTCCCAGTGTAGATAACTTGTTTCTTCTATCTGGAAGTTTACAAAATCTTCTCCTTATCCTTAGAATTCAAGGCTTTTATTGAAATGTGGCTAAATATGTGTCTTTTCTCCCAGTACTGCATTTCTCTAATGACGAACAATGTTGAGCATCTCTTCATATGTGTATTGGCTATTTGTCTGTCCTTGGAGAAATGTTTATTCAAGTGGTATGTTTATTTTGTAATTAGGCTATTTGCCTTTTTATTGTGGCTATTAGTTGTGTGTTACATGTTTGTGTTAGTTATTTGAACCCATGGCTTCCCAGTGTTTTCTGGATTTCTTTTTTCATCAGTGATCACATCAGCCCAGCAATGATCCCATCACAGCAGCAAACAATGAGGTCGACATTGGTCATAGTTAATGATATGTTCACCAAAGGAATACATTCTCTATGTTTCATCAGAAGTTGGAAAAGGTACTTTATGACCTTAATGTAGAATGGCAAAAATCAGTTGTTTGGGCCTCAGTGAGAGAAAGAAAAAGTTCTCAGAGCTCTCAATTTACATTTTGAAAGAATCCAGGTTTTCATAGCATAGACTCTAAGGAAGTGAGGCTTGAAGTGAGTTGTTCAGTTAAGAATCTATTACAGTAACCTAGGTGAATGGTGAATGTGTTTGGGCCGTGGGGATAATGGAAGATTATAAGTGATCGGGTAGAATGAAGAGGATTTGCCACTAGATTGACAGTGGTGGAGAGAGAAAGAGAGGAGTCAAGGAAAACTCTAAGGTTATTGTCCTGAGAAACTGGAAGAATGGAATCATTCACTGGGTTTAAGATGACTGTAGGAGGGCTTCCCTGGTGGCGCAGTGGTTGGGAGTCCGCCTGCCGATGCAGGGGACACGGGTTCGTGCCCCGGTCCGGGGGAATCCCACATGCCGTGGAGCGGCTGGGCCCATGAGCCATGGCCGCTAAGCCTGCACATCCAGGGCCTGTGCTCTGCGGCGGGAGAGGCCCCAAAAGTGAGAGGCCCACATACCGCCAAAAAAAAAAAAAAAAAAAAA
>NW_006777418.1:625037-627136 GCF_000442215.2 Lipotes vexillifer | reverse complement strand
AAAAAAAAAAAAAAAAAAAAAAAAAAAAAAAAAGATGACTGTAGGAGAAACAGTTTGAGGAGTAAAATTAAGGGTTCTCTGTTTTTAACACGATAAATGTGAAATTGCTCTTAGCTATCCTAATGGGAATATTGAGTGAGCAGTTGGATCTGTCTGCCGGAATTCAAAGGAAAAGTATTGGCTGAAGAGAAAAATTGGGAAATTATTAACAGTTAGATGGCATTTAAAATTATGCTGTGGTGTGTATACACACACACACACACACACACACACACAATGGAATATTATTCAGCCTTAAAAAAGATGGAAATTTTGTCATTTGTGACAACAGAGATGAACCTGGAGGGCATTATTCTAAATGAAATAAGCCAGACAATGAAAGACAAATGCTGTATGGTTATCACTTATATATGGAATCTAAAAAAAAAAAAACAAAAAGGTTGAACTCATAGATATGGAAAGTAGAAAAGTATTTTTCAGGGGCTTGGGTGTAAAGGAAATAGGAAGAGGTTGGTAAAAGGGTAGTAACTTTAAGCTACAAGATGAGTAAGTTCTGAGGAACTATGTGATATGGTGATTATAGTTGATAACACCATATTGTATAATTGAGATTTGCTAAGAGAGTGGAAGTTGAATGTGCTCACACACACAAAGTAAATATATGAGGTGATGGGTGTATTAATTTATTAATTAACTCAATGGAGGGAATCTTTTCACAGTGTATGTGTATATCAGTCAAATCACCATGATGTACACTTTAAATATCTTACACTTTTGTCAATTATACCTCAATAAAACTGAAAAAAAAAAAAAGTCATGATCCTGAATGAGGTTACCTAAGGAATGAGTGTTGTATAGAAGAGAAGAGATTTGAGGTTGGAAAATGATGATGAAAAAGCAGAGGAGGCTAAGAGAAGGCGGTCTGTGAGACACAAGGAAAACCAAGAGAGACGGATGACCTAAAGCCCAGTGAAGATAGTGCCTCAAGAAGGATGGAATGATCGGTTTGGTCAGAGGCAGCTGAGAGGCGGAGTAAGTTGAGCTGGAGAAGGGACCTTTGGATTTGACGATATGGGAGTCATTGGTGGAGTTGACGAAAACTGTTTGGCTGCAGGGGGGGTGATGGAAGTTTGACTGGAGTAGGTTCAAGAGAGAAGTGAATTAGGGATTAAAATTTTTTTCTATTATTATTATTGGCACTTCAAATAAAAATGTTATATTTCTTAATACCGAAACCTAGTCATACTCTGGTAGCTAATCTCTGCTAATTTAAATTTAACACCCATTATTTAAAAAAATACTTAACTACACCAGCTATTGAAGACACCCACGAACACACTTCACAGAACCAAGTACAAGACATACTGTGATCCTTTGGGATTTCTTTTGGAATATTTGTATAGGAAAGCGAGCAGTTTTAGTGTGAAGGGCAGCCGAGAAATGGGGCAGTGACAGGAGGGAGTAAATGGAGACTCTTTTACAGATGGGGGGAATATTACAGCATAGGCGATGGAGAGAGAAAAATTGATGCTACAGCAGCAAGATGGAGCCGATTGCTGGAGCAGCACCTCTGTGTAGATGAGAAGGTAGCTAGTGGGAATCTAGCCACAAGTGGCAGGGTTGACCTAAGATAAGGAACCCATGTTTCAGCCAGAGAAACCAGAAGAAAGGAAGCATGTAAGTGTAGCGAGGCGGGGAGGTTGTGCAGGTCAGGGTTGGGGTGTGTTCTTGTTCTTTGTCTAGTCTGGGCTTAACAGTGACCTTCCGCTCATTTACTGATTTTGTTTCGTCCCAAATTATTTTGTTTAGAGAACAGAGTGCTTTGTGTGCTACACTCGAGTCTAAGCACTCTTAACTATTTTCATATTTAAGGTAGTATCTTCCTCCTATAGCAGGGCTGTTTCTCTGGGTATGTCTTCTGTTTGTTCACGTCCATCTTCCTCTCTCTTCGTGTTGATCCCTTGAGATGAGTTGTATTTTTCTTTATTGCCTCTTGGGGATGAGATCTAGTAGCTTGGGTACTAGAAAGCTTGGGGAGCATGCAGAAAACTTGACCTCTGTTCACCTGTTGTTTCAAGGCAGGCAGGTGCCAGTTCCTG
>NW_006777418.1:583466-625027 GCF_000442215.2 Lipotes vexillifer | reverse complement strand
TCCTGCTGAGGAATGCAGAGGAAAGTTCTTTTCTCCCCCTTTCATCTTCTTACATTTGCTCAGACTTGGGAGCAGAGGAAACCCAAACCATCCGTTGCCAGACTTTTCAACATCTTGTGCCTCAGGAAGAATGGGCACATTTATGTGGGCAAGTTTAAATCCCCGGCCACTCTCTCGGCAGGATCCCCTCTTTTCTGGTCCTCACCTGGTGCTCTTACACTGTGGTCCAGGCAGTTGTCCTGCTTATGGTGATGAAAGACCTGCATATTTTCCTTCTCCCAGCCTTTAAAAGTTGCCAGGGCCTTGCTTGCACCTAGTACCCTATAGGCTCCTGCAGCCATTTCACTTAGGAGGGTCAGGAGGCAGGGAGCATAGGGCAGAGAGAGCTCCCTGATTCCTTTTGTAAGGCACTTCGGCAGTCTACTTGCTTTTCACGTTTGGTAGACATTTGTTGATTATTCCCCCGTGTGCCACGCACTGTGCCCGTTTCTCAAAGTATGTCCTGCAGAACATTAGCTATGCAGGATATTAACAGGTGTGTCATGGGAAGGCTGACTTTATGGTTAGTTGGTTCAATGAAAAGTGAAAGAAGTTACTGCAGGACCTCTCCTCTAATTTCCAGTATTAATGGGAACACTCAACAGCTTGTCACATTTCTCAGCAGTCTCAGTATTATTTGAACCATGAAAGCTTTTCTTGAGATATATTTAACAGAACACATCAAGGAACGATTGTTCCTGGAACAAACTTTGGAAAATGTTGCATTCTCGGTGAAGGTAGGTGAGCACATATGTATTACACCATACTCCAGACCAGGCTTTTTGTTTTATGTTGTATGTACATGACCTCACCGTTACTTGACCACAGTCCTATGAGGTAGACAGCACTAGGAATATGAAACTCCAAATAATGGCAGAATTAGGATCTGGCCTTGTTCTATGATACCACTGAAACAGGAGGGAAGAGGGCAGGGGACAGCCTTTAAATGAATGACATAGCCATAGGACCTGACAAAAACTGGTTGGAACCAACTAGGTCCAAGATGGCGGAAGATTCAACTTCCAGTAGACCTTGAGCCTCATTATATGCTCATTGTAATACATTAGCTAAATGGCACATCCGCCAGTGCCATGACAGTTCTGAGGCCAACCATAAAAGATCAAAAAGTGGGCAGTGGCCCAATTTCTGGAAATTCCCGCCCCGTCCCTGAAATAATTAGAATAATCCTCCCACTCATTAGCCTATGAAATTACCCAGCCCATAAAAACTAACATGCCATATTTTGGGTTCTCTTGCCTTCTGAGATGGCCCACACTCTGTCTGTGGAGTGTGTTTCTCTCTAAATAAATCCACTTCTTACCTATCACTTTGTCTCTCACTGAATTCTTTCTGTGATGAGACATCAAGAACCTGAGCTTCATTAAGTCCTGAGACCAGGTGTGTGACCTCAGTTGAAAGACCGTGGGTTCAAGTCCCAATCCGAGTTGCACAGTTTCACCACCGCTTCACCACTTTTCCACCAACCTATTGAAAATTACACGAAGAACTTTAAAAATCACTTCAGTACAGCTTAACATTGTAAGTAAACCACGTCAGAAACCTGCTTCAGAAAGAGTGTATAGTTTCTAGACTGCCGCAGGAGAGCTGTCTTTTTGTTGCTTCTTTTCCCAGAACTTAGAGGAGACATTCCAAATGTTTTTGAGTTCTTCAGTGTCTTCTTTTGGAACCGTGCCCAGACAATACATATTAGAGTAACACTGGCTCCTGTAACAAAGGTAAACAAGAATGGATAATAACTCAAACACAGTGAAAGTTCACTTCTCATTCATTAACAGTCCAGGACGGGGATTCTGGTCATCAGGGGAAGGTTCTGCTCTACACAGACTTGTAGGACTTCATCAAATGGTGGCTCTGCCATTTTCTTTTTTTCCTTCCCTTTTAAAAAATTTATTTATTTATTTATTTTTTGGCTGCGTTGGGTCTGTTGCCGCACGCGGGCTTTCTTTAGTTGCGGTGAGCGGGGGCTACTCTTGGTTGCGTGTGTGTGCTTCTCACTGCGGTCTTGTTGTGGAGCGTGGGCTCTAGGTGTGCGGGCTTCAGTAGGTGTGGCTCACGGGCTCTAGAGCACAGCCTCAGTAGTTGTGGAGCATGGGCTTATTTGCTCCACTGGCATGTGGGATCTTCCCGCACCGGCACTCGAACCCGTGTCCCCTGCATTGGCAGGCGGATTCTTAACCACTGCGCCACCAGGGGAGCCCAGTTTTCAAAATATTATGTCTCCAGCCACACTGGTGAGACGGGGTGTTGCTTTCTCAGGGAGTACCAGTGGCACACACCACTTTTACTCATAGCTTACTGCTAGAACTCAGTTACGTGGCACATCTAACTGCAGGGGTGTCTGGGAAATAATCATCCAGCTGTGTGCTCAGGAAGAAAAGAATTAACTTATTCTGTTGGACAGCTGGTAGATTCTGCCACACCAACAGGTGAAAGAGATACCTACCAAAGCTTTCCCTGAGCATCTCTTTAAGATCAGCCAGTAATAATTGTAATGATGACGATGATTTAAAAAATGGAAAAGTGCTTATAATTCAATAATAGGTATTTACCAAATGTATGAAATGTGCAGTATACCATACTAAATGCTTTACATCTATTATCTTTAATCCTCTCATAAATCCTAAGACAAGGGGGAATATTAACCCTATTTGATACAGAAGGAAACTGAGGCTTATGTCAGATTGAGTAGCAGAGGCCAGATGTAAAACTTGGTCAGTCAGCTTCAAAGCTTGTACATAACCTCTATTCTGTACTCAGAAGACAACTGCATGCTAGGATTACAGCTGTTTAAAAGGAGGCACATAAAAAGACTCAAAGGAGCACACAAAGTGCGAAATAGTCATCGTGTCCAGGCGGTGCAACTTATATTTTCTTCTATTTTTTAAAACTATGCTTGAAGAAACTTTTTCCTGCTTCAGACCTTTTCAGTGGGATGGCATTTTTCTTTGAGTGAAAGGAGACTAATTTTACCAATTAAAATGTGGCATTTATAAAAACAAATAAGACAGATCACCTTCTTGATAATAATGGGATGGGGAATGTGACCTTTTCTTTTTCCTGGAACTTGCTTTTGTATAGTCTCTCTGGGGCTTGTCTGTGGCTATGTAATAAGAAAAGGCTTCTTGGTCGTCTTTTGGAACGGGCGTGGCCTTACCTTGTTCTCCACCTGAGTGGGTGACTTACTGGAAAGAGCATTCTGTTTGCTGGGAAAGGGGATCCACGTGGGAATCCTACAGCTTAACATTTTCCTGCCATAATCACATTGCATCTCTTGATGTGATGTAATCTTTTCTTTCTCTTTTCTGTTGCTGTTGTTCTTCTTAAAACTGACAGCTAATTTTGTTTTAAAATGAATTTTATTTTGAACAATCTTAAACTCACAGAAACTGCAAGAACATACAAAGAATGTTCATACAAAGAATTTTTTTTCCCTCAAACCATTTGATGGTAAGTTGACTACGTGATACACTATCCTCCCCCTCTCCCCTTATGTCAGTGGGTATTTCCTAACAACAAAGACATCCTTTTACAAAAGTACAATACACTCATTAAGATCTGCAAATCAACATTGTTACAACTCCAGACCCTATTCAAGTGCTGTCTATCACCCTGCGTCCATTATAGCAAAAGGATCCACCTCAGAACGCTATGCTGCATTTAGTTGGTCTCCTTCAGACCCATTTTTTAAAAAATTGAAGTATAGCTGATTTAAAATGTTGCGTTAGTTTCAGGTGTACAGCAAAGTGATTCAGTTATTTTTGTGTGTGTGTGTGTGTGTGTGTGTGTGTGTGTGTGTGTGTGTATGTATATTCTTCTATATATATATAGAATATGTATATATGTTCTTTTCCAGATTCTTTTCCCTTATAGGTTATTATGAGATACTGAATATAGTTCCCTGTGCTATATATCGTAGGTCCTTGTTGTTTATTTTATATATCTGTCAATCCCAAACTCCTAATTTGTCCCTCCTCCCTCCTTTCCCTTTTGGTAACCGTAAGTTTGTTTTCTATGTCTTTGAGTCTATTTCTGTTTTGAAAATAAATTCATTTGTATCATTTTTTTAGATTCCACATATAAGTGATATTTTGTGATATTTGTCTTTCTCTGACTTACTTCACTTACTATGATAATCTCTAGGTCCAACCATGTTACTGCAAATGGCCTTATTCTTTTTTATGGCTCAGTAGCATTCCATTGTATATGTATACCACATCTTCTTTATCCATTCATCCATCGATGGACATTTAGGTTCCTCCCATGTCTTGGCTATTGTAAGTAGTGCAGCTGTGAACATTGGGGTGCATGTATCTAGGCCCATTATTTTATAGACTTCATTCAATCTGGGTTCATCCGATGTAAAATTTAGTTTATGCATCTTTGGCAGGAATTTTTCAAGTGCCGCTTTATTCTCCTGTTTGCATCCTATCCGGAGCACAGAACAGAAGAAGGGAGCTATCACCGTAGATAACTAGAGTATGAACTATGTGTGTTATACAGGGAGGAACCAAGTAAAATCTGTTTGTTAAAATTCCTCTCTGGGTCCCATGGTCTCTACATGACCCAGAAAACATTTCTTTACCAAACATTTGCTTTTCCATCTTCATGTAGATTGCCTTCCTCCCCTTTGGAGTCCCAAACCACTACTCCCAACATCCTCTTTTGCCTTTAGCTGAAGATGATATTTAAGGTGAGGGTTTCAGCCATTTTGGTGAGTTACTCAGTTCTGCTGGCTCTCTCCCATGTATACGTGTTATTAAACTTTTATGTGATTTTCTCCTGTTAATCTGTCTCCTGTCAATTTAATTCTCAGACCAGGCAAAAGAACCAAGAAGGGCAGAGGAAAATTTCTTCCTCCCCATCACTATCTGTGTATGTTGAGAACCATGAGTTTACCCCAAATGTATCCAATTCCTATCCAACATCATGGAATGTATTCTAGTTTTCTTCTTTTCCATATGGTAACTCCCAACTCCAGCAGTAAGAAATTTGGCTCCCAATATCCTTAAATCTCCTTATTTGCTCAATCCCCTGGTATTTACTGAATCTCCAGTCATGGCCCCTGCCCCCTTGCTGCTGTGTATTCCCTCCTCACCCTGACCTGCCTGCCTCACCTTGTGGAAGGGAAGCCATTCCACCCTGCTTAGACTCTGCCACCACCTCCTGCTTGGACACCCTTCTCATCCCACTGAGGTATGGATTCCCTACATAGGACCAGCGCCCTGTGCATTTGCCTTCCGTGCCCTCGTAGGCTGTGACTCCCCACACAAGCATCTTTTCTTATAATATTTGGTCTCTTGTTTTCAATTCCTGAAGTCTTGTTATTCATAACAAACCCCTTTCCACCACAACTGGGCTTATTTGTTAATGAGGTAACTTTCAGAAAGCACCTAAGGCTGGGGGAACTGGTAGCAGGGGAATCAACCATGAATGGAGGGTTGGATCTTTCAGTCCCACCCCCTGATTTCTGGGGAGGGGAGAGGGACTGGAGGTTGAATCAGTCACCAGTGACCAGTGATTTAATCAGTCATGCCTATGTATTGAAGCCTCCATAAAAACCCAGAAGGAGGGCTTCCCTGGTGGCGCAGTGGTTGGGAGTCCGCCTGCCGATGCAGGGGACGCGGGTTCGTGCCCCGGTCCGGGAGGATCCCACATGCCGCGGAGCGGCTGGGCCCGTGAGCCATGGCCGCTGAGCCTGCGCGTCCGGAGCCTGTGCCCCGCAATGAGAGAGGCCACAACGTTGAGAGGCCCACGTACCGCAAAAAAAAAAACGAAAAAAACCCCCAAAAAACAAACCCAAAAGGAGAGGGTTCAGAGAGCTTCCAGGTTGCTGAACCAGAAACCTCCATGTGCCACTGTGCCAGACCCCAAACTATACAAGGACAGACGCTCCTTTGTTTGGGGTCTCCTCCTCTGTATCTCTTCATCTGGTTGTTGATTTGTATCCTTTAATATCTTTTATTATAAACTAGCAATCTAGTGAGTAAACTGGTTTCCTGAGTCCTGTGAGCCTCTGTAGCAAATTAAACCCAAGGAGAGGATGGTGGGAACCTCCTATTTATAGCCACTGGCTCCGAAGCACAGGTAACAACCTGGACTTGTGATTGTCATCTGAATGGAGGGCAGTCTTGTGGGACTGAGCCCTTATCCTGTGGAATTTGATGCTGTCTTTGGGTAGATAGTGTCAGAATTGAATTGTAGGACACGCAGCTGGTGTCTGTGAATTGCTTGGTGGTGTGGAGAAAATCCCTCCAAACATTGGAATTGGGTACAGAAACCTCACAGCCCTAAATCATCACTATGACAAACTGAGTTGACTCTTAAGGTTCTGTGCTTCTGATCAAGTTTATTTTGGAGACCATCTCTGGGCACAGAGTTGAAGATCTGAGTGATTAAGAGCTTCAGCAGATAGGATACCAGGCTAGAGTTTAGGAAGCCTGGCATCTAGTGCTGACCCTGCACTTTGCCAGGGGTATGAAGCCTGTTCCACCTCTAGCCCTTTGTATAAATGGGGTGAAAAATAAACAAAATGATCAATAGTTAAGACACCCAGTAGGAGTCCTTTTTCTGCACATATAAAATAGAGATGGTTGTTGTGAAGGTGAAGCGAGGTGTAAGGCATTCTGAAATGTTTTGAAAACTATAAAAACCTATGCATATGTGACATTTTTATTAGAAAAATTTCATCAGGAAATATTAATGTAATGCAGACTTTTAGCAGGACAATCCTATTTTCTTTATGACTTAGAAAATTGATGTGACTAAAACATATCCCAGTACACAGAGCTGAAAATGTGTGCTGGGGAAGTAAAATACAGGATGCCTGGGTGGGGGCTTGGGCAGCACATGCTGGATCCTGCTGAAACCAGAACCTGTAAGTCTATGGAAGAGCTTTGAAGAACTTCCAGTTTAATGCAATTTGCATATTTATCAATTACTTTATTATAAACTTTCTAAGAGCAAGATTTTTTTCTTCAATGATACCCAAGTTTACATCTCTGTCTCCTCTGTGGAAATTTTCTCTGTGCACTGACACCGTTGTAGCTGCTTCTAGGACTTCCTTTTTCATCTGTTTACCATCCACATATGTGTGGTATGTAATTGAACTATCTCCTATTTCAACAAAAGAAGCCAACTCAATGGGATCTCTAAATCTGAAAATTCCTTGATTCCCAAACCTTCCATTTATGCAGAAGGAATGAATATAAGAAGTTTCCCCATATATTATGAACAAAATTCCTCTCTGGCATTTTTATAAGTGATTCTAATACATGTTTAAATTACTTTTCACTTATTCTTGAATGCTAGAATAATGAATTAAGCACAGCTAAGCCAAAAAAGGGGCCCTGAGGCCACCAACCCTGTATGGAGTACAAGTAAAGACTGGCTTCTAATGTTGCTCTATGTTAGAAGGACTTAGGCTTTATTTTTTAAAGAGTCCAGAAAAACCACAAGAGGAGTTCAGCAGCATTCAAAAGAAGAAGTAAGGTCAAAGTTTAGGAGAGGCAGAGTTGAGAAATCCCCACATTTGAGAAAGCTGAAGACAGCATGAACATTGCAAGGAAGTGGTCAGTTGGAGCAGACAGTGGGGGGCAGCGAGGCTGAAAGGAGATGAAAACCACTGACTGATGGCTTCCTCTTCCATTTGGCAGGCTGCCAAGAGCGTTTACACATTCTTAGTTATTTCTGCAGGCACGTTGTAACTGCAAGGGATTTCTTAGCTCAGTGGTAACTGGGACATGCCACGCAGGTAACTGAGCTGGGCCAGTGAATGGGAGGAGGAACAGACTCTACAGGGTGACCCGGAGGGTGTCACTGTGTGGCGTTGGCTTCAACTGGATTGGACCGCCTCTGAGGATTAAGTTACTTTGACGTATCTCTCTTCATTCATCCATTCATTCCTTTAGGAAACCCTGTCCTTGCATAGATAGGGTTGTCAGGTGGTTGAAACCAAAAATTCCAGACATACAATAAAAATGTGTAGACCAAGTTAAGAACCAAAAAAAACACACCTAAAATTCCAGTGATATGGAAAACTTTATTAGTTAGAGATGGTGGCTTGTACACATGTGTTTATCTTGGTTCTCTCGAAAGACCCCATTAAAATGACAATGAATTTTATATCAGAGCACAAACGCATAAGGACAAAGAGAGTAGAGGAAACAGCGGGAAAGAAGGCAAGATGGAGAGCCAGCAGATGAGTGGGAACTGACGTAGCCAACTCAAAGAAGTGAAACCCTAAGCTGCCTGTGGTGGAAAAGGAGTCATCCGCTCACTTTACACCACAGACCCCAGAAATGCTCAGAAATCCGTGACACCACATATCTCTAAGATGTGGGAAAACAGGTTGAAAATCCTTTCAGGAGGCAGTTAGAAGCCCCACTTCCTTCTCAAAGTCCTGCAGCCGAGGGTCCCTTCCCCACCCTCGCACAGGACCGAAGTCTTGTCTGTAGAGCCGCATTGCCTTTTACAGTAGCCACTCAGCACATGTGGTTTTTGAGCACTTGAAATGTGGCTCTTGCGAATCGAGATGTGCTGTACGTGTGAAATACACACCAGACTTGAAGGCTTAGTACAATAAAAAAGAATGTGAAATATCTCTTGATGTTTTAAAAAAATATTGATTACAAGTTGAAACGGTAGTGCTTTTGATATGTCAGGTTACATGAAACATGATTAAAATTCACTTCTCTTCTTATTTTTTTAATATGACTGAGAGAAAATTTAAAATTATTTCTGTGGCTCTCATTATGTTTCTGTTGGACAGTGCTGCTCTAGAGAGTGTGAACCAAGGGTGACTCGGGGGCAAGGGCACGGCTGAGGGGTTTCCATACTGAAAACAGGGTGGCCAAGCGAAGGCTGACATGAAATAGTCAGACCCTAGCCTCTTCCCTTACTCAGATCCCAGGTTGCTGGCAGCTGGTCTGCTAACCCCAGGTTGGAGAGGGGAACACTTAGCCCAGGACAGCCTAGGAGAACACCTACACAGATCCCCAAGCAAACCCCGGCAGTCCCTGCCATCTCCCCAGCATTCACTTCTGTGCATGAAGATGGGTTCCTGAAAACGCCTGCAACTCTCTTGGGGAGAATGTTGCTTCTCGGCCTGCACATTCCAGCCAGAAATGCCAGAGCCAACGTCCCTGCAGCTGGTGGATACAGAGCCCAACTCCCTGGCTCTTCCACTGGGTAGACAACCCTGAGCTCTGTGACCCACAGGGACTTGAGTTCTGCAAAGTTCCGAGTTTGCTTGCCCTGGACAGCCTCCTTCCTCCCCTGCCTCACTTCTCTGCCTCCCCACCGGGCTTTCCTGAGATGACCCGTGAAATTAATTTCCTGCACTCGGCTTCTTGTCTCTGGGTCTGCTTTGGGAGACCCTAAACCAAGACATATTCTTTTTTTTTTTCCTAACGTTTATTTATTTATTTTCTTATTAGTCATCCATTTTATACACATCAGTGTATACACGTCAACCCCAATCTCCCAATTCATCCCACCACCACCCCTACCCCCTGCCGCTTTCCCCCTTTGGTGTCCATACGTTTTTTCTCTACTTCTGTGTCTCAATTTCTCCTCTGCAAACCAGTTCATCTGTACTGTTTTCAAGGTTCCACATATATGCGTTAATATACGATATTTGTTTTTCTCTTTCTGACTTATTTCACTCTATATGACAGTCTCTAGATACATCCACGTCTCTACAAATGACCCACTTTCATTCCTTTTTATGGCTGAGTAATATTCCATTGTATATATGTACCACATCTTCTTTATCCATTTGTCTGTTGATGGGCATTTAGGTTGCTTCCATGACCTGGCTATTGTAAATAGTGTTGCAATGAACATTGGGGTGCATGTGTCTTTTTGAATTATGGTTTTCTCTGGATATATGCCTAGGAGTGAGATTGCAGGATCATAGGGTAACTCTATTTTTAGTTTTTTAAGGGACCTCCATACTGTTCTCCATAGTGGCTGCAGCAACTTAAATTCCCACCAACAGTGTAGGAGGGTTCCCTTTGCTCTGCACCCGCTCCAGCATTTGTTATTTGTAGACTTTTTAAATGATGGCCATTCTGACTGGTGTACCTCACTGTAGTTTTGATTTGCATTTCTCTAATAATTAGTGATGCTGAGCATCTTTTCATGTGCCTGTTGGCCATCTGTATATCTTCTTTGGAGATCTGTATCTCTTGATGCCTGTGGTGCCAGGTGCCTGGCAGTGCTGTGAAGTGTGCTTTTTGTGCTTTAAGTGTCCCATCCCCCCATGAGTGATATCCATGTTTTTGTTCCTCTCACTCAGCGTCTCCATTTGGCCCAGGGCCTCTCACCAAGGAGCTGAGTGGCAGGCATTCCTCCTGCTAAGACCCGTTCACTTCGAGTGAGGAGTCAGTGGATTGGATGCTCTGATCCTGGCGAGTGTAAAATTCTTTCCAAGTTACATGAGATCATCTTAAACCAGTTACATGAGAAAAGTTTCTAGAAAGCACTAAGAATGATTAGGGGAGAATGTCAGGCTCCTGACAGGGTGACAGGGAAGAGATCTGCTAGTAGAAGTCCTCGTCACACCCCTAAATCATCACCCAGACACAGGGGATCTGGAATGGCATAAACAGGTAAAGGAAGGAAGATGTTTTAGGGAGCTGAGCAGGGTCTGCCAGGCAGCCCTAAAACCATCTGCAGGCAGCACAGTAGGGCTTTCTGACAGTGTAGAGCAAGAGAATGGGTGTGGCTGTTAGAATAAAACAATCTGAGGCTTCCCTGGTGGCACAGTGGTTGAGAGTCCGCCTGCCGATACAGGGGACACGGGTTCGTGCCACGGTCTGGGAAGATCCCACATGCCTCGGAGCGGCTGGGCCCGTGAGCCATGGCCGCTGAGCCCACACGTCCGGAGCCTGTGCTCCGCAACGGGAGAGGCCACAGCAGTGAGAGGCCCGCGTACCACCAAAAAAAAAAAAAAATCTACAGAAATAGGTGATTGTGGGCTAAACATGGCTTATGGGCCACAGTTTGCGAAACTTGGTATAGAGGTAAAAAAAATTATGGGCTTTGGACACACATAGACGTGAACTCAAATCCTAGCTCCAGTATCTTCCAGGTATGTGGTCTTATGAAGGTTAGTTGACCTCTCCAATCCTCATTTCTCTTGAATGTAAAATGGGATAGTAATACCCACATCTAGTATAGTGACAAGGCTGAGATTCTAAATGTAAAGACCTTAACACTGTGCCTGGCACATGTAGGCACCTAACAAATGTTAGTCCCTCCTCTACTTTGACTTTTCCTTAAGCTGGCATTGTTTAAAATGTGTGGGTATTGGGGGCTTCCCTTGTGGCGCGGTGGTTGAGAGTCCGCCTGCCGATGCAGGGGACACGGGTTCGTGCCCCGGTCCGGGAAGATCCCACATGCCGCGGAGCGGCTGGACCCGTGAGCCATGGCCGCTGAGCCTGCGCGTCCGGAGCCTGTGCTCCGCAACGGGAGAGGCCACAACAGTGAGAGGCCCACGTACCGCAAAAAAAAAAAAAAAAAACAAAAAATGTGTGGGTATTGGGACTTCCCTGGTGGCACAGTGGTTAAGAATCTGCCTGCCAATGCAGGGGACACAGATTTGAGCCCTGGTCTGGGAAGATCCCACAGGCCACGGAGCAACTAAGCCCGTGTGCCACAACTACTGAGCCTGCACTCTAGAGCCCGCGAGCCACATCTACTGAGCGCATCTGCCAAAACTACTGAAGCCTACGCGCCCAGAGCCCGCGCACCGCAATGAAGAGTAGCCCCCGCTCGCCGCAGCTAGAGAAAGCCTGTGTGCAGCAACGAAGACCCAACACAGCCAAAAATAAATAAATAAAAAATTTTAAAATGTGTGGGTATCAATAAGTACTTATTGATCTATCCCTTGGTTGATTGAGTGATCAGATGGCAGATCCCAGAGAGGTAGGGTGTGAGTCAGGATATTTTTGGGGTCCCATATTTCTTGGATGGGGTATACTTGGGATGCTGTGTAAAGTTTGGAAGTCACTAAAGGGTTTTGAAGGTTTTCCTTTCAGTTAGTTGCAGGCAAAATAAATTGATTGGCTAACTGAAGCAAAAAAGAAATTTGCTGGAAGAGTATGGTGTAGCTCAGAAGCTCCAAGAGAAGTTGGGGAATTAGATTTAGCACTGATTAGGCAGCTAAAGGGAGCCTCAGAAGCAGGGATTTCACATCAGACTTGCCAGAAGTCTTTGTTTATTTTATATTGAAGTGTCTTAACATTCAAAGTCCCATGGAGGGTTCGGATTGAATGAGCTTGGTTCTCTCTCTGCTATTTCACTATATGAGAGAGGAAAGAGGAAGGATCTTGGCCAGGATCCTCCAGGGACCCATTGACTTCCTTAGTCGGGGAGCCAGCACCTGGTTGAGTAAACTAGATTGCGGCCACAATAAGCTCTTATGAAGAGAAATTTCTCAGACTCAACAAAAGGCATAAGGATTCTTGGGCTGAAAGGCCCCTTGTTCATCTGGTACGATTTCTCAGCCTTGGCACTGTTGACATTTGGGGCAGAATAATTCTTTGTTGTGGGGAGCTGTCTTGTAGAATGTTTAGCAGCATCCTGGTCTCTACCAAGTAGATGCTAGTAGCAGTGTTCCTTCCCCCTCCCATATCCCTGGGGAGGGAGGCAAAAATCCCCCCAGGTTGAGAACTGTAGGACGGCTTCATATCCTGGGGGTCTTCTCAATGTTATGCCTGGTTAGGGCTTATGTAACCAGTCCCTCAAGGACTTGGTCAGCCTTGAGGGTAGACTCAGTTAGTACTTGGGATCCACTCTACTTCCAGAGTGGATGCTATATTATATCACTTACCACAAAATATTTTAATAACGTTTTAAATATGACAATTTCTAAACAGCCCCAGATTCAGGTAAGGCTTTGCCTCTCCGGTGTTCTAGACACTCCAAGGTGAATACATGAAAAAGTGAATGAATATATGAATGGAAAAGAGAGAAAGATGCATCCGCTTTTATTCTGTCTGCACAGTGGCTATAGTAGTTCTTCCTTTTTGCACCATCCCAGTGCCAATGTCCATTTTTCCCTTTCTGATTTCGTTCGAGGAGTTACCTCCCCCTCTTCCACAAATCATGCAGGTGTGGTAGGACTGGGAAACCTGGTCCTGCTTTCCTACTGAGGAAGCCCAAGGTCCCTGGGGGATTCCTTCTCTCACATCACCGTACCTCGTAGCGGCATCTGTCTCCAGCTCAACCAGTTAGAATTTTTCTCCCAGGAGTTTGAGGGCTAAAGGGCAAAGAAGGGGGGCAGGGGGAAGAGGAGGAATGGATAACTGTGGATTGTTGGCTTCCAAAGGGATTGAGAGCATCTGCTTCATCGTACCCACCGCCCTCAGGAGGCAGATGGGCTCAGCAGCATTCGGTGACTTTCCCAAAGTTGCTCTGTCAGGAAAGAGGAGGCTAATGGGGCCTCTGGGGAAGAAAAGAGAGAAAAAGAGACAGACATGAGTGGAAGAGGGAGAGGGAAACCAGGCAAGAAGGGAGATAGGGGCTTCCCTGGTGGCGCAGTGGTTGAGAGTCCACCTGCCGGTGCAGGGGACACGGGTTTGTGCCCCGGTCCGGAAGGATCCCACGTGCCGCGGAGCGGCTGGGCCCATGAGCCATGGCCGCTGAGCCTGCGCGTCCCGAGCCTGTGCTCCGCAACGGGAGAGGCCATGGCAGTGAGAAGCCCACGTACCGCAAAAAAAAAAAAAAAAAAGAAGGGAGAGAAGCTGTTGCTCAGGAAAGGCATTGGTGTGGATCCGCCCACTCATGACCCGGGGCTGTAGCTTGCCCACGAGACCTCAGGTTCTGTGGGAAATGAGTCACTCAGGGCCTCACCAACTCATGATGACCATTCCATTACGTCCTTTGGAAATGTGAGGCTGTGCTTCTCGGCAACAGCGTCCCCTTTAAAACGGCAACTACCACTACCGTTGCTGCTGTTTGTTATTAAGTTCTATGTGCTCTGTTGGCCCATGGCTTATATCGAATATTTTCTCATTGATTCCTCTCAGAAAGCCAGTGAGATAGGTGATAGTATTGGCCCCATCTTATGGATGAAGATATTGAAGTTCAGAGAAGTTAACTTGCCCAAGGGCAGAAACAGGATTTGAACCAAGGTCTGACTTCGCCGCAAGGCCTTGACTACAGACAGTGGCGGCTTTCCAGCCTAGAACCTCGTAGCTCCAGGCCCTGGAAAAATGGAGGCGAGGGAGTGAGAGTTCCCCACATCCGAGGCCAGCTCACATCCATGCGGATCTCTATGCCTTCAGCTTTCGAAGCAGGCCTTAACTTTCTGAACCTGACTTTGATCTGCCTTTGGAAAGGCAGCTGTCTCCTGATGCAGGTACCCCGCTCTCCATCTGGCGAATTAGCTTGCTTTCCATCTCCTCCTCCCTCCCTGGGTCTATGGGTCAGCGGGCTACTCGATAGCACCTTGGCCAGAGAATCAATGGATAAGGAAAGGAAGCGAAGGAAAACTTAGCCCAACTCTTGTTACCTGAGGCAGCAGCTGAAATCAATGCCCACAAAGGGGTTTTGTATTTCCCATGCATTTAAAATGTGCCTGTCACTCATGCTACCAAATGTCCTGAGCTGGTGATCCAAAAGAGAATGCGATCATTGTGCAAGCAGGACAGTTTATAAGGAAATAGCGCACAGATATGCGGTAAAAACGCAACGCCAAGGAGCTGACTATTAAGCTGTTTCTGTGTGGCTCCAGCCCTGGTGGGGGGAGGGGGTGGAGTGGTACTGGTGAAAAGCCTGAGACCCCCCGAGACAGTGGGTTCGAGGCCTCCTCCCCACTCTCTCTGTGGGTCCAAATCATGCTCCCCACTGCCTCTGTGCTGCCTCCTCACTCCTCACCTGAGGGAGGCTGTCCTTTCTGTACACTGTTTCCAGTCCTGGTCAGGGAACACACAAGCCTGGTTTTTAAACTGAGGTGTCTGGATGTCGGAAAGATACGATAAAATTAGCAGCTACTGAGCCAATATTGGCTTCTGACAAGCTTGGCCACTGGGAGGATATTTTCTGGTGGGCTTGACTGAAGTTTTGGAGGGAACGGAGGCCATTCCCGTCAGAGGAGTAACAGGTGCCTTTTCAAAACTTCTTCCTTTTCTTTTTTAAAAAGTGCTCTCCGACACGGACAAGGGGAGCCACCGTTGTGTAAGAAAATACCATTTTGGGCAGAGGTGCAGTGAAGCTTTGCTCCCAAGCTGAGGGGCGATTCTATTTTAGCTGAACAGTGATTCTATTTTATTTCTGAGGTTGAAAGTGAAACAAGAAGATAAAGCTTCCTAATTCTGACTTAAGTTCTTTTTAAAAATTATTATTCTTAGGAATATCTTCAATGTCAAAGAGAATTACATTTTCCACCCTCTTCTCTCCCCCTTATTCTTTTTTTTTCTTTCTTTTTTTACATCTTTATTGGAGTATAATTGCTTTACAATGGTGTGTTAGTTTCTGCTTTATAACAAAGTGAATCAGTTATACATATGTCCCCATAACTCTTCCCTCCTGTGTCTCCCTATCCCACCCCTCTAGGTGGTCACAAAGCACCGAGCTGATATCCCTGTGCTATGCGGCTGCTTCCCACTAGCTATCTGTTTTATGTTTGGTAGTGTATGTATGTCCATGCCACTCTCTCACTTTGTCCCAGCTTACCCGTCCCCCTCCCCGTATCCTCAAGTCCATTCTCTAGTAGGTCTGCGTCTTTATTCCCATTCCCGTCTTGCCCTCTAGGTTCTTCATGACCTTTTTTTTTTTTTTTTAGATTCCATATATATGTGTTAGCATACGGTATTTGTTTTTCTCTTTCTGACTTACTTCACTCTGTATGACAGACTCTAGGTCCATCCACCTCACTACAAATAATTCAATTTCGTTTCTTTTTATGGCTGAGTAATATTCCATTGTATATATGTGCCACATCTTTATCCATTCATCTGTTGATGGACACGTAGGTTGCTTCCATGTCCTGGCTATTGTAAATAGAGCTGCAATGAACATTTTGGTACATGACTATTTTTGAATTATGGTTTTCTCAGGGTATATGCCCAGTAGTGGGATTGCTGGGTCGTATGGTAGTTCTATTTTTAGTTTTTTGAGGAACCTCCATACTGTTCTCCATAGTGGCTCTATCAACTTACATTCCCACCAACAGTGCAAGGGCGTTCCCTTTTCTCCACACCCTCTGCAGCATTTGTTGTTTGTAGATTGTTTGATGATGGCCATTCTAACTGGTGTGAGATGATATCTCATTGTAGTTTTGATTTGCATTTCTCTAATGATTAATGATGTTGAGCATTCTTTCATGTGTACGTTGGCAATCTGTATATCTTCTTTGGAGAAATGTCTGTTTAGGTCTTCTGCCCATTTTTGGATGGGGTTTTTTTTTGTTTTTTTTTTTGATATTGAGATCATGAGCTGCTTGTAAATTTTGGAGATTAATCCTTTGTCAGTTGATTCATTTGCAAATATTTTCTCCCATTCTGAGGGCTGCCTTTTCATCTTGTTCAGGGTTTCCTTTGCTGTGCAAAAGCTTTTAAGTTTCATTAGGTCCCATTTGCTTATTTTTGTTTTTATTTCCATTTCTCTAGGAGGTGGGTCAAAAACGATCTTGCTGTGATTTATGTCATAGAGTGTTCTGCCTGTGTTTTCCTCTAAGAGTTTGATGGTGTCTGGCCTTACATTTAGGTCTTTAATCCATTTTGAGTTTATTTTTGTGTATGGTGTTAGGGAGTGTTCTAATTTCATTCTTTTACATGTAGCTGTCCAGTTTTCCCAGCACCACTTATTGAAGAGGCTGTCTTTTCTTCACTGTATATTCTTGCCTTCTTTGTCAAAGATAAGGTGACCATATGTGTGTGAGTTTATCTCTGGTCTTTCTATCCTGTTCCATTGATCTATATTTCTGCTTTTGTGCCAGTACCATTACTGGCTTGATTACTGTAGCTTTGTACTATAGTCTGAAGTCCGGGAGCCTGACTCCTCCAGCTCCGTTTTCCTTTCTCAGGATTGCTTTGGCTGTTCAGGGTCTTTTGTGTTTCCATACAAATTGTGAAATTTTTTGTTCTAGTTCTGTGAAAAAGGCCAGTGGTAGTTTGATAGGGATTGCATTGAATCTGTAGATTGCTTTGGGTAGTAGAGTCATTTTCACAATGTTGATTCTTCCAATCCAAGAACATGGTATATATCTCTCCATCTATTTGTATCATCTTTAATTTCTTTCATCAGTGTCTTATAATTTTCTGCATACAGGTCTTTTGTCTCCTTAGGTAGGGTTATTCCAAGATATTTTATTCTTTTTCTTGCAGTGGTAAATGGGAGTGTTTTCTTAATTTCACTTTCAGATTTTTCATCATTAGTGTATAGGAATGCAAGAGATTTCTGTGCATTAATTTTGTATCCTGCTACTTTACCAAATTCATTGATTAGCTCTAGTAGTTTTCTGGCGGCATCTTTAGGATTCTCTATGTATAGTATCATGTCATCTGCAAACAGTGACAGTTTTACTTCTTCTTTTCCAATTTGGATTCCTTTTATTTCTTTTTCTTCTCTGATTGCTGTGGCTAAAACTTCCAAAACTATGTTGAATAATAGTGGTGAGAGTGGGCAACCTTGTGTTGTTCCTGATCTTAGTGGAAATGGTTTCAGTTTTTCACCATTGAGAATACCCATTGGCTGTGGGTTTGTCATATGTGGCCTTTATTATGTTGAGGAAAGTTCCCTCTATGCCTACTTTCTGGAGGGTTTTTATCATAAATGGGTGTTGAATTTTGTCAAAAGCTTTTCTCTGCATCTATTGAGATGATCATATGGTTTTTCCCCTTCAATTTGTTAATATGGTGTATCACATTGATTGATTTGCGTATTTTGAAGAATCCTTGCATTCCTGGGATAAACCCCACTTGATCATGGTGTATAATTCTTTTAATGTGCTGTTGGGTTCTGTTTGCCAGTATTTTCTTGAGGATTTTTGCATCTGTGTTAATCAGTGGTATTAGCCTGTAGTTTTCTTTTTTTGTGACATCTTTGTCTGGTTTTGGTGTCAGGGTTATGGTGGCCACACAGAATGAGTTTGGGAGTGTTCCTCCCTCTGCTATATTTTGGAAGAATTTGAGAAGGATAAGTGTTAGCTCTTCTCTAAATGTTTGATAGAATTCGCCTGTGAAGCCATCTGGTCCTGGGCTTTTGTTTGTTGGAAGATTTTTAATCACAGTTTCAATTTCAGTGTTTGTGATTGGTCTGTTCATATTTTCTATTTCTTCCTGATTCAGTCTTGGTAGTTTGTGCATTTCTAAGAATTTGTCCATTTCTTCCAGATTGTCCATTTTATTGGCATAGAGTTGCTTGTAGTAATCCCTCATGGTTTTTTGTATTTCTGCAGTGTCAGTTGTTACTTCTCCTTTTTCATTTCTAATTCTATTGATTTGAGTCTTCTCCCTTTTTTTCTTGATGAGTCTGGCTAATGGTTTATCAATTTTATTTATCTTCTCAAAGAACCAGCTTTTAGTTTTATTGATCTTTGCGATTGTTTCCTTCATTTCTTTTTCATTTATTTCTGATATGAGCTTTATGATTTCTTTCCTTCTGCTAACTTTGGGGTTTTTTTGTTCTTCTTTCTCTAATTGCTTTAGGTGTAAGGTTAGGTTTTTATTTGAGATGTTTCTTGTTTCTTAAGATAGGATTGTGTTGCTATAAACTTCCCTCTTAGAACGGCTTTTGCTGCATCTCATAGGTTTTGGGTCGTCGTGTTTTCAGTGTCATTTGTTCCTAGGAAGTTTTTGATTTCGTCTTTGATTTCTTCAGTCACCTCTTGGTTATTAAGTAGTGTGTTGTTTAACCTGCTTGTGTTTGTATCTTTTACAGATTTTTTCCTGTAATTGCTATCTAGTCTCATAGCGTTGTGGTTGGAAAAGATACTTGATACTATTTCAATTTTCTTAAATTTACCAAGGCTTGACTTGTGACCCAAGATACGATCTATCCTGGAAGATGTTCCACGAGCACTTGAGAAGAATGTGTATTGTGTTGTTTTTGGATTGAATGTCCTATAAATATCAATTAAGTCCATCTTGTTTAATGTATCATTTAAAGGTTGTCTTTCCTTATTGATTTGCATTTTGGATGATCTGTCCATTGGTGAAAGTGGAGTGTTAAAGTCCCCTTCTATGATTGTGTTCCTGTCATTTTCCCCTTTTTTTTTTTTTTTTTGCGGTACATGTGGGCCTCTCACTGTTGTGGCCTTTCCCGTTGTGGAGCATAGGGTCCGGATGCGCAGGCTCAGTGGCCATGGCTTACGGGCCCAGCCACTCCACGGCATGTGGGATCTTCCTGGACCGGGGCACGAACCTGTGTCCCCTGCATCGGCAGGTGGACTCTCAACCACTGCGCCACCAGGGAAGCCCCATTTTCCCCTTTTATGGCTGTTAGTATTTGCCGTATGTATTCAGATGCTCCTATGTTGGGTGCATAAATGTTTACAATTGTTATATCTTCTTCTTGGATTGATCCCTTGATCATTATGTAGTGTCCTTCTTTGTCTCTTGTAATAATCTTTGTTTTAAACTCTATTTTGTCTGATATGAGAATTTCTACTCCAGCTTTCTTTTGGTTTCCATTTGCATGGAGTATCTTTTTCCATCCCCTCACTTTCAGTCTGTATGTGTCTCTAGGTCTGAAGTCGGAATCTTGTAGACAGCATATATAAGGGTCTTGCTTTTGTGTCCATTCCACCTGTCTGTGTCTTTTGCTTGGATCATTTAATCCATTTACATTTAAGGTAATTATTGATATGTATGTTCCTATTACCATTTTCTTAATTGTTTGGGGTTTGTTTTTGTAGGTCTTTTCCTTCTCTTGTGTTTCCTGCCTAGAGAAGTTCCTTTAGTACTTGTAAAGCTGGTTTGGTGGTGCTGAATTCTCTTAGTTTTTGCTTGTCTGTAAAGGTTTTAATTTCTCTGTCAAATCTGAATGAGATCCTTGCTGGGTAGAGTAATCTTGCTTGTAGGTTTTTCTCCTACATCACTTTAAATATGTCCTGCCACTCCCTTCTGGCTTGCAGAGTTTCTGCTGAAAGATGAGCTGTTAACCTTATGGAGATTCCCTTGTGTGTTATTTGTTGTTATTCCCTTGCTGCTTTTAATATGTTTTCTTTGTATTTAATTTTTGAGAGTTTGATTACTATGTGTCTTGGCGTGTTTCTCCTTGGATTTATCCTGTATGGCACTCTCTGTGCTTCCTGGACTTGATTAACTGTTTCCTTTCCCATATTGGGGAAGTTTTGAACCTCTTCCGATATCTTCTCAGTCCCTTTCTTTTTGTCTTCTTCTTCTGGGACCCGTATAATTCGAATGTTGGTGCGTTTAATGTTGTCCCAGAGGTCTCTGATATTGTCCTCAATTCTTTTCATTCTTTTTCCTTTATTCTGCTCTGCAGTAGTTATTTCCACTATTTTATCTTCCTGGTCACTTATCTATTCTTCTGCCTCAGTTATTCTGCTATTGATCCCTTCTAGAGAATTTAAAATTTCATTTATTTTGCTGTTCATCACTGTTTGTTTGCTCTTTAGTTCTTCTAGGTCCTTGTTAAATGTTTCTTGTGTTTTCTGCATTCTATTTCCCAGATTTTGGATCACCTTTACTATCATTATTCTGAATTCTTTTTCAGGTAGACTGCCTATTTCCTCTTCATTTGTTAGGTCTGGTGGGTTTTTGCCTTGCTCCTTCATCTGCTGTGTGTTTCTCTGTCTTCTCATTTTGCTTAACTTACTGTGTTTGGGGTGTCCTTTTCGCAGGCTGCAGGTTCGTAGTTCTCATTGTTTTTGGTGTCTGTCCCCAGTGGGTAAGCTTGGTTCAGTGGTTTGTGTAGGCTTCCTGGTGGAGGGGACTAGTGCCTTTGTTTTGGTGGATGAGGCTGGATCTTATCTTTCTGGTGGGCAGGTCCACGTTTGGTGGTGTGTTTTGGGATGTGTGTGGCCTTATTATTATTTTAGGTAGCCTCTCTGCTAATGGATGGGGTTGTGTTCCTGTCTTGCTACTTGTTTGGCATGGGGTGTTCTGCACTATAGCTTGCTGTTCATTGAGTGGAGCTGGGTCTTGGCGTTGAGATGGAGATCTCTGGGAGATTTTTGCCATTTGGTATTATATGGAGCTGGGAGGTCTCTTGTGGATCAGTGACCTGAACTTGGCTCTCCCACCTGAGAGGCACAGCCCTGACGCCTGCCTGGAGAACCGAGCCTGTCATCCACACGGCTCAGAATAAAAGGAAGGAAGAAAAAGAAAGAAAAAGCAAGAAAGAAAGAAAGAAAGAAAAAAGGGAGGGAGGGAGGGAGGGAAGGAAGGAAGGAAGGAAGGAAGGAAGAAGGAATAAGATAAAATAAAATAAAGTTATTAAAATAAAAAGTAATTTTTAAGAAAAAAAAATTTTTAAGTAAAAAAAAAAAAGAACCATAGGAGAAATGGTAAAAGCAAAGCTATACAGACAAAATCACACACAGAAGCATACACATACACACTCACAAAAAGAGAAAAAGGGGGGAAAAATATATTGTTGCTCCTAAAGTCCACCTCCTCTATTTGGGATCATTCCTTGTCTATTCAGGTATTCCACCGATGCAGGGTAGATCAAGTTGATTGTGGAGATTTAATCTGCTGCTCCTGAGGCTGCTGGGAGAGAGTTCCCTTTCTCTTCTTTGTTTCCTCAGCTCCCTGGGTTCAGCTTTGGATTTGGCCCCGCTTCTGCGTTTAGGTGGCTGGAGGGCGTCTGTTCTTCACTCAGACAGGACGGGGTTAAAGGAGCAGCTGATTAGGGGGCTCTGGCTCACTCAGGCCAGGGGGATGGAGGGGTACGGATGCGGGGCGAGCCTGCGGCGGCAGAGGCCAGCGTGACGTTGCACCAGCCTGAGGCGTGCCGTGTGTTCTCCCGGGGAAGTTGTCCCTGGATCCCAGGACCATGGCAGTGGCGGGCTGCACGGGCTCCCGGGATGGGAGGTGTGGAGAGTGACCTGTGCTTGCTCACAGGCTTCTTGGTGGCAGCAGCAGCAACCTTAGCATCTCCTGCCCGTCTGTGGCGTCCTCGCTGAAACCTACGGCTCGCGCCCGTCTCTGGAGCTCCTTTAAGCAGCGCTCTTAATCCCCTCTCCTCGCGCACCAGGAAACAAAGAGGCAAGAAAAAGTCTTTTGTCTCTTCGGCAGCTCCAGACCTTTTTCTAGACTCCCTTCCGGCTAGTTGTGGCGCCCTAGCCCCCTTCAGGCTGTGTTCACGCCGCCAACCCCAGTCCTCTCCCAGCGCTCCGACTGAAGCCCGAGCCTCAGCTCCCAGCCCCGCCCGCCCCGGCGGGCGAGCAGACAAGCCTCTCGGGCTGGTGAGTGCCGGTCGGCGCCGATCCTCTGTGCGGGAATCTCCCCGCTTTGCCCTCCGCACCCCCGTTGCTGCGCTCTCCCCCGCGGCTCCGAAGCTCCCCGCTCCGCCCCTTCCCTGCCAGTGAAGGGCCTTCCTAGTGTGTGGAAACCTTTCCTCCTTCACAGCTCCCTCCCACTGGTGCAGGTCCCGTCCCTATTCTTTGTATCAGTTTTTTCTTTTTCCTTTTGCCCTACCCAGGTACGTGGGGGAGTTTCTTGGCTTTTGGGAGGTCTGAGGTCTTCTGCCACCGTTCAGTAGGTGTTCTGGAGGAGCTGTTCCACATGTAGATGTATTTCTGATGTATTTGTGGGGAGGAAGGTGATCTCCGCCTCTTACTCTTCCGCCATCTTGAAGCTCCCAACCCTTCTTCTTTTTAAAGATTTTTTGGAAGGTTATTACTGTCTAACTTTTGATCATGAAGAAATCTCAAATAAAAGTAAAAAGAGAAGTACAGTAAGTCCTCAAACACTCGGAAAATTTAAAGCTAGCCGATCTAGGGAAATAAATGGAATTAAATAGCAACCACGGAGGAAAGCAAGATGTTTTGCTTTTGAATTCTCAATAATAAAGGCATCTCAGTTGCACATTGAGATGTAAATTAACAAGACTTTCCTTTTTGGGGGCTCCATCCCTGGCCCGGCCCCTAAAATCTGCCTTTGTGGCTTCTTTCTTGCCACAGGCATTCATGAATATACAAAGGTCTTGGATGGAAGGCAGATGAAACCAGAGATTTCAGCAAAGCCTCCTAAATAGGTTTTCAGAAAACCCAGTGGGCTGTCGGGTTGGTAACATCCTGGGGAAGCTGCAGGTAGGCCCAAAGGAGCGAAGATAGAGGGATGGGGGCACACCAGAGAAAACACTTCCACTTACCTAGCCAGGCTGTGTGGTCAGCATGGAGCCAGGGAGACAGAGTGTTCAGTGGTCTAGACTAGACTCTCGCACACCCATAGACCACTTGGGGATCTTACTAAGGTGCAGGTGGAGTCAACAGGTTTGGGGGAAGCCTGAGAACCTGCATTTCTAACAAACTCCCAGGCCAAGCCAGCGTCCTGGACTGAAACCTGTGTAGTCTCACAAGGCCCTGTGCTCAGAAGGGACCCTGAGCTTGGTTTAATGGTCTACTGTCACCCTCTTGAAATTCTTAATAGTTTTCAATTTGATGTGTGTTGGAGGTAAAGCCTGATGGGCCAGTGTAGCCTGCGTGAGAGTGGTGGAGATGCATGCTGTGCAGTATGGACATGCGTGTCCCCTGTCTCTTGCTGTACCATCACATACAGCGTTTGAGATGACCCGTGACTACAGAATTCTGCTGGGAGTTCCGTAGGTCTCAAAGCGAGTACAGGGTAATGTGTTATGTCAAGATTTAGGAAGGTTGGGGGCACTGACGGCCTTGGAATCATTACTTGCTGTTAACCAGAAAGAAGTAAATGATGTTCTAAGACACATGAATAACCAAGGAACCCTATTATATTCTTTTATTATGTTGCTTCTCTATATTAAGCCAACCACTTATGCTAAAATTGATGCCATAGAAAGAAAGGGAAAGTTTCATTTCCTTTCACTCTTTCCTTATTTATCAGGAAGCAGAAGGTAGAGATTGTTCTTAGAATGTGTGCTTATTAAGAGGTAGAATAAGAACAAGTGAGTTGCTTTATTCAGTGTTTCCACTGTTCTGTGAAGAACAAAATACATCTCTTGTGCAATTACAAAATACGAATTGTGTAATTTCAGTGATTCCACATATGAGTTAAATTTACATTTCCATTTAAAACTGGCCTTACATGATGAAAAGATGAATGAGAAATCCATACTAGTAATTTAAAATCTTACTGTGTCTTTACTTAGAATGACATTAAATGACAAGCGTAAAACACGACAACAATTTGAGGGGCTGTGGAGGGAAGGAAGAACTTTATCTTCAGTACCTTTCATGGAACTTTCTTCCTGCTTTTTGAACAAAGGACTCACATTTTTATTTTGTTCCGGGCCACACAAATTATAGAGCTGGCCCTGCCCTTAGGCGATGCTGTTGTTCCTGGCCAACGGACCAATTTTGAGAGCCAAGTTTTGAAGCCAGACAGATCTGAGTTCAATTGCAGACACTGCCACGTGCTAGTTGTTTCTGTGATCTTATTCCTTAAAGGAATATGTAAGAGAAAGGGGAGCATTATCTTTATGTCTTAATAATAATATAATTTTCTTAATAATAATAATAATTTTATTATAATTTTTATATTATATAATATATATAATTATATATTATTAATATATTATAATTAATAATATAATTTTCTTAATAATAATAAGTTTCTAACTTGGTATGTGATATTTTTGCTCATATACTTTAGTTTTCATATCTATACAGTGTGGAGGGTAATTCCTCCCAGGTAGGAATTCAAAAGACAACCCCGTCCTCTAAGCCTTCTCACCCTCTGCAGACCCTGGAGCTGAACAAGGGGTCCATCCATCCTCTAACTGTAGTTAGAGGTTGACCTGTTGTTCCTTCTGCTCAAATGCAAGCTCTCTGAGAACTGGGTCATGTCATGCCTCTATCTGGAACCCATCCTGCACAGCCAGCTTCTACCACAGTATCAATAGTATTATAACCTAGATGTTTAATATCGAATGAATACAAATTCTCTGCTTCAACAAAGCAAAGGAAAACAGATTAAAAATAATTACAAGTGCCGTGGTTGAGATACGGCACATCCCTCTAGATTTTTGCCATTTGCCCCACTATTAATATTCTCCCTCGTCCTTTCTCCTATTCAAATCATACTTGTCGGGCTTCCCTGGTGGTGCAGTGGTTAGGAATCCGCCTGCCAATGCAGGGGACACAGGTTCGCGCCCTGGTCCGGGAAGATCCCACATGCCGCGGAGGAACTAACCCCTGCGCCGCAACTACTGAGCCTGCGCTCTAGACCCCGCAAACCACAACTACTGAGCCCATGAGCCACAACTACTGAAACCCACACATGTAGAGCCCATGCTCCGCAACAAGAGAAGACACTGCGATGAGAAGCCCGCACACCGCAAGAAAGACTGGCCCCCGCTCGCCAAAATTAGAGAAAGCCTGCGCGTAGCAACGAAGACCCAATGCAGCCAAAAATAAAAATAAATAAATTTTTAAAAAATCACACTTGTCCTTCAAGGATCAGCCACATGAGTGTGGGTGATCCTTTGGGCTATTAGAGGGTTTGATAATATCTCTGGTTCCGTTTCCCAAAAGTCTCTTGGCTCTGCCCTCCACCAGCATCTACTCAGCTCCTCTCATACATGGCTGCAGCATTTCAGGGTTTCATAGCATCTGGAAGGAGGGAGAGCGTCTGCATCCTAGAATTCCCAGGAAAGATCCTGTGCTTTGTTCTGATTGGCTGACCTCTGAACCAATTTTAGTGTAGTTATGTTAGAGGTTGATTAACTTAAACCTGAGATGACCTAAACTAATCACTCTGATGAGGGAAGCCTTTCTGTTGATCCTGTTTTTTTTGTTGTTGTTGTTGCCAGATATTATTTATTTGTTACTCTTAGAGCATCTTGTTTTTGACTGGACTCAGCCTTAGAGGTAGAAGCTCTCAGAGAGGACAGCCTCCATCTCTTGGTAATCTGTTCTTGACATTTTTCTTTGGCCTCCTTTATTCTCTTGGCCAAAAGTTTAGCGTATTCTGCAACCTCTTCCTTCTTTTTCTTTTTCTTTTTCTTTTTTTAAAACATTTATTTGTTTATTTATTTGGTCGAGCCGGGTCTTAGTTGTGGCTCTTGGGCTCCTTAGTTGCGGCTCACTGGCTCTTTAGTTGCAGCAGGCGGGCTCCTTAGTTATGGCTCACGGTCTCCTTAGTTTCAGCGTGCGTGTGGGATCTAGTTCCCTGACGAGGGATCGAAACCGGGCCCCCTGTATCGGGAGCTCAGAGTCTTAACCGCTGGGCGACCAGGGAAGTCCTACTTACCTTCCTTAGTATGCCTCCTTGTTGGTAGTGGGGTTAATCCCAGCCAAACAAAACACCATGGAGCAGGTGGTGGTAGATTAGCTATTGGAGGACAACCCGGGTATTCTTCATACTCCCTGTCACAGCTCTGGCAGATCCATGGTCTCTGTTAATAAACATTGCCTTTTCTAGGACTCCATAGCCCTTTGAGATAATAGTTCACCTCTCTTGTTTTAAATGTAAGGAAATGAGGCCCCACAGAGAATAAGGGAGGGGCTTGCTCAAGATTCATATCTAGTTAGTGGCAAAGCTGAGACTGGACCACATTGCTTCCACCTCAGTTAGCCCTTAATTATATGCTCTATTGCCTTGTGGTGCCATTCAAAGATGTTGTGTCTAGATGTTTTCTTTCCTTCTAGACACCGAGTTTCCAGGGACTAAAGACCATGTATTCTGTCTGCACTGCAGCACTTAGTTTAGGATTATAATGAAAACTTAGCTCAGGACTATAAACATATTAAGTTGACTTAATAGTATTAGCAGAATAAATGAAAACTATGTTTATCAGCAAAGTGCCAAGCAAAAGTCAGATAACAAATTAAACAATTGTTAGTGATAAGTTATTTACTGTGATGTGACCAGAGAGATATTTTGCCTTTCCTTTAAGTAAGAATGATATAGGAATTTAACCTAAAATTCTCAGACTTATGAATAATTTCTATATATCAGAAGCTCTTTATATCAACTATAACCCTTATTATATGTATACCTATGTCTGTCTATCTACCTATCTATCTATCTACCATCCATCTTTGTTTCTGCTTTAAGAAATAACCTGTATTTAAAAGAGAAAAGAACGGGTAATCTTCAAAATGTATAGAACTTCTAAATGTTATCTAGTTGTTTTATCTGTGAACTGAGAAATTTGGTTGAACTGGCTCCAAATTGTTGTCTCTGTGTTTGCAAAGTATTAGTGAAGTTAGATTCTTCTTCAGCAAGTGGAGAAACAGAAGGAACCCCATATCACAGTGAAATTTAATTGAGAAAGTGTTCCTTAAGGAGAAACTCTTCACCATCCGAGGTGCCTGCTGCTCCTCACTGAGAATGCAAAGTCGGGACCAGAATTCCTGTGGGTGGGAGGAGGGCAAAAGGGGAAGGTGGACACTCTGTCGCCACCCCCGCCCCTCAACCCTAGCAGATACCTGTACCCAACCTGGGTCTCAGAGATCGCTCCACACTTCTTTTTGCCTCTTTGTTAAGCAACTCCATCGTTTCATTATATCCATTTTATTTTTTTAATTGAAGTATAGCTGATTTACAATGTTATGTTAATTTCTGCTATACAGCAGAGGGATTCAGTTATACATATATATACACATATATATACACACACACATATATATATATATATACATATGTACACACATTCTTTTTTATATCTTCTTTTCCATTATGGTTTATCATAGGATATTGAATATAGTTCCCTGTGCTATACAGTAGGACCTTGTTTATCCATTCTTTATCATAATAGCTTACACCTGCTAACCCCAAACTCCCACTCCATCCCTCCCCCACCCCCCTCCCCCCTGGCAACCACAAGTCTGTTCTCTATGTTCCTGAGTCTGTTTCTGTTTCATAGATAGGTTCATTTGTGTCATATTTTACATTCCACATATAAGTGATATCATATAGTATTTATCTTTCTCTTTCTGACTGACTTCACTTAGTATGAGAATCTCTAGTTGTATCCATGTTGCTGCAAATGGCATTATTTCATTCTTTTCTATGGCTGAGTAGTATTCCATTGTATATATGTGCCATATCTTCTTTATCCATTCATCTGTTGGTGGACATTTAGGTTGTTTTCATGTCTTGGCCATTGTGAATAGTGCTGCTATGAACTATTTTTTTTTTATTCAAACAGAAAGTCACAAAAATTATAATCATCCTCATCAGTTCACTCAGTCCCATGTAATTAATTTTTTTTCATCTTGATCTTTTGTTAGCACTTTTATGAATTCATCAGTTTTCCATTAGAGTTCTGAAATGCTTATTCATTCAGTTCAGCAGTATAGTCAGTTACCAGAAACCTGTACTTGTCAGAGTCTTTTCCATGAATTCCTTGAAGATGAAACCCTTTTATAGGAACATTTTTGCAAAAGCATCTGAACTATTTTTTTGAACGATCTTTTTGAATTATAGTTTTGTCCAGACATATGCCCAGGAGTGGGATTGCTGGATCATATGGTAATTCTATTTATAGTTTTCTGAGGAACCTCCATACTGTTTTCCACAGTGGCTGCACCACCTTACGTTCCCACCAGCAGTGTAGGAGAGTTCCCTTTTCTCCACACCCTCTCATCACTTTTTTTTATTGTTGTTACTTGTAGAGTTTTAAATGCTGGCCATTCTGACTGGTATGATGTGTACCTCATTGTAGTTTTGATTTGCATTTCTCTAATAATTAGCAGTGTTGAGCATCTTTTCATATGCCTGTTGGCCATCTGTATGTCTTCTTTGGAGAAGTGTTTATTTAGGTCTTCTGCCCATTTTTCGATTGGGGTGTTTTTTTGCTGTTGAGTTGTATGACCTATTTGTATATTTTGGAAATTAAGCCTTTGTCAGTCACATCATTTGCAAATATTTTCTCCCATTCTGTAGGTTGTCTTTTAATTTTGTTTATGGTTTCCTTTGCTGTGCAAAAGCTTGTAAGTTTGATTAGGTCCCATTTGTTTATTTTTGTTTTTATTTCTATTGCCTTGGGAGACTGACCTAAGAAAACATTGGTATAATTAATGTCAGAGAATGTTTTGCCTATGATCTCATCTAGGAGTTTTATGGTGTCATGTTTTTTGGGGTTTTTTTTGCGGTACACATGGGCCTCTCGCTGTTGTGGCCTCTCCCTTTGCCGAGCACAGGCTCCGGACGTGCAGGCTCAGCGGCCATGGCTCACGGGCCCAGCCGCTCCGCGGCATGTGGGATCTTCCCGGACCGGGGCACGAACCCGTGTACCCTGCATCGGCAGGCGGACTCTCAACCACTGCGCCACCAGGGAAGCCCCTGGTGTCATGTTTTATATTTGTCTTTAAGCCATTTTAAGTTTATTTTTGTATTTGGTGCGAGGGTGTGTTCTAACTTCATTGATTTACACGTGGCTCTCCACATTTCCCAACACTGCTTGCTAAAGAGACTTTTTCCCATTGTATATTCTTGCCTCTTTTGTCAAAGATTAATTGACCATAGGTATGTGGGTTTATTTCTGGGCTCTCTGTTCTGTTCCATTGATTCATATGTCTGTTTTTGTGCCAGTACCACGTCATTTTGATTACTGTCCCTTTGTAGTATTGTCGGAAGTCTGGGAGGTTATGCCTCCTGCTTTGTTCTTTTTCTTCAGGATTGCTTTGGCAATTCTGGGTCTTTTATGGTTCCATATGAATTTTAGGATTATTTGTTCTAGTTCTGTGAAAAATGTCATGGGTAATTTGATAGGGATCACATTACATCTGTAGATTGCTTTGGGTAGTATGGCCATTTTAACAATATTAACTCTTCCAATCCAAGAGCATGGGGTATCTTTTCATTTCTTTGAATCATCTTCAGTTTCCTTTATTAATGTTTTATAGTTCTCAGAGCATAAGTGTTTCACCTCCTTGGTCAGGTTTATTCCTAGGTGGGTTTTTTTGTTTGTTTTTTTTTGCGGTACGCGGGCCTCTCACTGTTGTGGCCTCTCCCGCTGCGGAGCACAGGCTCCAGACGTGCAGGCTCAGTGGCCACAGCTCACGGGCCCAGCTGCTCCGCGGCACGTGGGATCCTCCTGGACCGGGACACAAACCCGTGTCCCCTGCATTGGCAGGCGGACTCTCAACCACTGCGCCCCCAGGGAAGCCCTATTCCTAGGTATTTTATTTTTGGGGGTGCAATTTTAAAAGATATTGTTTTTTCACATTCCCTTTCTGATATTTCATTGTTAGTGTAAAGAAATGCAACCGATTTCTGTATGTTAATCTTGTATCCTGCTACCTTGCTGAATTCACTTATCAGTTCTATAAGCTTTTGTGTGTAGTCTGTAGGGTTTTCTATATATAGTATCATGTCATCTGCATATAATGACAGTTTTACCTCTTCCCTTCTAATTTGGATTCCTTTTATTTCTTTTTTTTTGTCTGACTGCTGTGGCTAGGACTTCCAATACTGTGTTGAATAGAAGAGGTGAGAGTGGGCATCCTTGTCTTGTTCCAGATTTTAGTGGGTAGGCTTTCAGCTTTTCACCGTTATATCCATTTTATTTTGGTGCAATGTTCTATTTATTCCACGCATAACCCAGATTATATCAGGGTCCAGCTTTACCCATTGGTGATCTCCACTAATCCCACAACCTTCAAGTTTGAAGTTTACTCAGGAATTTTTGCGAATTCCCAGGAAATTACGTTTATATCCTCTGTGTGCTCAAGGGCAACTTCCCCATGTAATCATTTTTGGCCTTACATCAAGCTAGACACAGAGCCCTTTTCAAATTTGCCCCAAAGAATCCACTTCTACAAAGAGCAAAGTGCTGTTTATTAAAGAAACTGTCAGGGTAACAAAGACGGAGTGAGGTGTGAGCCCTCCCTACAGCCAAAATTTAAAACCCTCTCTCAGTGATTGTTTCATTACAAATTCTCTCTTGGGCTAAGCGCTGTGAACTCTTTACCTCCCCCCTTCCCCCCCATTCCTCTCATTTTTATACAGAACAATTCAGTTCTCTCAGATCCCTGTCAACCTGCACACCTATGCTATCCTAACATGGCACGTGGGTGGGACCTCCTTTTATCATAATCAGTCCTCTTAAGGGAGTAATTACAGTTTTGTATATAGCAATATCTTTTGTTTGTTTTTATTTACACTGTGGTTACTTCCTCAGTAAAGGGTTTCCTAAATCTTCCCTCCTACTTTTCAGCTTCTCAACAAATTCCTATTGTTTATACTGCTTGTATTAACCTCTCAGTGCTTCTAACATGTAACTAACGAAGTCACACATTTGATGGTACATACTTTCTCTCTCCCCACATCTCTCTCCCCACAGTTTTCTCCCTCCACGTTAGCTGTGTCTGTAACAGAGCTGTCACCCATCTATGGCCTGGCTCAGGAGAACTGCGTTTGTGTATCTCTTCCATCTCTTCCCGATTCTGCCTTTAGTGATTTCTGGGACCTTGGGGTTGGACAGGCTCTGGGCAGGGAAGGAGCGGAAATCCCTTAGCTTGTGTTAGGACTGAAGGGCCATGAGATGTCCCCCTGAGTAAGACAGAGGGGACCCCAGTGGGAAAGAGCCACCAAAGACAAGGACAGTTGTCATCCAGACTCACCGTGCAGACGAGGACACCCTGGAAGAGCTGGCTCCTTGCCTGACGCACCTGGAGCCCACTGGTGGGATGCTCATTTACCTTCATTGCTGGACGACTCTGGTGTCCTGCTTGTCAACAGGTGTCTCTGAGGTGTTCCCAGACCTCACCTGTTGGCCTGACCTTGGCCTGACCTCGTCTCATTCTCCCAAATTCAGAAATTCTCTCCCTTGATGACTCTTCTCTCCAGGTGCTCCTGGACATCAAGGAGGAGGAAAGAATCTAGCAGCTTCCACATGCTGCTCGCAGGGCCCCTCTGAGAGAGGCCTCTAGTGAGTGTAGAGAGACAAGCTCCTGTTAGAGGAAGAGGCAGTGGGAGAAGGGGGTGGACCACATCCACAGGAGACGCCGCCTCCGGGGAAGGCTGAGCATCGTGCCTGAGACTGTCAGGACAGAAGAGGCCACCCGGGGCTGGCTGGGGAGGATTGGAATCAAGTCCCACTGAGTCTGAGGTAAAGTGGAGGCTGTTGGAGCTGGAGCTGAGCCGAGACAGCGAGGGGAGGGTTAGATGACAGTCGGCTGAGTCAGTGCTCCATGGGGTTGGTTGGAGAACCTTTTCCTAAAGGGCTCTTTAGCCTCCTGTAGGATCCCTTTGCTTCCGCCTTCACCCCATGTCACCTGGGCTCCTATTTCCCAGCTTGGAAATGGTGGTTAATCTTTTCCCTTCCTTCCTGTATCCTTCATCCCAGCACGGATTGTGCCACCCGGGGCCCCTGTACAGTCCAGTACCACCTGGATGGACGGAGGAGGGAGACCCGCAGGGAGAAGAGGGTGAAAGAAGGCCCTGGGGTGAGTGTGAAGGGCTGCAGTGACATGGGGACATGGGAGCATATGAACTCGGCTGCCGTCCTGTCCCCGGCAGTGCTCCTGGCTACAGGTGGGACCTCCTGTCTCCAGCGGCCCCCTGTTGAAGGCAGCTTTGTGCAGACGTTCCAGCAAGCTCGCTGCAGCCAGAGGTGCCGCAGAACAACCGGGGGAGCTGAACTTCCTGTGTCATGGGAGCCGGTGGAAGATGCCGCTCCTGATGGGTCCTTCTGGGACCCCCCAGCTCCCCTGCCAGAGTCCTCTCTGACGTTGACCTTCTCGTCTCTGGCCTCCACCCTCTCATACGCTGCACGCACCCCATCAGTGTCCTTTTCTTCTGCCTCACTGCAGGGGGTCTCTCTGCCACTGGGGCTCGATTTCTTAATGGTCTGTTGCCTACTCCGATGACATGACCTTTCTAGCTGCAGAGCAGACTCTCACACACTCCATCCTGTTACCCGGCCAAACTTGGTGCCCGACCTAACCTCCTCGTCTTCCTTCGCTGTATCAGGTTGTGGATCTCCCACCCAGCGTTTTTGTTTAAAGAGCCGTAGTTCTATTTATTAGTCAGCGAACAGCAGCGGGGGGCGAGGGGAAGGGCCCAGCCCGGGCAGCCTCCACTATTGCCTTGTGTCCCCAAAACCTAGGGGCTCTTGGCACAGGAAGAACAGGGTCCAGCTGTTGACCCTGGGGGGAAGCAGATGACCCTGGCCTAGGTACCAACTCATGAACCCCCACCCCAGGCCCATCTCTCTAGGGCCACTGAGGCCCTCTTGGAGCCAGGCTGGCTAGACTCTGGGATCCTGATTCCAGGCCGTGGGCAGGTGGGCTCAGGTCTCAAGCTCCAGGCTAAGCCAAAGGCCAACCTTCGGGTCCACAGCCTGAATGTACCATGAATAAACCGCTGGGGCCATCTGCCAGCGCAGTCCTTTATGCTCGGAAGGCTGGAGAGGTTAGGGTAGCGCAGCTCCTCCTGCCATCCACAGGCTATTCACCTGCTCTGGCTTCTGGATAATGGCCCTAGAAAAGCAACCTTTAGCTCCTATCAGGTGGGGCAGGCTTAGAGAGCAAACCACCTTAAAGTATAGAAAGATTCATTTCTGCCTTTATTAATCTAGTCTATAATATTGCACACCCCTTGTTTCATTTGTCTTTGAGGATGCCTTGCAGTTTGGGGTTGAAAACTGGGCATGGTGTACTGGGTAAAAGGAACTGAGTGAGGGTCTATGTTGATCTGGCCAGGGGTTAGGCTGTGTTTACTGTTTTCTGTAGCTATAGGTGTGAGAGGCTCCCTGTCCTCTGGCGTCCTTGTTTTAGTCTCCCTTACGGTCTCTGGGTTTCCCTAGAGACTTCTTAACTCTTTCCTGTGATGCGGTGGGGATGCAGGGGGCGCCGGGAGGAAGGAAGTGCTCTGTAGTCCTATGATTAGGTCTCAGTCTTCAGCGAGCCTGTGCTCCTGGCTGACCTTCACCGGCGCTTCTCAGTTTCATTGTTTTTCCCCTCTTAGGTGAAACAGGAAGGCTTAGAGGGGACTGGATTTGAATATTTTCCATCTCCCAGGCTCTGGTAAAACCCTTGGAGGCAGTCCTTTGTAAAATGAAATGTTCTGGGCATAAGTAAAAACAGCTCCTTTCCCCTTCCTCCTGCTGGAAGCACTAGGGAATTTTTCTCCTATCTTCGCTGTGAAAATTTAGTGATGCTCCTAGAGGTAAAACTCAAAAGAGGGGAGGGTCCCCCTAGGACTGCTCACCCCTCAGAACTTCTAACTCTCAGACTTGTCCACACTGAGTCTCCAGCAATTTGTCGGGTATAGTTTAGATTTCCCTACCCTGGTACTTGTTCCCTTGGAGGTTTCTGCTCCTGGGCTTCTGCTCTGGTAAGTTATGATTCTCTGTATACACCTGTTGGTCCCTTTAATTTTGGAGGCAGGTGTTTGGCCTGCGACCTCAGTTCTCTGGGGGAGATAAGAAGAGTTATTAGTTTGCAGTTTGTTCATCTTTCTTCTAGTGTGGACAGGAGACACAACTTCCAAGCTCCTTACATACTGGACCAGAAACTGGAAATCTCATTTAACTTGATTTTTCCAAACTGAAGGTCAGAGATGTTTAGTCGCCCACCCATTAGGTCGAAAAGCCAGGACTAGAGAAAGGGGATGTGACTCTCATGTCAGTGATCTTTCTCATGTACCAGATGCTCACCAAAGGTGAGGCGGTGGCTTAACACACCTCAGACACTGGCCCTGGGTCCCCTAGGAAGTCATTACCAGATCCCAATCATTGCTTCTGTCCGCAGTCAGACAGGATTTCCATACTCGGGGGGATAGTACAAGACCTGTCACAGGTGGCAAGGGAGAAGCAACCAGGAGAGATGCCTCAGTCTCGCTCTGCTTCCAGCACTGGGTTTCCCTCCCCTTGCCCGACTCTTGCCCACATGGAAAGCTGTTTGCTCAATAACGGTGGAACGATAAGAACATACTTGACCAGAAAACACTTTCAAACGCGTTTTGTCCACATCCGGGGCTCACGATGTGGTGCTAACCTAGGCTCCGTGATTCGTCTTGTATAGGCTTGGGTTTCTGCAGGTGTCACTGACATTGAGCACAAAGGCAATGGGGCTCCCCGGGATTCTACACACCAGGCCTTGCCCACACCTAGGGTCAGGGGCACCCTGTGCACGAATGTTCTGATACCGTGATGGTAGAGACGGTCACTGAGTCCCCAGAAGCCCGCCTCTTGGACCACAAGCTACTCTCTCTGTGTCCGAAGCTGTGCAAGGGCCTCCTGTTCCCAGAGGCAGTCTTCACAGCAGGCTTTAATTTTTGGAACTGCACCAGAATCTCCCTGTTTAGGGCAGGGTTCCAGGACAGGGAAGGGAGTTCCATCCCTTGAAGACTGTCATCTAGTAATGCCATTAACCCCGAGCACCCAAGTTGAAACTTGTTATTTTCTCACAGCCACAGGAACAGGTCTGGGCTTCTTTAGGGACCCCAGTGGGCAGTTGGGGGACTTATAGCCACTGCCTCCCTGCCCCTACCCTGAACCTCAGGCTCTGTTCCTTCTTTCCATTGGAGGGACTGTCAGTGCCATAAGGTGGTAATTTTCCTCTACGGAGATTCTCGTTAGACCTATTATATTGCTTCAGGTAATGGTTGTCATGGGGTCAGTTACCAGGCTGTTTATTGCTGTTCCCTAGTCCCTGCCAGAATAGACTTTGAAAAGGAGGAAAAGGTAACTTTACTTTCTTTTCCAGGAAATTCTGGGCTACTGGTCTTAACGGTGGCATATTAATTATTTGATGCTGAGTAACAAATTATTCTAAATCTTAGTGTCTTAAAGCCAGCAACATTTATGATCTCACAGTTTTGGTCAGTCAGGAGTCAGCTGCATAGCTGGCTCAGGGTCCCTCACAAGGCTGAGCTCCAGCTTTTGGCCTCGGTTATAGTCAACTCAAGGCGTATCTTGGGGAGGATCCATCTGCTTCCACACTCATTCACGTGGCTTTTGGCAAGCCTTGGGTCCTTTCTGGCTGTGCTCCTAGATATTAGTTCCTCGCCACGTGGGATTCTCTGTGGGGCAGCTCACAGTTTGGCCTCTGGCTTCCCTCAGAGCGGTGAGGGAGAAAGAGAGAGCGAGCAAACAAGATAGACGTTACTGTTATTTCATAAGCTAATTTTGGAAGTGTCATTCTATGACTTTTGCTGTATTCTGTTTGTCAGGAATGAGTCACTAGGTCCAGCCCACACTCAAGGGGAGAGGATTGCACAAGGGCTTGAATACCAGGAGGTGGGGACCACGGAGAGTCCTCTTGGAGGCTGCCTACTACAGGTTGTTAATTGCTCTGTGTGTTTCCCAGCCCAGATCAGAAGTCACAGGGCATCTGTTATAGAACGCTATGCAGGCTCTTGTGTGGGAAGTGAATTTAGCTGGGTGTTCCTCAGGGGGTGGAGATAATCTGGAGAGAGATGGAGTCACTGGGTTGAAAGATTAGCTCCAGGGCCTTGAGAGAAAGTCGGCAGAGGAGTCTACAAGCATCAATGTCTTAGCAGGCAGTAGGACTTCTGATGGGTGAACTGATGTATTTGCTGGGGCTCTGTGATCTACAGCTTAGTCTCAGGAGCTGCATGGAAGTCGCCAGATCCCCCAGATGGTAAAGAGGCTGTGGAGTCACCTGCCTTTGGATAGAATATGTGGTCTTGGACAGTAAACATCCCAGTGGCAACCATGATGTACCAAAGACAAAACAGTCTTTCCTCGGTAAATTTTTTTTGACAGATTGTAGCACTAGAGAGTTGAAGAACACCCAGTGATGACTGATATTGGGAGGGGTCTCATCCTAGTAATGGGAGGGAAGGATTAGATAGAATTTAATTTAGGAAAATTAAGTTATGTGATATTTCTTTTGCCTCAGCATTGTACAAGTATATTACGTTATATTTAGATTTATTATGTATTTAATCTTTGCGACTCTTTATAGGTATTGTTTGTTCCTTTGATAGAAGGGAAACTGGAGCACAGAAAAGTGACTATATGTTTAGTGGGCTAGCATAGAAGAAGCCAGGGCTGGAGAACCCTATTATATTGTGAGGGATCAATTTACTTGGCTTAATATAACCAAAAAAAAAAGGAAATACACTGAAGATAACTGAGATGTCTGGGAAGCAGGGTAGATGCAGGGGCGCAATTCAAGTCATCAGGATGCCATTGTCCTCTCTTTTTTGTTCCCATCCTTCTACACTTCTGCCTTTTCAAGCCTTATGTAATACCAGGACACCTGGCAGCGAGTTTAGACTGAAACACTCCAGGTTCAAGTGCCTCTGAAAATGCAGAGGCTCTCACAAATGTCCCCACAAAGTCCTACTGTGTCTTTTGGCCTCCAGTTGGGTCATGCATCTGTGTCTGAATCTCTCACTGAGGGAATGCAATGCTCCTTTTTGACTAGGCCTGGGGCACATGCCCATCTTGGACAGTGGGTTTGTGGAGGGACAGTTCCATACACCAACTGAGACTGAAGAATGGAGGTCATTTCCCCAGAAATGAATACAATTCAATAGAGATAACAATTGATTCCCACTAATAGAAATGATAACTGCAAACATTGCATTTTATTGCCTCATCGGATAGTAACTGATTATGCATCTATCAGCAAATTCATTTGATCATTCCTGATATACTATATATAGCACTGGTTTTTATCCATTTAACTGGTCTTAACATCTTAATTAACATAATTAATTAGTGAGTTGAATAAATCTTTGACACCTGTTCACTTCATATTTTTATGAAAGTCATGTTTTTAACTTTTAAAATATTGTAGTTTAGCAAGTGGGAGGAGACTACTTTTTCCCTTTTATATATAGTTCTCATTTTCCTTTAAAAACCACCTGGATAATATATATCCTCAGGAGAGTTGTAGCTTTAAATTTGTCTAACATTTTAATCAACTTGCCATCCAGGTTAGTCAGACTGGGAAGTCCTGAGCCAAGCTGCTCTGGCAGATGCTGTGTGGAACAGAGATGAGCCATCCCTACAAAGTCCTGCCCAAATTGTAGATTCATGAGCAAAATGAATAAATTATTGTTTTAAGCCACTCAGTGTTGAAGTCATTTGTGATATCGAAATAAATGATACAGGGGGACTTTCCTTTAAATATATCTCTGCCTGAAATTTTTACAACAAATATCTGTTACATTTAAATCTTTTTAAATTTGGGGTGAAAAATTAAAATTAGAAACATAGCAAGAGTTTCTATTTGTGTTTCCCTTACTTATATATCGTATGTGAGTTCTAATTTCCAAGTCATCTAGGGGTCAAAAGGCATTTCTTCATCAAACACTGTTATGACAGTAACTCTTGACTGCTTAGATCTTCTTACACCAGAGGGAAAAGAAAAGATAAGGAAAGATGGAAGTCATACATGGATTATAAAGAAAGTAAATACTATCAAGTGCTGAATTTATGGGTCATTTTCTTTCCAACTTGATCAGTGGTCCTTTACTCATACCATGTTCTCTAAACTTCAGGTCAGTGGGTCAATCGCTGATTCCTATTCTTGGTTTGGAGAAAGTCTTTTCCTGTGTGATATTTTTCATTTATGAGGCATCTCTACTTACTGAAGGTGGGGACTGGGGGTGAGGCTCGTTTTTCTTCTGAACTCATTGGTCATTCCAGTGTTCCTCAGGAGTGACCTGGGAAGATAACATTCCTCATGACCTTAGCGGGAGCTGCATTCTCAGAAGGCTGGCCCTTGGTGTTGCCAACCTTTCCTCCTGAGCTTGAAGACAGCTCCTCATCTCTTTGATATGAGACAGAGGTGGGCCAAATCAGTCCTTCAACTATATCCTTTCTTTATTCTCCATGACTGTGAGTGCATTGAACTAACATATCTGTAAACAGACTCTAGGTCATTCTGTCCATGACAGTATCAGCTAGAAGAACAGTGAGAAGTTGACAGGTTTTTGAGATGCACTTGCATTCTATCACAGCATAATCGATTGTCCATTGCCCTCTCTAGCCTGGGAGGAGGGAGAGGTGCAGGGAGAGGAAGAGGCTTGCAGTCAGAATGTTTAGGCTTATTGGTCAGAGCTCAAAGAAACACAGCTGGTTGAACTTATGAGTCTGATCTACTATGCAGATCCATGTACATGCCTTCAGGAGCCAGGGGCCCCGTTGTGGCCTGCTTTTCTCGGAGAACCTCAGGGACAAAAACATTGGGGTAGAGAGTAGGGCAACTGACGGAGCTTATTGCTGAAACATGTTTTGACTTGATACTTAGGGACACAGGAATAGAATTTGAGTGTCTACAGGGAAATGTGGCCTAGGACAGGTTATTAAATGCCAAATGTATTAAGAACATTTCTCAGATTTTCAAACTAAAACATTATCTCTTGCAAATCAGTAACTGAAAAATAACTATCTCCACTTAAAAAATGGATAAAGGACATAAACAGTCAATTCACAAAAGAAGAAATACAGATGACGAGAAATATATATAAAAAAGAGTTCGTTTTACTAGTTTGAAGAAAATGCAAATAAAAACAATGGTATCTTTTTCTAGCTATCAGAATGGTCAAGATTAAAAAGATATCAAAGCCCAGTATTGGCGAGCATTGACGAAGATGTTCTCCTTGACCAAACTCTAGGCAGGCTCCTCTGAGCCCTCTTCTTGACTAAGCCTCAACTTTGGCCTATAAAAAACTACAAATACTCCACACAAATGATTTTGTCGACCCCTCTGCCCCCACATTAAAAGACCTAAACAAACACTGATATAATTTCTAACAGCTCCAGGCCACATCCCTAGGATGACGCTAGCCCCTCTTCAGGTGCCTGCCTGAGAAAGCTCAAGGATGCCAAAAGAATTTACTGTTCATTCCAGCCAACACCTGACTATTGGCCCCTGAACACCCTTTCTCGGAGCATTTAATAAAAAGGGCTTACAATTGTGAATCCTTCCTCTGTCCCTTTGAGATATATACTGTCACCTACAGCTCAGGAGTGTCTTTCTAAAGGACCTGAAAGCGACAACGCACTGAACCAACCTTAGCCACTGGAGACAGACATCAAAAACAACGGGAGCTACGAACTTGCAGCCTGCAAAAAGGTGAACCCAATCACAGTAAGATAAGCAAAATGAGAAGACAGAAAAACACACAGCAGATGAAGGAGCAGGATAAAAACCCACCAGACCTAACAAATGAAGAGGAAATAGGCAGTCTACCTGAAAAAGAGTTCAGAATAATGATAGTAAAGATGATCCAAAATCTTGGAAATAGAATGGACAAAATGCAAGAAGCAGTTAACAAGGACCTAGAAGAAATAAAGATGAAACAGACAATGATGAACAACACAATAAATGAAATGAAAAATACTCTAGATGGGATCAATAGCAGAATAAATGAGGCAGAAGAACGGATAAGTGACCTGGAAGATAAAATAGTGGAAATAACTACTGCAGAGCAGAATAAAGAAAAAAGAATGAAAAGAACTGAGGACAGTCTCAGAGACCTCTGGGACAACATTAAACGCACCAACATTCGAATTATAGGGGTTCCAGAAGAAGAAGAGAAAAAGAAAGGGACTGAGAAAATATTTGAAGAGATTATAGTTGAAAACTTCCCTAATATGGGAAAGGAAATCGTTAATCAAGTCCAGGAAGCACAGAGAGTCCCATACAGGATAAATTCAAGGAGAAATACGCCAAGACACATATTAATCAAACTGTCAAAAACTAAATACAAAGAAAGCATATTAAAAGCAGCAAGGGAAAAACAACAAATAACACACAAGGGAATCCCCATAAGGTTAACAGCTGATCTCTCAGCAGAAACTCTACAAGCCAGAAGGGAGTGGCAGGACATACTGAAAGTGATGAAGGAGAAAAACCTGCAACCAAGATTACTCTACCCAGCAAGGATCTCATTCAGATTTGATGGAGAAATTAAAACCTTTACAGACAAGCAAAAGCTGAGAGAGTTCAGCACCACCAAACCAGCTTTACAACAAATGCTAAAGGAACTGCTCTAGACAAAAACACAAGAGAAGGAAAAGTCCTATAATAACGAACCCAAAACAATTTAGAAAATGGGAATAGGAACATACATATCGATAATTACCTTAAATGTAAATGGACTAAATGCTCCCACCAAAAGACACAGATTGGCTGAATGGATACAAAAACAAGACCCATATATATGCTGTCTACAAGAGACCCACTTCAGACCTAGAGACACATACAGACTGAAAGTAAGGGGATGGAAAAAGATATTCCATGCAAATGGAAACCAAAAGAAAGCTGGAGTAGCAATTCTCATATCAGACAAAATAGACTTTAAAATAAGGACTATCAGAAGAGACAAAGAAGGACACTACATAATGATTAAGGGATCGATCCAAGAAGAAGATATAACAATTGTAAATACTTATGCCCCCAACATAGGAGCACCTCAATACATAAGGCAAATACTAACAACCAT
>NW_006777418.1:527452-579970 GCF_000442215.2 Lipotes vexillifer | reverse complement strand
GGATAGGGAGGGTGGGAGGGAGGGAGACAAAGAGGGAAGAGATATGGGAACATATATATATGTATAACTGACTCACTCTGTTATAAAGCAGAAACTAACACACCATTGTAAAGCAATTATACCCCAATAAAGATGTTAAAAAAAATAAAAATAAAAAAATAAAAAAATAAAAAAAAATAAAAAAAAATAAAGGACCTGAAAGCCATTCCATTAAAATGTAATCATCAGGAAGGGTAGGGCCTGTTTCCCAGTCTCTGTGGGAGGATAGAATTGTAGCTTCAGTAATTGCCAGCTAGCAGACACAGCTGTCTTAATCATGATTTTTCACTTTCCTGGCTCTACTGAGCCCCAGCTCCGCCTCCCCTCTCCTCTTTCATTTTCCCTTTAAAACACCCAGTCACCTCTGTATAAATGAACGTTGACTTCAGTTTACACTGAACCTCCTTCTCTATTGCAATAGCATATTACTTGTTAAAATCTGTCCTTAACCATCATCACTAATATCTGGCTCTGTTTATCTTGGACAGCATGTGGAGAAATGCAGAGTCTCATGCAGTGATAGTCTAAATGAGTATAATCATTCCTTAGGTGGTTTAGCAATATTTATCAACAATTTAAATTTTTTTCAACCAAAGTATACTACTTCTAGGAAGTTATCAAAAAGATTTTTGCACGTGGAAAGATGATCAGAACACAAACTCTGCCTCTTTCTCTCTCTCTACATGTATATAAAATTTATAAAGATACATCTGGAAAGATCTTCCAGATAAGTGTATTATAATGTGTTAATACATAGTGGTGTGATTAAGTGGTAAGACTGGGTGATTTTACCCACTTTTTTATACTTTCTATTTTGTTTATTTTTCAGTAAGCACGTATCCTTCCTGTAAGCAGAGAAGAAAATGAAGCTATCTTATTTTATATGTTGAGAAAATAAATTAGAACGAGAGATATCAGTGACCACCATCAGAAAAATTCAGATATGCAAGGACCATTGGTCTGCTTTTTTGTACCAGTGCTGTGATTCACCAGCTGTGTGATCTTGAGTATGTCACATAAGCATCAAGTCCCTACCAAAATGTTACTTGTGCTTGTGTTCAGGTGGTGATAGCAGGGAGAGACTATTTTCCTTTCCTAGTCTTCCTATTCTCCTGTATTTTCCAATTTTTACAAAATGATCATGAATTACTTCTAGTGATGGCATATAACCTATATGAAACTATACAAAACTTATTCATTCTGTTCATAAGAAAATGATGGACAACTAGTATATGAACTTTGGGAAATTGTCTTTCTAGTGAGGAAATAATTTTAAACATAAAATGTGCAAATGCCTTTTATGTCGGAAATCACTGGAAATTCCTCCTCTATTGAGTTTTCAAATAGGAAAGCTTTTTATGAGTCTCTTTGCCCATAAAAGTACTCTTTTTTCCTCTTGCAATTAATAGGTATTTGGGGGTGGGTGCTTTGAGTGTATGGAACTATCCTGTTGTTCATCAAAATTTTAATTAACTAATTAATATCAGAATGATATGAACTCATGGAATCTTACTTTATTCAATAGGTTATAATCCGTTAGCATGATTATTTATTTTGGTCCTCACATTGTCCCAAATCTAGCCAGTTGGAGCCCCTTCAGTCTGTCTCTGTGTTCTTTGACATGTCCCCGTCAAAAGCCCTATAGACAGCATCTTCAGGTGTTCAAATGAGTATCACAAGGATGCAATGAGAAAAGCACAAATCAGTTCTGAGTTATAGATGCCAAAGATGAATAACCTGAAACCCAAATCAAGGGACATTCTACTGAATACTGTGAGAGGTCTTCCTAAGTGTCAGGGTTATGAAAGTCAAGGAAAGACTGAGGAATTGTTCTAGATTGAAGGAAACTAAAGAGATGTGACAACTAAATGCCACTTGTGGGTCTGAACTGGATCCTTTTGCTTTAAAGGATATATTTCAACAGGTGAAACTTGAATGGCATCTGTGGATTAGATGGTAGTAATGTTTCAGTGTTAATTTCCTGGTTTTGATAGTTGTATTAGGTTATGAGGAGAATGTCCTTGTTTGTCGGAAGTATACTAAGCGTCTAGGGGTGAGGAGGCATTATCTTACTCTCAGATATTTCAGGAAAAGTAATTTCTTCTTCTGTTCTCGCAAGTTTGAGATTGTTTCCAAACAAAAATTAAAAACCAGAGGTAAACTGAGCAAAGGTAAGAGATGGAAAGCCTGGAAGGAGCTAGAGGTGGAGTAAGGCAGAGGATGGCATAAAATGGCTGTATCTGAGAGAAGAGGAGGAGGATTCATGAGAATTAGTCTATTTAAAAGAGGGGGCAGGAGAGGAAACGAGATGCTAATACGGTTGACAGAAAGTAAGGGGTTGGCAGTGGATTTGGAGAAGTTGGCAAGTTAACAGACAAAGGGCTGAGTGAATGGGAAGATGAGGAAAAGAACTCATGTTTATTGAATGCCTTCTATGTATTAAGTACTAGGCTGGACATTTAAATCCCATTTGACTCTTACATAAACTTGTAAGATGGGAGTTTTATCCACATTTTAAAAATGGATAACTAAGGTTCAAAGAAGTTGAGTAGTCCAAAGTAGTATAGCTGGTAAGCAGGACCAGGATTTAATTCCCAGTATGTGTAGTTTCAGTGAGAATGGGATATAGTAGAGGAATGGTCTCATCAGGTCATGAGAGGGGAAGAATTTAATTTTTTCACCCCAGAGATTAGAGGGAGCACAGAGACTGAGTGAGATGGTGGGGGTTTGGAAGTCGGCATTGAAGCCAGGTCTTGAATGATTTGAAGAGATGTGCTAGCTGAAGTCATTGGGGAAATGGTAGAAAAGCAAAGAAAAGAGAAACATTGAGAAACGCCGTCACTTATAGGTGAGAGGAGGCAAGAGGGCTCAAAGAGGATTTGCAGAGGGCGAAGGGGGCACTGTAGGCCAGCTTCTAAGAAGGCACCCGATGATTCGCACCTCCTAGTATTCATATCCTTGTGTAATCCTCTCCCCTTGAGTGGGGGCTGGATCTAGCGACTTGCTTCTAATTAGTAGAATGCAGCAAAATTGGCAGGATGTTGCTTCTGTGATATGGTTCCGGTTACAAAAATGGTAACCTCCATCTTGCTAGCAAATTCTTTGTTGTTGATTTCAATGAAACAAGCTGCCGGGTTGGAGAGGACCATGAGGCAGAGAACTGAGGATAGCCTCCAGCTAATGACCAGCAAGGAATGAGGCCCTCAGTTCAACAACCCTCGAGAAACTGAATCCTGCCAACAGCCACGTGAATGAAAACTTGGAGGCAGATTCTGTCCCAGTTGAACCTCTTGCGAGAGGGAACAAAGTCAGGAATGACTTAGGATACTGTCTTGGTGATGTCACCCCTCTCGGTGGAGTCTTGTGAGGGACTCTGAGCCAACACTGTGACTGTAGCCTGTGAGAGACCTTGAAGTGGAGGATCCAGCTGAGATGTATCTGGATTTCCAATCCACAGAAACTGAGATCATAAATGTGTGTTGTTTTAGGCTGCTAAGTCTTGGGTTACAGTTGATCTTCATTATTCAAGGATTCCATAATTGCAAATGCACCTACTCACTAAAACTTATCTGTAACCCGAAATCCATACTCACCTTGTTTTCATGGTCATTTATGGACACGTACAGAGTGATGAAAGTCTGAGTTGTCTGATGCGCATGCTCCCAGATGAGGCTGAACAAGGCAAGGCTCAGCTTTCTGGTCTCAGTCCTCATACCGTAAACAGGCGTCCTTTTCATGGTCTATTTAGTGCCATGTTTTTGGTATTTTTGTTTGTAATTTTACTCTTTAAAATGGTCCCCAAGGATAGAGTTGAAGTGCTGTCTAATGTTCCTAAGTGCTGTGATGTGCCTTACGGAGAAAATTCCTGTATTGGATAAGCTTTGTTCAGGCATGACTTATATTCAGGATTTGGCTGTGAGTTCAATGTTAATGGGTCAACAATATATATTAAAGAAAGCGTATTGAAACAGAAACACGTATAAAACAAGATTAGGTATTGATCAGTTGATGGAAACGTGACCAGAGGCTCACAGGAACCTAAAACCCTGTATTTCCTCTAAGGAGCAATGGTTCAGTACATGCTGATTCAGTGTTCTCATTGCCTTTATAGGATGTAACCGCCTCAAATAATGAGAATTCACTGTAATTTGTTACGTAGCAATAGATAACAGAAATGGGGGTGGGTGGGTAAGAGGACGATTCACTTCACCAACCTATGGGAGCAGAATTTCACAAGGAGGGCATGATTAAGCGTGAAGGGTGCGGGTCTCTCACTGGGAGTAAGGCAAGAGAGGTAGTGGATGGCAATTAGTAGTGTCGTCATCTGAGTATCACTAAAATGGTTGCATATCAAAAAGAAATCATTTTGTTTGGCTGAAGAGAATTGTTTTGAATGGATGTAAGGGAAAATCTAGGAAAATGAGCTTCACAGGGCAATCTCCTTGCTCTATAAAGGTTACTGCTGTGTGAGGATTGATGTGTCAGAAGGCACCAGTTTCGTTAAAAGCTCCGTGACTGTCCAGGGTGATGTAGCCCAGGGCAGGCTTCTGGCAGCTGCCACGGCACTGATGCTGCCCATGCAGGGAAACGGTACAACTACAGGGTAAGCTGTAGAAGGGAATAGCTCCTGACGACCCAAAGCACCTTAACACGGCTTTTCCATGATCTGTGGCTGAAAGTTTAAGGTATTTTCATTCTGTTTACTTTTAACTTAAGCCTATGAAAGGTTTATTGTTTATTTTGATTATTAATTAGACTCCCAGCTTCATTCTGGGTCCCCAGTCCTCACCCTACCCCTGTATTCCCTCTAATGAGTGTGCTAAGTCATTCAGTATGCATGGACTTTGTATAATACGTAGCATTGTTTTGTGTGTGTGGGCTTAGAATTTACATAAATGGCACTGTGCTGTAAATACTGAGTTCTTCCTTCTTCCACTCTACCCTGATTTCTGTTGCTCCATCAATGTGTAATTTGTTGCTTCTAACAGCTGTGTAATGCACCATAGTGTGTACCCCCACATTTTATCCATCCCTTCCCCTAGGCTGCCTTCCATTCCCACGACCAGTTAGGTGAAGGGAGCAGAATGAAGGTTAACGGCACACGTTGTAGCATCATATGCTCTTCATTTGCCTGTAATTGCTTCTCAGTCTTCTCTTGTCCTTCTTTCCTTCATTGGGTAGAGGACAGTATTCACCAGGACTCATTCCTAGATCATGAACACGTGCAACGTCTAACTTCTTGCAGAGCAACTTCCCATTAGGTTCCTCCAGCAACTTTCTGAGAAGCAGAGGTACACATTTGTTTATTAGGTTTAAAGAAAAAAAAAGCTTAGTGGTAATTGCCAACACCACTTGATGGCTCTAAAAGTAAAAAAACAAAACAAAACAAAACAGTAACAACTAAAAATAAAATGGTATTTAATGAATTTCAAATAAAAAATAAACATATGCTATGAAAAGGCAAGAGACAGAGAAAGGAGACGTTGACAAAATCAAGTAACCATGAAACATGGAGATGCTTCCAAAGTGAGAAATTGCTTACCCAGAGGGTAAACCACACATTTTGAAAGCTTAGCTCACTGAGGCATGGAAAGCAAAAATGAAAAGGGAAATAATGTTTGGGTGACAAGGAAGCCAGAATTTCTACTGCCCTCAGGGACCAAGTACCTAGCCAGACTGATATCCAGATAAGACTCCTGCAAAGTGAAGCTAGAAATAGATTCTTGCTGACTCAGAAAAAGAAAGCCATCACTTGTGTGTGGAATCAATGTTTATTTCTGAATTATACAGAGAGGATATACATTATATATATATATATATATATATATATGTATATATATGTATATATATATATGTATATATATGGTGTTGTTACATATCTTTATATTATTAATTTGCACTATTTAGGTAGAATTTATTTATTTACCAAAACAAAGGTCTAGTAGATACTTTATTCTGAGCGATCCAATATGTGGTAGAAAAAAACCTTTAAATATATAAAAGATTAGTTTGTGCACATCTAAATGTTTCTAAGGGAACAAGCTACAGAGGCATTGTGATTAATTAGATGAGGGTTGCAAACTTAGTACCATAACTGAATACTTAAAACAAGACCTTAAGAACACAAAGGCTTGGAGTAGTGACTTCCTCACACGTCGGAGTTATGTCTTAGAACAGGGGTCCCCAACCCTGCCCCCCAGCCACGGCCTGGTAGGAACCGGGCCGCACAGCAGGAGGTGAGGGGTGGGTGATATGAAACCACCCCACCCCACCCCCACCCTGTCCCTGGAAAAATCGTCTTCCATGAAACCGGACCCTGGTACCAAAACGGTTGGGGACCGCTGTCTTAGAAGATAACCCCATAAAACATTGTATGGTTTCAACAGGAACTTCGGGTTTTCTTCTGCCCCCAGCTATTGCCCTCAAACAAACTTTCTTACTCCCTGATGATATCTTCTGTGCAGATTTTTGTTCTTTCTCTTAATCAAGGAGCTAAGTGAATAGCAGTTGCCACTTTAGGAAAACAATGCGTTTGCCCCAATGACCCCTTGGTTCCCTTAACTACACATCTACAGGAAGAGTGCAAACAGTTCCCAGAAGCCAGAACCAAAGCAAGAATGCTCAGAATGCAAGAGCTAGATAGTTAATGATGTGAATGTTTACATCTGTCTACATATCGGCTGAGGGATTATTTGTTTTCAGGATTCTTCTAGGCTTCTATGTACTTGGTTTGAATTTACCTGGTGGCCTTTCTCTAGCACATGCAATTTATTTGTCTTTTTAAGATAATAAAATAGCAGATGCCTATCAGAATGGTACGCAGCCCGTAGAACAGCCCAAACAAAATCACTGATTGAGCAAGATGCTCATAATTGCCACATAGGAAGATGAAGCTCCAAACACAATACCACCTGAGTAGCCTTCCATGAACAGGCTGGCCAAGTTCAGAGAATATGTGAATGGTGGGATTGTTGTCCTGTCTGGCTGACTGTATCACAAGAGCCTTTTATGGACAGCTCTGTCCCCGGGTTCACACCGCTAAGGTGAACAGCGGATTCTTCATTACTTCCGGTGGCTAGGGGGACCATGTAATTTCTCTTCCAAAATGGGATATGGCTGAGCGAAAGGGAGCATTGTGACTAGTTATGCCAGGGCAGCAGTGAGCCAACCGGAAAATCGGGTCCTTGCTCTGTTCTGGGAGAGGCATAACTTGGGCTGCCAAAGGCGGAGGTGAGCTGTGGGAGGGGCTGCGCCCCGGGGCTTTTCCTCTCAGATACACCAGGTGTTGTGAGGGAGGAGGACCCCCAAAGAATGGTTTAACAGGATACCAAGCGGAAAGGGACCGAGGGGAGGACATAGATAGCTGGGGCTTATGGAGGAAAGAGGGCTGACCTGTGTGTAAGAGAGCACGTCTGGAAGGGGGGTGGAGGCGTACGGGAAGTAGATGAGGGCGGGGCAATTCATTCACCTGTGCAAAGACCCCTACTTCAAAGCATTTCAAAGCTTATGACACACAGGGCTCGAAGTGTCCCCGACAGCTCTCCCGGATGCAGTTACCATCCTCAGACTATGGTGGAACCCCATTCTCCACTGCATTTTAATTTTTGCTAGCTTATTAGTAATAGTTGATACTGGAGACTGAGAATCGTCTCCAGGGTAAGGGCAGGACCTCAGCAACGCCTCTCTGTACAGCCAAAAGCCTTCTAAGCAGGCTCCACTTTGGGTCATGTAAACACAACCTGAGCCACGGGCTTGTGGCTAGGAGTCCTTGCCTTTTTCAGCAGGCTATGCGTTTCACCGACTTGCGGATGCCAAAATTCTCTTTCTTAAGAGTAAATTAGTTTGTGCGTTTGTGCATGCTGTTAGAGAAACCAATATCTGAATACAAATGGGGAGGGGGAAGGATGGATGTGCTGACACAGTGCCCAGCAAACGCTTTCTATAAAGAGAGTCAGTGTTTTAGGCTCCGTGGGCCCATGGTCTATGGCGATTACTCCACTCTGCTGCTGTAGTACGAAAGTAGCTGCAGAGTCTGTAAACAAGTTTGTGTGGCCGTGTTTCAGTAAAACTTTATTTATGGGGACTGAAATTTGAATAGTTTTCATGTGTCATGAAATATTAAAAACATTTCTTTTTCTTAGCCCAAAGTGTGAAAACCATTCTTGACGCCAAGGCCATAGGGCAACAGGTAGGGGCGTTGGATTTACAAATCCCTCGCTCTGCTAGAGGCCCACGGGTTCTAAACCACATTGGTGTTTTAAAGGGCATATGAAGACTTACAAAGGACTATTTTGCAAATGATAGTACAGACTCATGTTTAATTTGAAAGCTGTGATTAGAGTGTGTTGAAGCAGATTACTTTTTATAAGGCATGTGAGAGAGAAATTCAGATAACTGAATGTTACCAAATAACGAATTTCTGAGTGGGCCACCTTACATAGAACCCTTGGCGCTTAAAGTGTAACTAAGTTTAAGTTAAACTAAGAACTAAGTTTATGGCTTGAAGCACAGACAGCTCTCAGAAATGGGGACATTGATCCTTAAGTTTCTCAACGTGGAGGCTGGAGAAATGATTTTGTAAAAAGACCAATTCACAGAAAACATGATGCCCAATTTGATAACTACAATAAAATTGATGTGAGTTAGAAAGCCTGGCTTCCTTTAGAGACGTTAGAAGAGACGATTCACGTGGACAAGAACCAAGTGGGCACTTAGCTGATGTGATGTCACACCTGTGTCTACTTTATGGCTGTCTTAAGCAAGCTTAGGATTTTAAAGGTAGAGTTATGTGGGGACCACTTTCCTAGGGACTGTTGAGCCCTGTGTATTTTAAACCTGAAATGATCACCAAGGAGAAATCCAGCTAATCTATGGAAACAAATCCACTCACAAAGAATAGTGGACCAAAGTTATCTTAGTGGTCAACACCAGTCTAAGAGACGAAATACCGCTGCACCAAGGGTTAATGAAATATTGAAACAGAAGGTCCTACTTTCTTGCCGAGTGAGGTTCAACTAAAATCTTAGAGGCACATAACTGGCAAAATAGGAAAATACACACAATTTCATAAAACATGTTAAGAGCAAACAAGTTCCCTTACTGTTTTTCCCCTTAGAAATTTAGAATGGCACCAGGTAGTGCAAAGTGGGAAAAAGGTACCATCAGCCCTGTCTCTTCCAGGTAGATATGTTTCAACAGAACCACGAAGCAGAAAAGCATCCTCTTCTTCCAGCCACGGCCAACTAGGGCTTTTCTTTTAGCTTCAGATTAATACTTTGGAAAAAAAAGAAAAGAAATGAGAAACATGAGAAACTGAATAGAAACAGTAATGATTTGAGGAGGGCTGTGCTTTGCTTTTTTCCTCAAAGGACTTACTGAAAATAAATCATGCATGCTTCTTATACTAGACAAATCTGGTAAAACACAATCTTCCCTAGTTGCCAAGGCTCTCTTTAACACATGGAATCTGTTCACTTTTACCAAAGTTTCTGGAAGCATTTTACGCCTTTCCAAACGATCTAGGGGGCAAAAGACTTGTGTGCAGGCTCCCTTTTAAGTGGATTACGATAAGGAATATTATTGCATTTTGGAAATCCACCTAGTTTTTAGTAAATGGCCTTTTCCTTGTGGGGCAAAAAAAGTGGTCTGCTTGAAATAAGGAACATCTGACAAGCGCTAAATACTAAGAGGTAAACAATAAAACAACAATGGCAAAACCCCTCCAATATTTAAAAAAAAATTTCCTATTCTAAAAGAAACGCATGTTTGTTTTTTGTTTTTGAAAAATACAGGAAACTATGAAGAAAAATAAAATTTAAAAGTCACCTCTTGGGCCACCATCCAAAGAAAACCACTGTTGACCTTTTTTCATGCACAGCACCTTTGATTCCTCCCCCCAGATGTTTGTCTTGGAGTTTTAAAAATTTCGTTAAATTCATCAAGAGTATGTTTCTTACATGTGAAAAGTTATAAACTTGCTACCATATGTATGACCTTGGAAATGTGAGGCTAAATGAAAGAAGCCAGACCCAAAGCCCATGTGCCATGTGACTCAATTGACAGGAAGCACCCAGAAGAGGCAGACATAGTCAGGAAGTCGGTTGGTGATTGCCAGGGACTTGGGGTCAGGGGAAATGGAGAGTGATGGGGTTACTTTCTGAGGTGAGGAAAATGTTCTAAAATTGATTGTGGCATTGGTTGTACAACTCAGTGACAATGCTGAGCCGCTGAACTGTGCAATTTAAATGGGTGAATTCTATCTCAGTAAAGCTGTTATTTAAAAAGCACAAGTCAAAACCACAATGAGATGCCACCTCACACCCACGGGGATGGCTATTATCGAAAAAACAGAAAACAAAAGTGTTGGAGGAAAGGGAACCCTTGTGCACTGCTGGTGGGAATGTAAATTACTGCAGCCGTTATGGAAGACAGTATGGAGGTTCCTCAAAAAATTAAAAATAGGACTACCATATGACTCAACAATTCCACTTCTAGGTACATATCCAAAATAATTAAAAACAGGGACTCAAACAGATATTTTTACACCCATGTTCACAGCAGCATCGTTCACAATAGCTAGAAGGTGGAAGCCACCCAAGTGTTCATCGATGGATGAGTGGATAACAAAATGTGGTCTATACATACAATGAATATTAAGAAGGAAGGAAACTGACAGTTGCTACAACATGGATGAACCTTGAGGACATTAAGCCAAGTGAAATAAACCAGTCACAGAAAGATAAATATCATGTGATTCCACTTATATGAGGGCCCTAGAGCAGTCAAATTCAGACAGAAAGTAGAAGGGGGGTGGGGGGCTGGGAGCTGTGGTTTAATGGGGATGGATTTTTAGTTTTGCAAGACGAAAAAGTTTTGGAGATCAGTTGCCTGACAACGTGAATGTACTTAACATTACTGAACTGTACACTTAAAAATGGTTAAGACACTATTCAATACATTTTGTGTTAGGTGTATTTTACCATACTTTAGAAAAAACTGATAAACCGAGGGGGGCTAGCATTACTGTGGCCCACACATCCCTCCCCGCAGGTAGAGGCCACCTCGCTCCTGAATCGTCTTGTCATTTCCGTGACGGCACGTACTTGGTTCTGTGTGCTTCTGAACCGTGTGTGTGAGGTGTCCGTGGGTGTGAGGCACTCTCTTTTCCCTCCAGGTGACACGAGAGGGACTCGTCGGCTGTGACTCCACCTCCACTGCTTTCACTCTCACCCTCCAAAATTTTCTAAAGTCAAAGGATTTGCCTGAAAAGGGCGCCAACTACTTTAATGAGATAGATTCTTATATCCTAAGAAAAGCTTGTTGTAAAGAATGTCTATTGAGTTTGGTAACCATAAGTTTGTCTTCTATGTCTGTGGGTCTATTTCTGTTTTGTATATAAGTTCATTTGTATTGGTTTTTTTTTTTTTTGATTCCACATATAAGTGATATCACATGACATTTATCCTCTGTCTGGCTTACTTCACGTAGTATGATAATCTCTAGGTCAAGGGAAAAGAATCTGAAAAAGAATATATATATATATATATATATATATATATATATATATATATATATACCATATATATATGATATATATATATGACATATATATGTATACTGAATCACTGCTGTACACCTGAAAGTGCCACAACATTGTAAATCAACTACACTTCAATTAAAAAAAAAAAGATGGAAAAAAAAAAGAATGTCCACTGAGTTCCCAAATATCTAGGGAATAAGCCTAAAATGGCTTCGGGCCACTTGTGCCTCTCTTCCACCTCCTGTGAACATATGACAACTTCCTCGCATCTACCAAAGAAGAGGGCTACAGCCAGTGAACACTCAGAGGAAGAACTTCCACCATGAGAAAAGAAAAACTCTTTGTCTGAAACAGGCAGTTTGGGAAGTATGTGCGGATTTTGCTTAGGTCTGCCCTCCCTCCCGAGCCTTAAGTCTGTATCTTGCAAAGGCTACTGTGCATTGCTGGTGGAATCTGCAGCAGCTGAGCCCTGTTTATTCTCGCAGCTCTGCAAATAAAGCCAACCCATCCAGTTTACAGTAGTAAAGGTATCCTTCCTTTGAAATACCCTCAGCAATTCTACCACTTCTTAGCTCTGGGGCCTTGGCCTAGTTACCTATCTTCTCTAAGTCTCCATTTCTGTATCTGTAAAGCAGAACAATCGTCTCTCTCTCTCACGGCTTGCTAAGGATTAAGTCTAAAGTGTTTTCAATGGCACATAATGAGCACACAGTAAATGTCTATTATTAGTAGCAGTAAGATTAGCACTAGTAGGAGAGTAGCAGTCGTAGCTAGCTCTGTGTCTTTCTGAAATGGGAAAATCATCTCTGCTTACAATAATCTTGTCTCCTTTGGGAGTTTTCAAACCCAGCCACGCTGTCAGGAGAGGCCAGGTTGTCATGGATATTAATCTCTGTTTTATGCCCTCAAGGATCTGACTTGTCTTCTTACCAGCAGGGTTTTACCATGGAGGTGTCTTCTTTTTATCCACTCTGACCCCTTCGATCTTTTAGATTAGATCTTTTTCTAATATGCATTTTCAAAAGACAGATCCTTCTTGACTTGTTTTTGCTTCAAAAATGGACTTCCAGCTGCAGTTATTCCCAAAAGAATGTATTAAGTTTGATTGACGATTGGATTTTTATTCTTATTCATATGGTGGTGGCTCAGTTTCTTTCGCAGACCGAGAAAATATTTATTACATTTGGGGCACAACATCTGATAAGTGTGAATGTGGGTCAGAACCCTTGAAATCATCTTGAAAAGTTTAAAGGGCACGGTCACTTTGTTTCATCACCTAGGCACCTGATAAAAATCTGAAAAAAGCACACCATTTTGAAACACCTCATTTTTCACACTGACTTTTTTGTAAACCTTTTAGGGTTTAATTTAACCCTTCAGCTTTTGGTAAACAAGAAGCTGAAAAGTTGAAATTTAATAACCCAGTTTATGGAAGAAACAAGAGATAGTCAAAAGTGGATGCTTTTTAAGTTAATACAGGAAACCACACTGAAGATTAATTTCCGAGATAACAGTTGTGTTGTGAAGCTAATGAAACTATGGATGATGCTACTAATTTAAGTCTCCCCACATAGAACCACTTCTCCTGGATCACGTACACTTTTTATGTGTGTAAGAATACATTTTAGAATTTGAGAATATTATTTTAGGAGATGCATGAATAAATAAAATCCAAACCTGAGAGTGAAGGAGACAAGCACCTGGGGCTACTTTAAAAAATAGTATGCTTTTTGGAAAAAACTTACTTTTAATCAGACTTGAAATATGAAAGGAGTATTTTCCTCATTGGGCAGATGGGCTTCACTTTCTAGAACTAATTTTCCAGTGAGACATAGTAGCTTTCTGCTAATTTCCTATAGGCTAGTTTGGCTTCTAACGTGTGTTACACGAAGTTTCTTACAAAGCGTCTGACAATATTGTTTAATGAAAAAAGGAGACTCTCCTGTTTGCTGTAGGAAGAGCAGGGAGATGGGCTTAACCTTCCCTTCTCTCTCTCAGGAAAATGAGGCCATTACAGTATCAGCACACGTTGCGTTTTATTCTTGGCCTTGATTGAGCTCCTTGGAAGAGCCTTTGCCCATTTTGCAGTTTATCCATTTAATACTAGCTAGAGAAGGTGTAAAATGCTTCCACTCAGGAACCAGGAGGTAAACGAAGCCTGGTATTCTGATATTAAAGAAAGCCAGAAACCCAGGGCTGGAAGTCAGCAGAAAAAAGTCCCGGCCACTCTGGCCCTCATCCCGTTTCACATCCTCCACACTGTGAGCATGTATCTATCTGGTAAAGAAGAGCTTAGGGAAGAGAGGGCTGAAGAAAGCGGAAGCCCGGAGAGGAGTATTTTCTAAGAAGTGGGAAGTAACATTAACAATTTGCAGCATCCCCCCACCCCCATGCCCAGCCCTGGAATGAACCCCAACAGAAGCAGTGTTTTGCCCTCTCCCCAGCCCAAACAGCCCTTTATACAGATGAGGAACAAAACACACAAGGCAGGCAAAGGAGTGGGTAAGCCCGCAGATGCAGCAGCTGTAGGCTAGTGAGGGACATCCCTCCGCGCAGCTCATTAACTGTGGGCACAGGACTCTGCTCTAGGGGGCGCTGTTTTGATGCGGGAGGGATGATTTGCACAAAGGATTAGATGGACTATAATAAGGGCCTATGGTTTTTTTTTTTATTTTGCCGAACTTTCGCGTGGCAGTTTGCTTGAAGCAATTGCTGTCTTCATCTCAAAAAAGGTGGGACCAGTGTACCCTTCAGAAAAGTAGCTGCTCCATTTCAAATGTCTCTTTTACAGCTTTTGTTCTTTATGTACTTTTCAGTAAGGACCTTCTCTTTGAAGTTTTTGTGTATAAACTTCCTTAAACTGTAAGGTCACCATGGCAACTGCAGAGTAAGTGCGCTGGGATTTTCCAGTTTCCCTTCAGACCTCCTCCAGGGAAAGGAGGTCACAAGAGAACAAAATGTGACAATAGCAGATACATTTAAATGTGATCTTTGCTCCTCCTTCCGGATTCCTGTGGCGAAGGACAAGGTTAAATTCTCCACAACTCAAACCCAATTAGGAGCCCCCGACTGGATGGCCAATTTCCTTGAGAGCATGATGGTGACCACAGTTAATTCCCTGAAACTGACCGAGACAATAATGAACTCTTAGGCGACAAATTTTGTCCTCCCCGGTGTTCTGTTAGATCAGAGGTTGAATACCCATTCCAGCATTAAGACCGCCTCTGATTTCAAAACCACTGGCTCTGAAACTGCCCCGCAAAGGTTCCAGTCCCAGCTCTGGGCCATTCTTACAGCTGTACAAATTGGACTGGCCAGCTAATCTCTCTATGCTGCTCTTTAAGGAAAGAGCACCTACAAAACGCACCTCACTGAATTATTCTGAGGATAAAAATCAGAGAGTGTGCGTGCAGATTTTTACATAGAACCTGGCACGTGGTAAGAACCCAGTACATGCTCAGTTTTTATTTCTCACAGGATGAGACTAGATGGACTAGATCATTTCTAAAGTTCCATCCGGACTCAACTGCCTCTTGAATTTTCGAAACAAGGACGTTTTCTCTCCCATCCACCAAAATAAGTTCAAATGGAAGTCCCTACTTTCACTAATTAAAATATGAATGATGTAATTCAGAAAGCAGAGTTGCATTCCTCTTGCCCAAATGCTTTTACATCTGGCTCAAATACTCATTTTCTCCTCACTTTTGGACTGGAAAAATAGAATGCCAAATGAAGACTTAGGTTGTCCTTAAGTCATCTAATGGTGATCATGAATGAGATGGTGTTAAGCTGGCACATTTCTCTTTAAGTTTCTAAATTCAGGAATAGAGAACATGAAAGCTGAACATCTAAACGGTGTTTACCCAATCCTCAATGTATTTTGTCTTTCAGAGCCCAGCCATACAGCATAATAAGTAACCACACAGTTGTTATTGATGGTGAATTCTTACTCCTTCTCCATAGAAGACATTTCTGGGTCATTGTAAAGGCAGCTAGTTCTGAGTGCAAGGGGGGGGGGGGAGGAAAAAAAAAGGAAGCAGTAAACATTTTCTCCACTGTCACCACTTTGTAAACACGACAGATTTGGCCTTTTTAAACTGTTTAGTGTGGTCCCGTTGCTACTACTGAACACATCTACACCTGAACAGATGATGAGATTAAGCTCTGATTCTTTTACCAGCAGTTTTGAAATATAGTAATTGCTGCTGATTTAGAAACATAAAAGGAAGATTGAGAACTCCAAACACCTCCAGCGGTCTCGTCTGTCCTTGTTTTTTTTGTTTGTTTTTTCTTTTTCCTGACTTTTCAATCTATCTTATTCAGGGAACATTATATTGCAAATTTTTATTTGTAACCCAAATGATACAATATTTTAGACACAAAGTACAGTCCCTCTCAAGCAGCCTGACATTATTTACATAGGAACACAGTTAACTTTCAGTTTTCACAACAACAAAGATTTTCCAAGACACTAAAAGAATGCCAGTTTCAGCTTTCTTTGGTGTTGTTACAGAAAAATACCTTACAGCTGACCTGTATTCAGGTCAAACAAGTGAGTCCTAACATTAACCTAAACTGATTGTGTCCAGAAAGAAAAATGTAACCATATAAAATAAGGAAACTTTTATTATGGTGTATGAGTGTGTTTATGCTTTCTTGTGTAATATTAGCTGCTTTTGATATTCCATGTGACTCCTCTGTTAGCCAATTTCAAATTTGCTTTATAGTAATTTCCAATTAATACTCAACACTTCAACTGTTACTTGTTCCCCTCTGGTAAATATTTTATCGTTGGCAAACAAATGCTATTTAAAGAGATGCTGTGATCCTTTTTACACGTGAGAGTTCCTTTTGTAATGTGAAGAATTTCACAAGCCAGGGTATCTGTCTGCACATCAGAGGTCCGGTTACTAATGTCAGGTATTTTGTTGAAAATGGCAGAAGTCTGGCTCCCTGAGAAGGGCAGAGGGCTTTTTGCCCCTCTCCAGCTACCCTTCTCTCTGGTGGGGGTATTTTTATGGAGGATACCTGGCAACTCTAGTGAACAAGGACAGTTAGGCAAGTGTTGACTGTGCTAGAAAAACCTAGTAAAGCTGCAGTGGAATCAAGGCAGGGCAGTCTTCCAAACCTAGCTTTTCTGCTTTTTAACTCTGCGTAATCCTTCCAAAGCAAACAGCAATTTGCAGTTCACGTATTACCGTCACCCCAGAGGCGACAGACGGATTCTTCACCTGTTTTCAAAATAAGAACGGCTCTATAGATACAACTTATCCTTTGAAAGTATTTTCTTTCCTATATAAAACTAAAGGTTTAGGGAAAAAATAAGGCAGGCTGAGGAAATTGCCTTCTGAAAGGCAGTTAGAGGTGGAGGTGTGGTACGTGTGCTTATGTGTATGTGGGGAGAGGGTGAATGTTTAAAAACACTAGTGGGACTAAAGACAGATAGGCTTTGTTCCCTGACAGGGTATGTGTTTGCTTTTGTTAGAACCAGCCTGAAGCGTTCTAGTTGAGGTCGTGTGGAAAGTCAGGGGGCATCTGTTCGTGAAAGGAACCTGGTTTTTCTGGCTTCTAAAATCTAACCATAGATCTGCAGTGATTGATGTTTTCTGAACCTCAAATCATCCTCTACTGTCTGTCCAAGGGTTGGAGGACCATTTCGGAGGCTGAAAGGTAGTCAAGAAGATGTGGCTAGCATGGCAAAACGGAAGGATTCTGAGGGATTTCAATCATCGGTGGGGTCAACAGAGTAAAATTCTTTCTCCTTCCACGTTTTCAGATGTGCAGATATATCTCATTGCCTCATCCCTGTAATGTCACCATCAGAAGAAGTAGGATCAACTGGAGAAGAATTTAGACAGGCGGCTTTACTCACTGAATGCAAAGCAAGAGCACAGATCTCCGGGGACAAATCTAATTATTTTTATTCAGCCATTTACTTTAAGACAGTGATTCTCAAAGCAAGGTACCAAGACTGGCAGTATTAGCATTCCTGGGAACTTGTTAGAAATACAGATTGCTCAGGCCTGCCGAATCAGAGAAACTTTGAGGGCGAGGCCCAGGACACTTGTGTTTTTAACAAGTGCGCCAGGTGATTCTGATGCACAGTTAAGATTGAGAACCACTGCCCCACAGCAATGATCTTATTAGTCTTATGCACATTCACCAATTCATGCAGCAGAAATTTACTGAGCATCTAGCATCTACTAGGCATGAGCTTGGTGCTTCCTTTAGGAAGGAGATCAAGACATCTCAGGGCCACCCAAGACCATTTAGATATCGGGGGAGAGGGTCTGTGGCTGTAGATTAGTGAACAAAATTAAGAAGTTGAGAGAAAAAAAGAAAGCTACACAACTAAACCAGAAATGGTAAATGTTTTCCTATGGTAGCTAAGCAGGAAGAGTAGAACTATGGAGGGAAGATATCTATTGGAGGAGGCAAAATTTTATGGTAATGATAGCACATGACTAGGACTCTGTAGTGGGTTTGGCTGGAAAATTATTGATGCTCTTTCCTCATCTTTTGTCTTGAAAACAGCTCCTTAATTTCATAAATACGTTATCCTAAAAAAATGAATACGAAAGGGAAACTAATTGCTAGTTCTCTTTGTAGGGGGGAAGCTCATGACACAGTGCAATTTGAGCAAAGATAACTGCTGAAGGGGTACATTACACCAGCTTTCGGTTCCTTGATTTCTACTATCTTCCTTCTTTCCACAACTTCTTGTTTTCAACAGTTGAGTGACAGACTAAGAAGATTCTGTTAGAGTAAAAATTTGTGTAATTTTGAGTATTGTTAGTCTAAATGGGTGTCAGTTACCTTGAAAGAAAACTAGATGATAGGACTATTTAACAGTAAACTACTCTAATGCTAAACTTTCTAAAGCAAAAACCTTTCCTTGAGTTTTTAAACCCAAAAGATCCATACTATAGGCAAATAATTCTACAGATTACCTGCTACTAAAATGTGCTGTAGGAAAAAAATATCTAAATAGATTGTTTTCATGAGGAATCGGCATTTACACCTACGCAGGTAAAGCTTCACTAATTTAGATCTTACTTAGTCAGAATTTGTAGCTGTTTAATGAGAGCACAGGGGCATCTCCAGGTACAAAATGCAGAAAGATCCCCATCCCCCTTAATAACAGCTACATAAGAAATCTACCCTATGGGGCTTCCCTGGCGGCGCAGTGGTTGAGAGTCCGCCTGCCGATGCGGGGCACACGGGTTCGTGCCCCGGTCCGGGAGGATCCCACATGCCGCGGAGCGGCTGGGCCCGTGAGCCATGGCGGTTGGGCCTGCGCGTCCGGAGCCTGTGCTCCGCAGCGGGAGGGGCCGCAGCGGTGAGAGGCCCGCGTACCGTAAAAAAAAAAAAAAAGGTTACACTTCATTGCCCTGTTGAACATTAATCAGTTTTGTATCTAAACCAATATTTTTATCCTAATGTTTCTTTATAAACTGCCTATTAGGTGTCTAGCTTTTCAAATGCTCTTTGAACTGGTTTTAACAGCTTACTGGTTCCTTCATTAAATAATTAGTTGAACAAAATCATTGGCATGTATTCATTTTATATTTGCATTAAAGTTATGATTTTGCTGTTTTGAAAACTATAATAATAGTGAGCAATTTTTTTATTCATCCAAATAGCCCAGAAGCTGTTAGTTAAGCTGTATTTGCCAGTCACTAAATAAGGTGTTTTTAAAAAATCTTGGGAATTCGTGAATTTGGTTCTACAAAACTATTGAAAATTCAACTTGCCCTCATTTTTCTGCATTAGTATGAATTGGTGAGGTTTATTGCCTCAATATAGCCAAGCGATCATCTGGATGTTATACTATGTGTGGCAGTGCCTGTGATGTGTTTCTTTTGCTGTAGTGCCTAAAATTGCATGTATATTTTTAAAAGAAATTAAACAACAGTACAAAGATGACCAAGATAACCAAGATCATGGGGGGAGGGTGTGGGGGGCAAATAGACTGTAGTACAAATAACAGAAATTACATCTATCATGGAACAAAGGAAACTTTTAAAGGGCAGCATTATTGTCAGGATGCAAGAATGAAACACCAGGCATGCAGGTTCTCCCAATTCATTCCTGAAATGCAAGCCAACATCACTACCAGCTGCTGAATGGAAACCAAGTCTTACTTATTAGCTGCTTCTGATGCTTCCCTCAGTTCTTCATCCAGTCTGCATGAGCAAAAATTAGCAGTGTAGAAAAGAAACAAAAAAGAAGCAAGCAGAGCGTGAGAAGAGTCACCCAGCAAAGCAGAGCCAGACATAAGTGGAGCGTATGTGCTTTTAAAAACCAACCTTTGGAGCACTGAGACACATTCCTTCAGTTAAATATGGTGTTTTAAGAACTCCAATTCAACGTTTATGTACGTTTCTTTTGCAAAGTCCTTCATAAAGATGATAGATATAAACGTTGCAAGAAAATTGGCAACATGCTGGCTGAATAAAGCTGGAAACAGCCATAGCAGTTGTTGGGGACAGTTAAAGTTAGCTTGCAGCCTGGGCCAAGTCAGGGACTATCTGGTTTAGTAGGTTTCAGCTGCAAATTAGGTTGACCTCAACAGCTTTCTTTACACACAAGACAAAGACCGGAAATGATATTACAAGGGACTGATAGGAGGACCTCTTGCTCTGATAGCGTGTTGAGGTCACCCACAAGTAAGACACTGGTGTACACACACAGAGGACCCAGCGTGAACTGTAGCTCAGGAGACTTTTACCTCACACTTCTCTTATAAGATCTCTCTTCATCGTACCTTACAGGATAAAAAATGAATGCAGTGAGGAAAACGAGCAGACAGATGGGAAAAAATGACAGGTCAGTGTTTTACAGAACAGTCAAAACATGAGAGGAAAAGCCTACCCAAAGAGTAATCCAATTGCCTTTGGGGAGAAAGAAATCTTATTTTTATTAGATATAGTCAATGATTTTGAATTTATGATTATATACAGCCAGTCCTCATGATTTGCAGATTCCGTGTTTGCAAATTCGCCTACTTGCTAAACCATAGTTGCAACCTCTAAAGCAGTACTTACGGCACTTTCATGGTCACTTGTGGACGTTCACAGAGTGACCAGAAATTTGAGTCACCTGACCTGTGGGTTCCCAGCTGATGTGGAACTAGGCGAGGCTCTGCCTTCTCGTCTTAGCTCTTTTGCTGCAAACAAGTAGGCTTTTTACAGTCTCTGAAGTGTCATGTTTTTCTCATTTTTGTGCTTTTTGCTGGCGATCTCTTTCTCTATTAAAAATGTTCCCCAGACATTGGGCTTAAGTACCATCTAGTATTCCTAAGCACAGGGAGGCTATGATGTGCCTTAGGGAAGGATATATGTGCGTTAGATAAGCTTTATTCAGGCACAAGTTACAGTGCTGTTGGCCCTGAGTTCAATGTTAGTGAATCAACAGTACAGGTCAAATAAAATATCTTTAAACAGAAACGCAATAAAACAAGTTTATATATTCACCGGTAAATGAAAATGTGACTGAGTACTCACAGAAACTCAGCCCTGTATTCCCCCTAGAAAGAACGGTTCAGTACTTTATTCCAATCTTGTAAGAACATCACTGCCACAAATAATAAGAATCGCCTGTAATCAGTGATTATAAATCTGATTCCAGATTGGGCTCGTTTTTCTTTCATTTAAGCCCTTTGATGACAGGCTCCATCCCAGCTGAATATTGGTCTTGGGATTGGATGAGATCAGACCCTCTGAATGCTGTTGTGTAATGGGAAGGAGCTACGGCTTGTTATCAGTTTGAAATGGCATAATATGAAAATGAGGCAATGAGGGTCAGTCACAGAAATGAGAGAAAGGACATCCAGAGGAGATGGATTACAAAAGACAGATCAATCATGGACACATGGGGAGGGAGGGCGTGCATGGTTGTAAATTTCTTCCTCCAGGGCTTCCCTGGTGGCGCAGTGCTTGAGAGTCCGCCTGCCGATGCAGGAGACGCGGGTTCGTGCCCCGTTTCGGGAAGATCCCACATGCCGTGGAGCGGCTGGGCCCGTGAGCCATGGCCACTGAGCCTACGCGTCCGGAGCCTGTGCTCCGCAAATGGGAGAGGCCACAACAGTGAGAGGCCCGCATAACGCAAGAAAAAAAAAAAAAAAAAAAAATTTCTTCCTCCAGAAGAAACTCTTTCCAAATGAAGCCCTTCCTGCCAAAGAAACTTTTCCCAAATGGAGCCCTTGAAAACTGACATGTGTCGATGAATGAAAAGCTCCTCTGGCATGTTTAACTTCTCAACAACTAAACTTCCGTGTATAAATAGCACATCTCTAAAAGCAACACAATTACAATAAATAACATTCTGGATTGCCAACTTTGTGCCAGGCTTCCTCAATGCTTTATGTACATTGTTCTCATTCAGTCCTCAGGACCTTTCCACTGCTCCTTACTTTCTCATTTTAAAGATGCTGAAGCTGAGACTCAGAGTTTGTTTGTTTGTTTGTTTACATTATTTTATTTTTGGCTGCGTTGGGTCTTTGTTGCTGCGCACAGGCTCTCTCTAGTTGCAGTGAGCGGGGGCTACTCTTCGCTGCGGTTTGTGGGCTTCTCATTGCGGTGGCTTCTCTTGTTGCGGAGCACGGGCTCTAGGTGCACAGGCTTCAGTAGTTGTGTCTCGTGGGCTCTAGAGCGCAGGCTCAGTAGTTGTGGCGCACGGGCTTAGTTGCTCCGCGCGTGGGGGATCTTCCCGGACCAGGGCTCGAACCCGTGTCCCCTGCATTGGCAGGCGGATTCTTAACCACTGTGCCACCAGGGGAGCCCTGACTCGGGGTTTTAAATAGGTTTCCTGAAGTCTCAGAGAGGCAGGTGGGAAGGTTCGAACCTAATGCTAAGCCTCCAAAGCCCACTCTCTTCTCTTTTTCCACTTGCCACATTGGGGAAGCATTGCCACATTTACCTAGAAAATGTCCAGTGCTCATTTCCACTTGACGAGGGAAGGTCCTCGTCATCTTTTGCAAAGGGAGACGGCATTATAGGAGGTGGGTGCTCCAGTACTTTTACATTTAGAGACTAGGAGTGGGTTTTGGAGATGGGGTCCCTTTTTTGAGGCAGCAGGCTAGAGCTAGAAGGTGTGCTGGTTTCGGGACTCTATGAAGCTAGTGAGGATTAAAGCCACCATTAGGAGCTTATGAACGCTCTGCTTGATTCAGCTGATTAAACTGGCAGTTCTCAACCCAGTCGGTATCCTCTGTTCTTACCTGATACTGGGATGCCGGAAAACCAAACGCAGCTGCTTCTGAGCTTTGACTTTAGATGGCTTTTTAAGGGAGGTAAAGAAATCTGCTAGAAAAGGGCATGGGCATTGTGGTGCCAGGCTGACCTGGATTTGAATTCTAGTTCCATCTCTTCCTTGTTCCTACTTATACTTTGCGTAAGTAACGTTGTCTTCCTTATCTGTAAACGGGGGGGTTTACTGTGGGGATTAAATAAAAGATATAAATAGAGCACTACTATGCCTAGCACAGCAGAGACACATTAGAGTCTTTTCCTTCCAGTTTCTGTGCCCTTTTTTTTTTTTTTTTTAAGTGAGGGGACTCTTTTTTGGAAGCCCAAATTGGGAGGTCACTTTTGCTCTCCATCTTATGGAGGAAGATGGGGTATCCTTGACTGTTTTCTCTTGAGCTGATGGTTAGATTCCTCCCAGTTTTAATCACACAGAAAGCTAGTGAATCAGACATAGTGAAAGAAAAACACGATCCACAGTAAACAACAGCTCTTTTGCAACAATGAACCAGTTAGGAGGGTTCATTCTCCAGCATCACGTTTTTAAGTCCCAGCTCCAAGCAGCTGTTCGGTTAACTTTTTATTTGTATTATTTTTGCAGCCTAATCCTACAACCTTCAGTATCCATACTTTCTTCCCACAGGTTTTACCCTGTACTGAGTAAGGAGGTCATTCCTAACTGCACCACCCACCACTCTGCTCTATCTTTCACCTGAAGGGAACCATGAAGAAAAAGGACTGAGAAGAAAACGGAGAAAGGGTAATTTTTTTCTCTTTTCCTAGGGTCAAGCAGATAGATTACTTTATGTAAGGCAGTGAAGAAATCCAGGCTATGCACAAAACATACTGGGTCTGTGTGGCATGCAAGACACAAGTAACAAATATGCTGATTAATGTTAAATTCATGCTTTCTCCAAAATGGTAGTAAATTCAAGATAAAAATGAGGAAATTTCAGTAACACTAATAGAAGATTATGTGAAAGAAGATCTGAAAGAACAGAACAGTTATCGCTAGGTTATAAGAAATGAATTTATTTAATGTTCATTTTAAATAGAAGGTAATGCCATTTCCCCATATTTTATAAATCAGTTATTTTCTAATCTCCTTCTCCAGACATGCAATATTTCTTCCCAAATCTTCAAAACCATCGGGACTTACTTGATGATGCTCTCTGGAATATGAATGCAGTCCATTGGGATCAGCCCACTGAGTTCTGATAAGCTACTGACGTATTTAATTTTACTGCTGAACTTTGAACTAGAAAAAAGAAAAGAAAAAAGATAATCAGTCGCTCCTCCATCCCCTCTCAGGCTGCTGCCTCTTCTTGAAAATTCTTATCACCTTGTCCCAGCACTCTTACTAAGAAGAATGGCTATATTATTTGAGTAGTTACTATGTGCCAGACACTGTTTTAACTGGTTTATATATATTAACTCTTTTACTTCCTATGATTGATAGCCTAATGAGGTAGGTACTATTATCGTTCTCTTTTTAAAGATAAGGAAACTTAAAACATACGGCGTTAAGTGTTTGCCCAGATTTCACCTTGAGTAAGTGGCAAAGCCTAGATTTAAACCCGGGCAGCCTGACTGCAGGGTCCACACATTGCATGGCCTCCCGGTGGTTCCTGCCACTCTGAATTGTCACTGGTTTATGGTTTGTTTCCCTTTGTTTGCTTGTTTGTTTTTAGCAGACAAAAACCTTGTCATTAGTTCTTCCAGAATCTACCACGGTTGATATATTTTTAAAATATATATAAACCTGTTTTCCTCTTATTTTTTTAGATGTACTTTTATTTTAAATATATATATACTTTAAGTTTTAAATCTTGAAAGGTCATTCCAGATGCACCAGTGTTCAAAAAACAATGTTCCAATAATCGGATTTGAATGACAGACGGCTTTCATCTCAATGTTGTCATTTTACATATGTGTAAATGCATAGAAAACAACTTGCAAGGAGACCCCTGAATTTGCCTCTGGGGAAGGGGGCTGTGTACAAGAGTCGGTAGTTGCTGAAGGAAGAACTTGGTCTTTATAATGATTGGAAGGCATTTTTGTATTGTTGGTGTAATAGCAAAAGCTAATTCTAAAAATATATCACTCCACTTGAAAGGGAATTTGATCAAGCATCAAACTTTCTTGAATGTTCTCTAATGAAAGGGCCTCCCCAGTCTACTGGGAGGATGCTGCGCCATCTGCCAACTGTACTGTCTTCTGTTCAACTACTGTGTATTCTAATAGGAAGTCTTTTCAAGGTCAGTTCTCCATACATCTGTCTTTCATATTTTACTCGCAGTTTTGACCCTGGGCCACTGGCTGTGACTTGCGAACAACCTTCATCTCCAAAAAGTCACTTCTAGTCGTCCTGATCAGCCTTGGGTGAACACACACTACCAACAATACGCTACCTTAGGCCACTTCCTTCCTCCAGAGTTTTCAAGCTAAATTCAGGTTTTGATGAAAGATGGAGGGGGTGGAATAAAAAGGCAGAAGTTAGTTATGCAAGGCGGGACACCTCCACACTGGAATGTACAGTTCTCTAAACATGCCTGGTGTATGGTACCTCCTTCTTGGTGTGTTGGTACCTGCTGTTTCCTCTACCTGGCTTTAGCTAGCCAATGCTATTAGTCTTCAGAACCCAACTTGAGGGCACATTCTTCTGGAAAGCCTCTCTTGATGCAGACTCTCAGCCTTCACACTCCACCTGTTACCTTAAAACTCACACTCGCTGTGAGTTGTCAGCCCCCATCGTGCTTCCTTTGTACCCTGTATTATAACTGTCTTCTAGTCTGCCTGTGTCAGCTGCCAGGCTGTGAACTCCCTGAGGACAGCAATTGAGCTATTTAATTTCTCAGCCTCCAGCACCTAACCCAATGCTTCACACGGACAAACAATTCATTTTACAAAAAGGCATTTGAGGGGAGAGAGAAAACTTAGGAATATGCGATTAGCAGATACAAACTACTATATATATAAAATAGATAAACAACAAGGTCCTACTGTGTAACACAGGGAACTATATTCAATATCCCGCAATAAACCATAATGGAAATACGATATATATTTTCATATTCAGTTTTGTTTTTTTTTTTTTCTTTTTTGCAGTACTCGGGCCTCTCACTGCTGCGGCCTCTCCCCCCGCGGAGCACAGGCTCCGGACGCGCACACCCAGCGGCCATGGCTCACGGGCCCAGCCGCCCCGCAGCACGTGGGATCCTCCCAGACCGAGGAACGAACCCGCGTCCCCTGCATCGGCAGGCGGACCCCCAACTGCTGCGCCACCAGGGAAGCCCCATATTCGGTTTTTTATATATGTATAGATATAGATATATATAACTGAATCACTTCACTGTACACCAGAAACTAACACAACATTGTAAATCAGTTATACTTCAATTTTAAAAATACATTAATTAAAAAAAAGAACTTGCCATATATCTCTATCATAGGTGTTACCCTTTAGCAGTGAAAAGACCTATAATACATTTTAGTGACCTCTTTTTTTCCGTTCAAAAAATTGATGACACTGATGGAGACTGATTTTCAGAGGGATATTTAAAGAGGGTCTTACATGATGAAATTGTAGAACACGGTGTTTTAAGTGCTTGAAACGTGTGTTCTTTAGAATTACGCAGACATTGGGTTCAAAGCCTGAATCTATCATTTCTTGGCTGTGTTACCTTAGACCTGGGGCTGGCAAACCATGGCCCGTGGGCCAAAGCCAGCTTATGATTTTTTTTTTTTACACCCTTGAGCTATGACTGGTTTTTGCATTTTTTAAATGGTTGAAAAATGATCAAAAGAAGAATATTGTGACATGTAAAAGATTTCAGAAAATTCAATTTCAGTATTCATAAATCAAGTTTTATTGGAACACAGCCATACTTATTTATTTACGTATTGTCTATGGCTGCTTTTACCCTACCATGGAAGAGCTGAGTGGTTGTGATTGAGACTGTATGGCCCATAACATTTAAAATATTGAATATCTGATCCTTTACAGAATGGCTTTGCTGGCTCCTGCTTTAGACAATTTATTTGACCTCACTGAACCTCAGGGTTTTTTTCCTATATAACAGAAATAGCAAGCAGTACCTCCTTCAGAGGACTGTCATTAGGGTTAAATAAAATAATGCATGTAAGCACTCAGTAAAGGTAGGCCATTATTGTATGTGATTTACCACAACACTACTTGCTATAAGTTTATTATTTTTGTTCTAATTATTATCTTGAAACGCCCTTCAATAAATGTTGACTTACAATCTGTTTTCAATACTCTTACCATAACAAGTATTTATCAGGAAGAAATATATTTGTTTTATAATAAGAGCTGAATTATTAAATAAACATCAGTGAATCAATATCAATTCTAATGTTTGCTTTTTTACTCATTAAAGTTTATATAAGCTCTTCCTACTCCCCTGTCAAAGCATTTTCTGCTAATCTTAAAATAAGTGGCTTTTTGTACGTCTTAAAAGCTCATATTATGTTTTAAAGTAATATAACATGGTATGGTAAAGAAATCTTTGCCAGAGGAAAACTAGGTTGAATCCTGCTACTGCTCAGTTTTTGGAAGTAGGGGATGGGAATGCTAAATAAATAAGTGAACAGGGAGCAAAATAGGTGGACTCTGGAAGGCACAGTAAAATCTACGTAAAAAAAATATAAAGGATTTTAACCTTTAATTGTTTTCTCCAGAAGTGAAGTGATCAGAATTTTTCTTAGGGATTCATTAATAACTTGGAGATGGAAAATTTTCAGTTTCTCTGATTGGTATCCTGATGTTAGGGAAGACATTGTTCTAGTTAGCTGAAGTGTAGTTAATTCACAATATTGTATTAGTTTCAGGCATACAACATAGTGATTCCATATTTTTATAGACTATAGTCCACTGAAGTTATTATAAAATGTCGGCTATATTCCCTGTGCTGTATAATATATGCTTGTAGCTTATTTATTTTATACCTAGTAGTTTGTACCTCTTAATTCCATACCCCTATCTTGCCCCTCCCTATTTTATTATATTTTTTAAAGCTCTCTAGAAAACCTGTACTGTCCCTTTCATTTAACTGTCTCATTCTTACTATATAAAAGGCATATCTTACTTTTCATCACTGAAATGTAAGGTTATACAGCACCTAACACAGAATAGATGATAAACAAATATTTACTGATTTGAAGTGAATTTAAACCAAGAAGCCTTATGGATAATCAAAACAAAGCTCTCAAAATGGCTGCTCAGACTCTATACCTACCTTTGGTAACCTACGTGGGACTTGTTCAGAAGAAATAGAACAATTAAGACAAGACCTGGCTTCTGTTTCTGTCCCTGGTGTGTCTTTATCTTCCATTGTTATTACTCTAGCTCTTTGATTCTCTACAATATACCATATATTACGTTAAAAGTACTCTCTGTTCCCTTTTGTAATAGGGCATAGAAACCTCACTGTTTTATCTTCTGTGTTTACAGCAAGCAGTATAAAAGTCATGTTTTATAATTATGGGGGAAAAATATTCACTGTGAAAATATGCTCACTCTTAATTAGAGTCTCTTGCTGGGTAGTCCAAAGTATATTTTCAGGAAAGGCAGAGGCAAACATATTTTCCTACTCTCTTGGTGTATGAATTTTTTGTTTAGAAAATATTTTTAAAAACTAGTACGTTTACTTTTACTACATTAATGACCATACCTTATAAAAGGTCGTGTAATTGCAAGGATTGTTCTGATGAACCAAGATGGATGAACAATGATGAATGATTTTAAGTTCTTCCGCAACCTATTGTGAAAAACAAAAAAAAATTACTCATAACCTGTTTTGTTTGTTTGTTTGTTTTTTGCGGTACGCAGGCCTCTCACTGTTGTGGCCTCTTCCATTGCGGAGAACAGGCTCCGGACGCGTAGGCTCAGCGGCCATGGCTCATGGGCCCAGCCGCTCCACGGCATGTGGGATCTTCCCGGACTGGGGCACGAACCCGTGTCCCCTGCATCGGCAGGCGGACCCTCAACCACTGCGTCACCAGGGAAGCCCACTCATAACCTATTTTGAGTGGGAGTTAAAACAGAAAGTATATCCCCAAATAAGAATATATATGTGATATTAGGGAATTCTATGTAAGTTACTGTTATCTGGTAGGAAGGTATAGGATGCCATGATCAATAAAATGAATGCCTTTTGAGATATAATTTGAAACATGCCTAATTCAAACCTCATTTTCCCATAAGAATAAATGTAAAATAGAATTTTTGTATTCTTGGAGTGCATAAATCTACAACCATATGGCATATTTTTGTTTAACAGTGTTTTTCATTTTTGTCAGCATTATTTTTACTATTTTGAAATGAATACACTCTTACTAGCAACTTAGCCAATTTGTTCTACTGAGCCTGGGTTTCTTCTTCTGTAGAGTGAAAATGGTAACAGTATATCATGTGGTTGTTTGGCCTTCAGATAATCATTTTAACGTTTTGTACATTCAGGCATATTTTTCAGCATTAGCAATGCTACTTTATGTATGTTTAGATGATTAATGGATTTTAGTTACTATAACAGGACACTCACATGTTGCTTTACAGGGAGCCACATCTGAGGGGAAGCCACACATATGGAAGACATCATAAATTTGTATGCTTATTATGACAATTTTCCTGTAGATGGCAATAACGTGTTTGGTTCTAATAAAACCAGTATGGATAGAAGTGACGTATCTTGAGGAAGGGGCACACAAAGGCACCATATGGGCCAGAATTAACAGTGAATGTTGAAATAAGAGCAGTAGGATTGCCTAAGTCACAGCAGTTCCAGTGCACAAAAATGGCCGCAAGCTTACATGATACTAGTAAAGAATCATGGACTTTGGCTTATCAGCTCAAATTGCACCTCCATGTGGCAACAGCATATGCATATTTAAAATACTTGTTGCCAAGTTTGAGATTACAACATTTAATAAAGTCTGGGGAAGATCTGCTTTGTTTCAAATTTGGGGCATCAAGTGACACTTATTAATATTTTTATAATTTATTATCTCAAATCAGCATTAATTCAATGTTCCTAAATTGTGATCGCATCTTTGGTAAATTCAAAGGTCACTGGAGATGGGAGTCACTGAGGAAGTTAAAATAGTGATTAGATAATGGAGCCCACATACCGTCTGTCAATCATCTGGTAGCATTTCTTCATCCAGCCTAGCCCTGGCATCTTCCGTCTTGGGGTTGCACCATTCAAGTACACAATCATATAGTCTTCAGCTACCATCAGCTCTAATGTACTTATTACATATCTGATCACAGGAAGAAAGATAAGTGCTTTCAGTTCCCACATGAAAGAGTTCATCTTATTTCACCATAATTATATAACATTTAAATTACAGGGTGCATGATATTTAAGAATGGTTGCACATATTCCCTCTTCAGCTTGAGAAGAATGCAGTTACCTAAGATCAATTCTCTGCGAGTATTACTCGTTTATTTGCACAGTTATCTTTTTTCATTTTTTTTTTTTTTTTTTAATGCAGGTACACTTAAAATGTGTAGGTTAGAAACCTGACTTTCAAAAATGTCAGCAATGTTATTATATACTAAGGGCAGATTAAATAAAGGCAGATATAAATGAGGTCAGGTTATCATCAGTTGGCTAAGAACATGTTATCAGAGAACAAAAATAATACTTCACCCAAAGGAAATGTTACAGAATTTTAAAATGCAGACCAGACTGTGTTCATTTTGTTTTCAATTCATTCTACAGACAAAACAGCCCCTCTAAAGCTTTTGGTCTCTTGAGCAATTTTCCTTGACACAGATTTCATCAACTTTTAATCAAAGGCTTAGAATAGTCTACATCATCTATTTCCTTTTATTAAAGATGCTCTATCTGCCATCGCATGCCCGCAGACATTAACTGAAAACATTTTGTTGTAAATATCACTCACAGGAAAAGATTTTCCATGACATAGTGGTAATCCGCCCGACTGCTGTCTGGCAGAAAACAGGCAGCAAACACAATGATGGCATTTAGGCCATCCCCGTAGTATCCTAGAGGACAAACAAAAAGACATTTGTAACCAACTGAAAGCTCTTAACAAGATATTTAACCTAAAGGATAAATCTGGAAGCCTTGGCAAGAGTGTGTATGTGCATGTATTAGGTACATTTTAAATGAGTATTATATAGACTATATATAAGTATATACACATATAATTATCTTTCGGTGGTTAAGATGTAAGTTATATAGATTCGTAAATAGTGTGAATATAGTTGCATATATAGGGTGTCCATGTACTATGGATGATTATATGTGTTGTACACAGTCATAAGTGTGTTAGAAGTATTCAACTTATCAAAAGATGGTGGGGCAACACTTTTTGACTTAAGGGCATCTAATTTATATAATAAAAAAGCTAATTTATATAACACTCTTTTAATGGCTAAGAAAGAGGTTCTCTTTGATCCTCTTTAGTTCATCCTAGTTGTAGCAAGCCTGTGTTCCTTGAAAGCCCATCTTTGCAATTCGTGGCAAGGGTTGGTCAGGTCTCCAGAGGTTTGCCTCTGGAATCTCAATGTACTGTATTTTTATTTTTTAATATCCCTTTTTAAACATTTGTGATTTGTGTCATATAACATAGTTCTGGACTTCAGAAACATTAAAGAGATTTCCTCAAAGCTTTGAGTAGGAGGACAGGACACACCCTCAAGCCCGATCAGAATTCAGTGTGTTGCATTTTTTCAGAACTCTAAATACCCTTCTGGTGATTACAAGGCAGTAAAATACTGGCTGGATATAGATTTGGACGGGCTTAACTCTTGAAAAGCAGTTTAATAAGATGTTCTCTACAAGGATAGAGAGTATGACTCTACCACAAAAGAGGTGGGGGAAGAAAGTGATACCAACTACAAATACATCAAATTATGGGCTTGCGTATATTACTAATTTGAGGTTGCTGTAGACAATGTTTATGCTACATATCATAGAAGATGCTACCTACATAAGTATATACCTGATGCAACACATATTTGCAACACAGGATTGGAATAGCTTCCCTCTGGATTTTTCGCTTTAGTCCCATCTTTTCCGAAATGCAGGTATTTACTAACTTTTTTTTTTTTAGAATGTGGTATGAAGGAAAATGGCAGGAGATATATTTTAAAATAAGAAGTGTTTGTTCCACAAACAGTTTCATTTAGGAAGAGCCATAACTGAATAGAAATCCATGAAGGATAGGATTAGTGTCACTGAGCCACCCTAACGCCACAAAAATATGCAGCTCAGCACAATGAAAAAGAGTTCACTAAAAGAAAAAAAATAGGCGTAATGAATCCCTCTTAAAAACAAGTACAAAAGTATTCTTCTGAGAGACACCAGGAAAGGCAGAGACAAGATGGCAGAGTAGAAGGACTTGAGCTCACCTCACACGAAAACACCAAAATCACAACAAACTGCTGAACAACCATTGACAAAAAAGACTCAACCCTAACAAAAAAGATATACACCCAAAGACAAAGAGGAAGCCACAGTGAGATGGTAGGAGGGGATCTTTCGTGATATAATCAAATCCCTCACTGGAAAATAATTATATCACAGAGGTTCTCCCACAGGATTGAGAGTTCTGAGCCCCACATCAGGCTCCCCAGCCTGGGGGCCTGGCACTGGGCGGAGGATCCCTCAGGCATTTGGCACTTTTAAGGCCAGTGGCGCTTTAGCACAGCAGCTCCACAGGACTGGGGGAAACAGAGACTCCACTCTTGGAGGGCACACACAAGGTTTAATGTGCACTGGGGCCCAGGGCAGAGCAGTGACTCCACAGGACCCTGTGCTAGACCTACCTGCGCATCTTGGAGGGTCTACTGGCGAGGGGGGAATTGGCTGTGGCTCACTGTCGGGGCAAGGACACTGGTGGTGGACACCCCAGGGAATACCCATTGGCGTGAGCTCTCCTGGAGGTCGCCAGTTTGGGACCTGGCCCCACCCAACAATCTGCAGGCTCCAGTGCTGGGACACCTCAGTCCAAACCACCAACAGGGTGGGAACAGAGCCCCACCCATCAGCAGACAGGCTGCCTAAAGTCATCCCGAGCCAACAGCTGCCTATATATATATACCACTTAACCTGGCCCTGCCCATTAGAGGGACAAGACCCTGCTCCACCCACCAGTGGGCAGGCACCAGTCCCTCCCATCAGAAAGCATGCATGAGCCCCTGGACCAACCTCACCCACCGGGGGTAGACACCAGAACCAAGAAGAATTACAGTCCTGCAGCTGGAGGAATGGAGACCACAAACACAGAAAGTTAGACAAAATGAGATGGCAAAGAAATATGTTCCACATGAAGGAACAAGATAAAACCCCAGAAGAAAAACTAAGTGAAGTGGAAATAGGCAATCTACCCAAAAAAGAATTGAGTAGTGATAGTAAAGATGATCCAAGATCTCAGAAAAAGAATGGAGGCACAGACTGAGAGGATACAAGAAATGTTTAATAAAGAGCTAGAAGCTTTAAAGAACAAAGAGAGATGGACAGTACAACACGTGAAGTGAAAAATGTGGCAGAAGGAATCAGTAGCAGAATAAATGAGGCAGAAGAACAAATACGTGAGCTGGAAGACAGAATGGTGGAAAATCACTGCCATGGAAATGAGGACAGTCTAAGAGACCTCTGGGACAACATTAAACGCACCAACATTCGCATTGTAGGGATCCCAGAAGGAGAATAGCAAGAGAAAGGGCCTGAGAAAATATTTGAAGAGATAATAGCCAAAAACTTCCCTAACATGAAAGAGGAAACACTCAAGTCCAGGAAGTGCAGAGCTCCATACAGGATAAATCTAAGAAGGAACACACCAAGACACATAATAATCAAATTGACAAAAATTAAAGACAAAGAAAAAATATTAAAAGCAACAAGGGAAAAGCAACAAATAACATACAAGGGAATCCCCATAAGGTTATCAGCTGAACTTTCAGCAGAAACTCTGCAGTCTAGAAGGGAGTGGCACAATATACTTAAAGTGATGAAACGGAAATCCTACAACCAAGAATACTCTACCCAGCAAGGCTCTCATTGAGATTTGACAGAGAAATCAAAAGCTTTACAGACAACCAAAAGCTAAGAGAATTCAGCACCACCAAACCAGCTTTACAACAAATGCTAAAGGAACTTCTCTCAGCAAAAAAGAAAAGGCCACAACTAGAAACAAGAAAATTACAAACGGGAAAGCTCACCAGTAAAAAGCAAACATACAGTAAAGGTAGGAAATCATCCACACGATGAAAAACCAGCAATCGTGAGAAGAGGAGAGTACACATGCAGGATATTGGAAATGCATTTGAAATTAAGAGACCAGCAACTTTAAACAATCTTGTATATATATAGACTGCTATATCGAAACCTTATGGTAACTGCAAACCAAAAATCAACAATAGGTTAACACACAAAAAGGAAAAAGCAATCCAAACACAACACCAAAGAAAGTCATCAAATCACAATAGAAGAGAACAAAAGAGGGAGGGAATAAAAAAGACCTACAAAAGCAAACCCAAAACAATTTAACAACATGGCAATAAGAACTCACATATCAATAATTACCTTAAATGTAAATGGATTAAATGCCCCAACCAAAAGACATAGATTGGGGCTTCCCTGGTGGTGCAGTGGTCGAGAGTCCGCCTGCCGATGCAGGGGACACGGGTTCGTGCCCCGGTCCGGGAGGATCCCACATGCCGCAGAGCAGCTAGGCCCGTGAGCCATGGCCGCTGGGCCTGTGCGTCCGGAGCCTGTGCTCCACAACGGGAGAGGCCACAACAGTGAGAGGCCCGTGTACCGCAAAAAAAAAAAAAAAAAAAGAGAGAGAGACATAGACTGGCTGAATGGATACAAAAACAAGACCCGTATATATTCTGTCTACAACAGACCCACTTCAGATCTAAGGACACATACAGACTGAAAGTGAGGGGATGGGAAAAGGTATTCCATGCAAATGGAAATCAAAAGAAAGATAGAGCAGCAATACTGATATCAGACAAAACAGACTTTAAAATAAAGACTGTTAAAAGAGAGAAAGAAGGACACTACATAATGATCAAGGGATCAACCCAAGAAGAAGATATAAAAATTGTAAATACATATACAAATCCAATGTAGGAGTGCCTCGATATATAACGCAAATGCTAACAGCCATTTCTCCTAAAAGGAGAAATCGACTGTAGCACGATAATAATGGGAGACTTGGTGGGAGGGAGGGAGACTCAAGAGGGAAGAGATATGGGGATATATGTATAGCTGATTCACTTTTTTATAAAGCAGAAACTAACACACCATTGTAAAGCAATTATACTCCAATAAAGATGTTAAAAATAATAATGGGGGACTTTAGCACCCCTCTTACATCAGTGGACAGATCATCCAGATAGAAAATCAATAAGGAAACACAGGCCTTAAATGACACATTAGATCAGATGGACTTAATTGATATTTATAGAATATTCCATCCGAAAGCAGCAGGATACACATTCTTCTTATGTGCACATGGAACATTTTCCAGGATACATCACATGCTGAGCCACAAAACAAGCCTCAGTAAATTTGAGAGAATGGAAATCATATCAAGCATCTTCTCTGACCACAATGCTATGATATCAGAAATAAACTACAAGGAAAAAACTGTAAAAAAAAAAAACCAAACATGTGGAGGCTAAACATATGTTATTAAATGACCAATGGATGACTGAAGAAATCAGAGGAAATCAAAAACCTAGTGACAAATGAAAACAAAAACACAATGATCAAAACCTATGGGACGCAGCAAAAGCAGTTCTAAGAGGGAAGTTTACAGCAATATAGTCTTACCTCAGGAAACAAGAAGAGTCTCAAACAACCGAACCTTACACCTAAAGTAACTAGAGAAAGAAGAACCAAAAAAACCCCAAAGTTAGCAGAAGGAAAGAAATCATAAAGATCAGATCAGAAATAAATGAAATAGAGAAGAAGAAAACAATAGCAAAGATGAATGAAACTAAAAGCTGGTTCTTTGAGAAGACAAACAAAATTGATAAGCCTTTAGCCAGACTCATGAAGAAAAAAAGGGAGAGGACTCAAATCAATAAAATTAGAAATGAAAAAGAAGTTACAGCTGACACCACAGAAATACAAAGGAACATAAGAGACTACTACAAGCAACTGTATGCCAAGAAATTGGATAACCTGGAAGAAATGGACAAATTCTTAGAAAGGTACTATCTCCCAAGACTGAATCAGGAAGAAGTAGAAAATATGAACAGACCAGTCACAAGCACTGAAATTGAAACTGTGATTTAAAAATGCCCAACAAACAAAAGTGCAGGGCCAGAAGGCTTCACAGGCGAATTCTATAAAACATTTACAGAAGAGTTAACACCTATTCTTCTGAAACTTTTCCAAAAAAGTCGAAGAGGAAGGAACAGTCCCAAACTCATTCTATGAGGCCACCATCATACCAGACAAAGATAACCAGAAAAAAAGAAAATTACCAGCCAATATCACTGATGAACATTGATGCAAAAATCCTCAACAAAATACTAGCAAACCGAATCCAACAATACATTCAAAGGATCATACACCATGATTTGAGTGGGATTTATCCCAGGGATGCAAGGAGTTTTCAATGTACACAAGTAAATCAGTGTGATACACCACATTAACAAACTGAATAATAAAAACCATATGATTCTCTCAATAGATGCAGAAACAGCTTTTGACAAAATTCAACACCAATGTATGATAAAACCTCTCCAGAAAGTGAGCATACAGGGAACCCACCTCAACATAATAAAGGCCATATATGAAAAACCCAGTCAACATCATACTCAATGGTGAAAAGCTGAAAGCATTTCCTCTAAGATCAGGAACAAGACAAGGATGTCCACTCTTGCCACTCTTACTCAACATAGTTTTGGAAGTCCTAGCCATGGCAATCAGAGAAGAAAATGAAATAAGAGGAATCCAAATTGGAAAAGAAGTAGTAAAACGGTCACTGTTTGCAGATGACATGATACTATACATAGAAAATCCTAAATATGCTGCCAGAAAACTACTAGAGCTCATCAATGAATCTGGTAAGGTTGCAGGATACAAAATTAATACACAGAAATCTGTTACATTTCTATACACTAACAATGAAAGATCAGAAAGAGAAATTCAAGAAACAATTCCACTTACCATCGCATCAAAAAGAATAAAATACCTAGGAATAAACCTGCCTAAGAAGGCAAAAGACCTGTACTCTGAAAACTGTAAGACGCTGATGAAAGACAGTGAAGATGACACAAACAGGTGGAAAGATATACCATGTTCTTGGATTGGAAGAATCAATATTGTCAAAATGACTATACTACCCAAGGCCATCTACAGATTCAGTGCTATCCCTATGAAATTACCAAGGGCAATTTTCACAGAAGTAGAGAAAAAAAAATTTTAATTTGTATAGAAACACAAAAGACCTCAAATAGCTAAAGCAATCCTCAGAAAGAAAAAAGAAGCTGGAGGAATCAGGCTCCCTGGCTTCAGACTATACTACAGAGCTACAGAATCAAAACAGTATGGTACTGACATGAAAACAGAAATATAAATCAATGGAACAGGACAGAAAGCCCAGAAATAAACCCACACACCTGTGATCAATTAATCTACAACAAAGGAGGCAAGAATATACAATGGAGAAAAGACAGTCTTTTCAATAGTGGTGCTGGGAAAACCAGACAGCTACATATGAAAGAATGAAACTAGAACATTCTCTAACACCATACACAAAATGGATTAACGATCTAAATTTAAGACCAGCTACTATAACACTCTTCGAAGAAAACACAGGCAGAACTCTCTTTGACATAAACCGTAGCAATATCTTTTTGGATCCACCTCCTAGAGTAATGAAAATAAAAACAAAAATAAGCAAATGGGACCTAATCAAACTTAACAAGCTTTTGCACAGCAAAGGAAACCATAAACAAAATGAAAACACAACCCACAGAATGGGAGAATATATTTGCATATGAAGTGACTGACAAGGGATTAATCCCCATGATAATGAGCTCATGCAGCTCATTATCAAATAAACAAACAATCCAATCAAAAAATGGGCAGAAGCTCTAAATAGACATTTCTCCAAAGAAGATATACAGATGGCCAAAAAGCACATGAAAAGATGTTCAACAAAGCTAATTATTAGAGAAATGCAAATCAAAACTACAATGAGGTATCACCTCACACTGGTCAGAATGGCTATCATCAAAAAGTCTACGATAAATGCTGGAGAGCGTGCAGAGAAAAGGGAGCCCTTCTACACTGTTGGTGGAAATGTAATTTGATACAGCCACTATGGAGAACAGTATGCAGGTTCCTTAAAAAACTAAAAATTGAACTACCATATGACCCAGCAATCCCATTCCTGGGCATATATCCAGAGAAAACCATAATTTGAAAAGATGCATTCATCCCAATATTCATTGAGCAGTATTTACAATAGCCAAGACATGAAAACAATCTAAATGTCCATCGACAGAGGAACAGATAAAGAAGATGTGGTACATATATACAATGGAATGTTACTCAGCCATAAAAAGGAATGAAGTAATGTCATTTGCAGCAACATGGGTAGCCCTAGAGATTATCATACTAAGTGAAGAGAAAGACAGAGACAGAGAAAGACAAGTATTATATCACTTATATGTGGAATATTAAAAAATGATACAAATGAAGTTATTTACGTAACAGAAACAGAATCACAAACTTTGAAAACAAACTTATGGTTTCCAGAGGGGAAATGGGGAGGGGGGCGATAAAATCAGGAGTTGGGGTTAACACATACACACTACCATATATAAAACAGGTCATCAACAAGGACCTACTGTATAGCACAGGGAACTCTACTCAATATTCTGTAATAACCTATATGGGAAAAGAATCTGAAAAAGAACGGATATATGTATATGTACAATTGAATCATGCTGAAACTAACACATCACCCCTGAAACTAACACAACATTGCAAATCAGCGATACACTAATATCTAATAAAAATTAGATTAAAAAAATTTTATAAAAGCATCCTTTCAAAAGCATCTTTCTAAATGTAGCTGTCTGACTCCAGGGTGTCAGGATAATTGCAAGATTATGACGCTCAGTTACTTTGATTTCTTTTTCTATTTCTGGAGAATTTCTAAGAATACGTTGTTGTGGGGTTTTTTGTTTTTTTTTTTTTGGTACACGGGCCTCTCACTGTTGTGGCCTCTCCCGTTGCAGAGCACAGGCTCCGGACGCGCAGGCTCAGCGGCCATGGCTCACGGGCCCAGCCGCTCCGCGGCATGTGGGATCTTCCCGGACCGGGGCACGAACCCGTGTCCCCTGCATCAGCAGGCGGACTCTCAACCACTGCGCCACCGGGGAAGCCCTGTTGTCGAGGAAAGACTGAGGTTTATAAACAGTACTTCAGAAGTCATCCTAAATGGCAATTCAGCTGTTTGTGCTACTGCTGTCTGTCCTTGGCATGTTGTAGTATCACATTGGCTTAGGTTTATTTAACCAAAGGAATACTCAATGGTCAACTTACCACTTCCCGATCAATGACTAAGCTGGGATTGTCTCTTTCTATAAAAAAGTCACTGAAATTGACAAACGATGATGGATTTTGCATTTGGGGGCAGAGGATTTGTAGGAAGGGAAGAAGAGGCAAAAGAAAGAGGGGGCGAGGAGGAGATGTAGCGTGTAAGGAAGGAAAGAGAAAAAGATTTCCTCGTGAAAGTTTTCTTCTAAAATTTACAAGAGCAGGTGCCGTTGTTGTCGGGCTTTGGAGCTATTCCAGATAGCAATTGCTGGCAAAGTGTAATACCGTGAGTGAACAGGACCGTTTGCATTTTGTTCCTCGCCAGTGTCTCCAAGGGGGTCAGCTAACCCAATTTCTACGCTATATATGCAGCTGACTCAAGTGAAGTTGCCTGTCGGCAAACGCAGAATTCACGTGAAGTTTCGCTTTTTAACACATGTATTTTATCAGACTCTCTTCTCAGTAACGGTGAGGTGAATTCAGGGTGTGTGTGCTGAGGTGCATGAGCTATCCCACCGTGGTGTCACCTGAGACCCTCGGAAGCAACGATGCAAACCTTACCTGAGGGAGAACAGAGAGGCATGAAAGGGACGTAACACAAGTTTGCTGGCCAGCAAATGGAATGGAGAGAGAAGGAAAGATACCACAGTCGCAACCAAGACATACACACACACACACCAGCCTGCAACTCTTCTCATCCTTTCCAGGATCATTTGTCCAGCAACACTGCAGAGAAGGTTACCTGAGTCTCCTATAATGAAATAAGAGAAGTAAAAACACAAGACAGGAAACGCCTCATTACAATGCTTTGGCGTGACTGCCCTTGGTTATTTAATTGTGTTCTCTGCTTCAGGCTCAAAAATGCCAGTTCTGGCCTCAAAGTGACCCCTCACTGTTGGCTAATCCAAACCACCCAGACTTCTTTTTCTTTGCTTTTCTACTTAAGCAGATGGCAGGGATATTACTCATGGGCTCACAGGAGGCGACATGGCTTTGAGATCATCCTTTCTTGACTGATGAAGTAACTGAGGCCCAGGGGAGTTAAGTGATGTACCAAGATCACAGACTAATCAGTGGCCAAGACGGGTCTTGAGCCCTATTCTTCCACATTGTGCACAGGGCCTCTGGCCATAGCTCGTGTGGAGGTCACTAAAGCTCAAGGCTGAAATATTTGTTCAGATACTGCTGCTCACACGCAGATGTTCCCAGCTGGTGTGGACACTCTTGCAGCAAACTTAAGCAGTGCTTTTAATCACCCCCATCTTGCAGTCGTGCTGCCCAGAGCACTGAACAGCTGGCACTTCCCTACTGGCCTGAGTGGGATAACTTCCTCATAGCAAAATGCAAGACACCAAAACAACATCTCTGTTCACTCTGGAGTGCTGCTTTTTAAAATGCTCATCAGAAGCCAGGATGACAAACTCAATGGACTGCTAACTAGGGATTGTGACTTTCTCAGATCATTGAGGTCTGAGAAAGTGGTATGAGCTTCTAAGACAGCAGACAAAGCTTTGGCAAATTCAGAAGTAACATGTGAACTGTCTTTACCTCCAGAGCACAAAAGCTGGTCAGGGCATAGGAAGAGGTGGCATCTCCCTAACATTCCGGTGGGTGCAGCCAGAGGCACACTCATGCAAGCCAGCACCTGGAGAAGGCTGAGGCGGAGCCAGGGAGAGGAGAGGTGGCCTTCACTCTCCAACAAACCAGACAGTTACCCAGACAAAAAATGAGCTCACAACACAGAAAGGGGAGGAGCAGATGCCAAGGGGAGGAGGTGGTGGGGATGGAGGGCACAGCAAACCAGGTTATCCCTGAGATATCAGGTGTTTTCACAAAGAATGTGACAGGCAGAAGCAGTGGCTTTTTTTGACCCAGGTGTGCTGATGAAAATCACTCTCTCCTGATTCAGGCAACAGAGCGATGGGCTCAACCCACCCATCCAACCCACCTAACTTCACTGTGGATGAAAGCATAAGCAGGTGAGTCTGCTGGGGTAACAAGAGACGACTTAGCCTTATAATAACAGTGAAGCCGTGAGCCTGCCTGCTTCACAACAAAGGGACTTCTAATTTATGACCTGAATGGTAAAAATGTACAGGGACTGTCACTGCATGACAGACTCTGACAGACTTTTCTATATATCTTGCACTTTTTGGAATGAGCATAGGCTATGTTATAGTCATTTTTTTGTTTGTTTTGTTTTCTAAAAGGCAAACAAACCAAAAATACCTGATGGGTGGTGCAAAGGAGATATGACCTTCTGGGGAGATCTGGATGGTGTTCAGATTGTGGTTTTCATTAGAACAACAACAGGATTGACTCTATGGCCAGCTGTCTGTCATTTTCAGCAAGATTAGGCCTGCTCTCGTTCCAAAGGGCTGTGGGAAAAGTCTCCCTTAGAGGAGCTATCACTGGGCCATATTACCATTTCAGGGCAAGTGGTGAAAAAGGAAGGTCAGGGCCGGGGGCACCTATGGGCATTTTCCTTCACTACCATGGATGGGGGCCCTGGGGGGTCCTGATACTTCCATGGAGGTAGCAATGCATGGGGAAAATCTGTGGTGAAGGGAAGTTGGAGGGAAAAGGCAAAACATTCTTCTGCTTGTTAGAAACTCAAAGCTCCGGGTTTAATGCAGCGCCAAGACACTTCTTTCCCTGTCCTAGATAAGGAAGACAGAACAATTGCCTTGGCAGCTTACACTTTTCCTGGAAGAGCTGAGTGGTTAGGGTGGGGCGTCAGGACTGCAGGGAAGTTGTGCATGCAGCAGAAAAAGCCAAAAAGCCATTTATGGATTCTGAAGTTGACAACGTTCAACGTGTCGCTTGAGCTCATGTGATGTTTTTGTGAGTCGCAAATTAATCAAGGCTCCTGGAGCTCCAAGAAAGCAGTGAAAATACAGAAGAGCCTTTTCTCTCCCTTGTCCCTTATGAAACGGGTGGAGATCTTGGCTGGAGTGGGCTGTTGTCATAGATATGTCCATTACATCTGTGCCTATGTCATAGGCACAGATGTAATGGAGTTTATAGAAAAGCAAACTTCAACTAGGGAGAAAAAAAGGACCAGGCTAAGTCTAAAAAGATTTCCTAAAGCTTCTGAAGAGGATTCCAAAGATTGGTCTGGAATTAAAAGCACCTCTTACTGCAGGCCATGTAGAAAACAGACTTGAAAGCAATTCAGTTAAACCCTACAACTGACCCACATGAATGCCAAACAGACACTATTAAATTGGACAACTATGGCTTTCAAGAAATTTGCACAGAAGATGATGGCTATCAGGTATGCAGTGCGAAAGGCATTTTTCACATTGGAAAGTTACTTTTGCATAGTAAGCTTTCCAGTGTTCATTGAATTGAGTATGAAATAATACGCTCAGCTCCTCAGTGCCCTGAACGTTGACTGCCTAATAGGGTCTTGGGACGTCATGCTGCAGAGAACCCTAGTTTGGTTTTCTTACAAAAACTGTATGGCCGCCCTGCTGCTTGCTTCCCAGGTTTGCAGAGCTCACCTACCTCCATGAGAAATGACTCTCCTGTAGGGCTCGATGACCTTCATGTCAATCCGCTGCTCCTGTTCTCCAATCACCACGGTCCTCCACAGCCGGTTGTCCTCTCGCTCCTCTTCTGCTGTATATTCCGGAATAGACTCTGACTCTTGGCCAGAATCTTTGTTGGCTGTGTGATCCTCTGGAAATGAAGCATAGAGCAGGGATAAAGAAGAAAGACCTCCACAGGTGAGGCAGTTCAGCAACTAGCGACCTCCTGGCAGAGTCAACCCGAGCTCCCTGGTCTGTACAACTCTGATAGAGCTTGACACCATCCTGATCACATAAAGGACACTCAGTGAAGTCTTGTTGATTGACTGACTGAACAACCAATCGATTGTGAAGGCCAGGCGGAGGGTGGGGATAGGAAAAGAGCTAGAGCTGTCTTGTGTCTGTAGTGGTCCAAGGGGGCATAGGCTGGTGCTAACTCATCCTTGATCCTGTAAGTTGTAGACTGCAGGTCTTTCTGATGGGGTGAAAGGCTATTCATCAGGCCCTGTTTTCCTTGCGCCACATTTCTTGGTGTATCCTGAGTGCTTAGAGTGTTTTGGGGGCCCTCAGCTCAGTATCTTGACGATACCGCCAGCCTAGACCCCCACTCTAAGACTCTTACAGTGGGGTTAAATCCCCTTCTCTACTGGGAGTGCATCTGGACATTAATTTGATATTACTTCCTATACATTTTTCAAAATATGCTACACAAAGGTTTTACAGTAAGTGAGAAACAACCTCGTAGACCAGAAGTGCTCCAAGGCCAAAAATTCACAAGACTTTTTACTTGTGGGTGCCCAAGGCAATGAAAAAGCCCACTGAGCATTCCTGGCGGAGAAATTTACTACCCATTCTTGTGCATCAAGAATGAAGCAACCATACTTTTTACTTTTCTTAAAAGAATAAGCAACAGTTGTTTCCATTTTTACTTCAAGTACTAGTAGAATTTAACAATGCTTATTCTATGTATGTTTAAGTGACTTGGAAAAAAGGATTGTTTATAGGTTTCACAATAATTCTTTCAGATGTTTCATGAGAAATTTCATGATTTCATGAGAAATTACCTTTGATTTATACTCCACTTGTATTCTTTTCATGGCACTTTGATAATAATAATAGCAACATTTATTAGGCATCTACCGTGTATCAGGCACAACAGTAGATACTATAGCAGACATGATACCAATGCAAAAACTCTGAAGTAACAACCTCAGGTCACAGAGTTAGGAAGCAAATACAGTCAGACCCTTACCTTTACTACTCTTCTAAGCTATCACATTGTACCTTGAATGTGTAACTGTCTCATTCTCATTTATTTTACTATAAGGCAGTGAGTTCCTTGGGCTAAGAAATTGTGCCAGAATCATCTTTAATATCCGCCTCCACCAACCCACTCAACACTTAGCTTGAAACCCTGCACAGAGCACTCAGTAAAACTTGGGAGGGTGAGTAGATAAATAAAGCTTGGACAAGTTCCTGGAAGTATAGGTAATCTGTAAGGGAGCCACAACAGAGCCATTATGTTCCAGAAGATCCCGCAAGACAAATTCAAACGTGTGTAATTACCTGTGACTTAGAATAGCAAAATGGAGTCCAGCTGGGAAGCAATCCTAGCCTTTTATGCCAACACCAACAGCTACTACCACCTGCAGAGCCTTGCAATCACTCTGGCTTTCTCTGCATTCCCACCAGCGCTTGCAGCTCACTCAGGATGGGAAAGCAGCAACCTTGGCTTCAGATCAAGCGCTGTGTCACTTGTGCAAACCCATCCATCTGCCCCGGACTCCCTTTCTGGGATCCCTTCCTGCTTCTCCCTTCCCACTTGGGGTAGGACCCTCAGATGCTCCTCTCCGCTCCCTTCCCAGGACCCTGTTTTCCCACTGGGCTCTGATGCGGGTTTGTCTTCTGAGGTTCGTGTACACACCTCATCTTCTCTGCAGTGTACTCAGCATCCACCAACCCCTCTTCACCCTGTCTGGGACTTTCTGGCCTGCTCTACGTTGACCCTGGTGATCTGTGTGGGGTTGTTTTGTTTTCTGCATGCTTCTATTGAGGCTAGTTTGTTAAAAAAATTTTTTTTGTATACTCTGTTCTCTTTGCTTGTTATAAAAATAAAACACATTAATAAAAGTACAAGCAATACAGAAATTGTTGGGTGGGGGCTAGTGATGCGATGGATAACGCATCTGACTATGGATCAGAAGATGCCAGAAATTGTTCAGGGAAACAGCAAAAATTACCAATGTCTCTCTCACTCATTTTTGTTTGATATGTAGCTTTCTTTCTATACTCATGGGCACAAACATACTTTTTTTTCCCAGAAAGTATGATTAATCTCTATCTTCTGCATGTTCTGTACGTACTGTTCTACAACGTGCTTCCACCTAATGACACAGCATGGGCTTCTTTTCATCTCAGTGAATATAAACCCTGCTCATTTTCAAAAATAGCCCTAGAGTATTCAATTTTACTGATGTCTTTTAGTTTATCAGTCCCATAGCGATGGAAATTTAGTTTTATTCTATTTTATGGGTTGTCGTTCCTTATAAAGAATTTGCTGCAATAAGTATCTCTGTAAAGGGGTCTTACCTCTTTTGTGCACATATTGCTATAGGTTACCTTTCTAGCAATGGAATGCTGGGTCAGAGGGTCTAAGCACTGAAAGGCTTTATGAGCATTTCTGGCCTTGAATATATCACCCCAAAATATCTGAGAGTACCTATTTCCTCACGTTATTAAAACCACTGGCGAGACTTCCCTGGTTGTGCAGTGGTTACGCATCTGCCTGCCAATGCAGGGGACATGGTTTCGAGCCCTGGTCCGGGAAGATCCCACATGCACGGAGCAACTAAGCCCATGCGCCCCAACTACTGAGCCTGCATGCCACAACTACTGAGCCCGCGTGCCACAACTACTGAAGCCTGTGTGCCACAACTACTGAAGCCCGTGCGCCACAACTACTGAAGCCCACGCATCTAGAGCCCGTGCTCCGCAACAAGAGAAGCCACCGCAATGAGAAGCCCACGTACCGCAACAAAGAATAGCCCCCGCTTGCCCCAACTAGAGAAAGCCCCTGTGCAGCAATGAAGACCCAATGCAGCCAAAAATTTTAAAAATCAATAAATTTATTAAAAAAAGACAACACTGGAGATTATCAAAGTTTTTAATTGTTGAAAATTTAGGGTGAAACTTCTCTGTTGTTTTAATGTATATTAAATTAATAAAGAAGGTGAGAATTATTAAGTGTTTATTTATATTTCTCTTACTGACAGGGAGGCACCTGACAAATCCTTTGCCTGTTGTGGTCCTTATTGATTTTTTGGAGTTCTTTATACAGAACTTTGTCATATACTGCAATTATTTTCCTGCCTTGTGCTTAGTTTTTGAATTTGTGATTTTTCCCAAATAGAAATATGTTTTTATATAAGTCAATCTATCAGTTTTTGTCTGTATGCTTTTTGATTGTTGTGTCATAATAAGAAAGGACACTACACTCCTACCTTAAAAGTATGTATACATGTACACATTTTCCTACAGTTTACTTTTAAAAACAGCATTATTATTCATTTTGGCATAGAAGTTTGAGGCTGGCACATGTAAATCAGTGAAGTTAGAACACACCCTCTCACCATACACAAATATAAACTCAAAATGGCTTAAAGACTTAAACATAAGACATGACACCATAAAACTCCTAGAAGAGAACATAGGCAAAACATTCTGTGACATAAGTCATACCAATGTTTTCTTAGGTCAGTCCCCCAAGGCAGTAGAAATAAAAGCAAACAAATGGGGCCTAATCAAACTTACAAGCTTTTGCACAGCAAAGGAAACCATAAACAAAAGACAACCTATAGAATGAGAGAAGACATTTGCAAATGATGCAACCGACAAGGGCTTAATTTCCAAAATATACCAACAGCTCATACAACTCAACAACCAAAAAACAAACAACTCAATCCAAAAACGGGCAGAAGACCTAAATAGACATTTCTCCAAAGAAGACATACAGATTGCCAACAAACACATGAAAGGATGCTCAACATCACTCATCATTAGAGAAATGCAAATCAAAACTACAATGAGGTATCACCTCACACCAGTCAGAATGGCCATCATTAAAAAATCTACAAACAATAAATGCTGTAGAGGGTGTAGAGAAAAGGGACCCCTCCTACACTGTTGGTGGGAATGTAAGTTGGTGCAGCCACTGTGGAAAACAGTATGGAGGTTCCTTAGAAAACTAAAAATCGAGTTGCCATATGATCCAGCAATCTTACTCCTGGGCCTATATCCAGACAAAACTATAATTCAAAAAGATACATGCACCCCTGTGTTTATAGCAGCACTATTCACTATAGCCAAGACATAGAAATAACCTAAACGTCCATCAACAGATGAATGGATAAAGAAGATGTGGTACATATATACAATGGAATACTACTCAGCCATAAAAAAGAATGAAATAATACCATTTGCAGCAACATGGATGTACCCAAAGGTTCTCATACTAAGTGAAGTAAGTCAGAAAGAGAAATTCAAATACCATATGATATCACCTATATGTGGAATCTAAAATATGACACAATGAAACTATCTGTGAAACAGAAACAGAATCACAGACATAGAGAACAGACTGGTGGTTGCCAAGGGGGAGAGGGGTCGGGGGAGGGATGGAGTGGGAGTTTGGGATTAGCAGATGCAAACTATGATACATAGGATGGATCAACAACAAGGTCCTACTGTATAGCACAGAGAACTATATTCAATATCCTGTGATAAACCATAATGGAAAAGAATATTAAAAAAAGGAATGTGTATATATGTATAACTGAATCACTTTGCGGTACAGCAGTAATTAACAGAAACATTGTAAATCAACTGTGCTTCAGTAAAAAGAAGCTCGAGGCTGGACCTTTTTATCAAATGTTACTCCTAATGTTTCAGAGAAAGCATGGCCAAGTTGGTATGTCTCCTCCTTTTCCCACCTCTTCTGATTGATGTAAATGAAATAAAGTTATATAAGAGCTAGGGGTACAGTACATTGTCATAAGGTGTTCAATTCTGGAAGTCAACAATCTAAGCTAGTAGGAAGTAGAAGTAGCTTTATTTTACTCCCTTTAATTAATGGTATCTTCCCAAACTTAATATTCTTCTGGGACTTCCCTGGTGGCGCAGTGGTTGAGAACCTGCCTGCCAACGCAGGGAACACAGGTTCAATCCCTAGTCTGGGAAGATCCCACATGCTGTGGAGCACCTAAGCCCGTGCGCCACTACTACTGAGCCTGCGCTCTAGAGCCCGCAAGCCACAACTACTGAAGCCCGCATGCCACAACCACTGAAGCCCGTGCGCCCTATAGCCTGTGGGCCACAACTACTAATCCCACGCACTGCAACTATTAAGCCCATGTGCCGCAATAGCTGAGCCCGCGTGACTAGAGCCCGAGCTCCACAACAAGAGAAGCCACCGCAATGAGAAGCCCGCCCACCACGAGGAAGAGCAGCTCCCGCTTGCCGCAACTAGAGAAAGACCACGCGCAGCAATGAAGACCCAACGCAGCCAGAAATAAAATATTAAATTAAATTAAATTTTAAAAATATGAGAAAACTGCTTTAAAAAAAAAAATTCTTCTGCTACAACTATAAATTACCATCCTCCCATTGCTATCATTTTCTCACTATTTGCAAAATTTTCTGGTCTCATTTAACTCTCTATCCCCAGGCCCTCCAAATTTAATGTTTGGTCTCATGCTCTTTTCACTAAGAAATGCTTGATTTTCTTTGTCTCCTTTTCTGAATAACAGGCTTTTCTCCCTGGCGACTGTTGAAGTCAATTAAGCCTTGGTACACAGGGGAGAAGCCAACTTGAACATTTTCCTTTGCCTTTGGTGAGATGATTTAGTACACAGGCTCCTGAATATCCTGTGCTAACAGATCACAGTGGAGAGTCCACTGTTGGTGATCATACAGACTAACAAAAGATGAGGCGATGAGGCTAGCTGTGGCCTCCAGTAGGGACATACATCTGTAAAGGGGACTAGCTTTCTATGTTGTGATCTTGCACTGATAATGGGAACAGTCTGAAAATGCCTTAAAAAACATACATTATTTTTGAACTTTTTTTTTTTTTTTTTTTTTTTTAAGCCAAAGAGCCTCTTTATGTGTATTAAATGTTAGAAATCACTCCCAGGAAGAAAATGAGGTTAGGTATTATTCATGACATATTTGATCACTAACATTAGGCATAATTTAATCCTGAACATGCTATGTATTAATCTAGACTATTGATTTAGAGAACATTAGGTTGAATGTTACTAATTTAATTTGTAGGAGGAGTGCTCTCTAAATGACACTCATCATTCAAGACGTGTTTAGTATTATGCTAAATACCCAGAGATTTAAAAACTAGCTTTTAATTTTCATTCCTAATATACCTCTCATCTCTCCCTTTTATGTTACTTAGTATCCAGTGTGGATTCAGGTTTGTTTGAGCCTGAAGTATATATAGTTTTGGGGGGAGGGAGCTTTTTAAGGAAAATAATCTTTTTTTTTTTCTTCAAACTTTTACAAAAGCATATAATGATGTGAACGTATTTCTAGGGACCCTTCCTGACAGAATGAAGCTTAAGTTCAGCTTCATCTTTTGCCAGTTATCACAAACTGAGAAAATTCTTCACTTTTTTCCTGTTGAAGTGCAGTTCAGTACAGTTGGAAAGAGCATAGCCGGGGTTCAAACACGGGCTTTCTCCATCTTCTTTGCTATCGCTAGAGTCCTAGGTACGACTTAGTCCCAGGCAACAAGAGTAACTTGCTCAATGGTCTTCCCACTTCCATTTTTTCATACACTCCGCCCCCTGGGTTTGCACTTTGACTTGTTAGAGGAAAGACATCCTGTACCCAGCTAAGAAAGTCTTTAAAGTTCTTCAGGTGACAACAGGTACGTAGTTAATTTGAATGTGAAAACTCAGCATACAAAAATACAAGGAAAAAATTATCCTTTCATACCACATCATCATTATGGCATAAGGTTGCTTGTGGGTAAAACAGAATAAGCCTAACACTTGACTAGTTAATATGCAGAGTTAAAACAGGGAATTGATTTTATAAGCTGGTTGCCTGTAGGCTGTGAAAATAATGGGAGACTGCAGATAAGGAAGTTAAGTGAAGTGTTAAGTGAAGTGGCTACCTGATTATGTGGAAAAAATGTTAGGGCATCTTATTCACATAGGAAACTGTCTGTCATTAGGCGTTAGTTTTAGAAAAGATAGCTTAAATGAGGTCACTAAACATCGCTTAGCCTAGGAAGAAAAAATATAAGAGCACATGAGTGTTTCTTATAATGTTCTTATCAGAAATATTCAGGCTAAAATTCTCTATCATTTTTCCATTTCCCTTATGAAATGGCTTTGCTGAGACCTGAATTACGGTAAAAATAACTCTGCGGTTGGTTTGGAAAACAGAAATAGGTCATCATCAATTTTCTGACCTTTGGATATTTTTAAGTTTATAGGATTAGTAATAATAAAGTATTAAAAGAAAAAAAAAGCTTAATATGAAAGACTGGCCTGCTAAATCCCTCACTATCTACATATTTCTGATATCTTTGGCACTTCTAAATATCAAAGGAAGTCAAGCCTTAATTATGTTGGTACTTTGAACGATATTTGGACACAATTATTAAAGAAAATAGCTTGGGAGGGAAGACTAATTTAACATCTTTTGATAGTGAGCTTCAGAAATTTTCCATAAGCAAAATCACACTGTGGGCAAATAACCTGGCAGCAGTGTTTGGTGATCATCAACTGAATAAAACAGGCAAATGGTGTAAACATCCTTCAAGCACTTGAGAAATTAAGGGCCCTCAAGTCACCAGAAAATGGCTGGATAAAAGGGAATGTAAATGTGAGGATGGGTCACCAGGCTTGACTTGAGGTGCGCTAGCCTAACCTAGTGAATGATCCTCCTATTCACTGTCAGTATATTTACGGAGAGAGCATGGCCCAGGAGCCGGGGACAACAACTCAGGCTTTGAATGCTGGATCTGACATTTACTGGCTATATGACCTTAGGTGAATTGCTTAACCTCTGGCGGTAACATAATACCTATTCATAGATTTGACGTGAGCATTAACATAGTTAATATTTATAATGCACCTAGCACAGATCCTGGCACACAGTAATAAGCACTATGAAAAGTGTTCATTAAATAAAATTAATTACTGACCAAACACTCTTGAAAGCCTGTGCCTTAACAACTCCAATTTTGTTTAGAATGTATATGCCTAGTTCAGAATGCTCACACAACAAGCAGCAAGAAAACCATGCAGCTTTCCAAGCATTAATTTCATGCTTTGGGACGCTAATGTATTCTCTCTTTATAGTCAGTTATCTATATCTGCATGTTTATAAAATACAGCTATTCAGATGCACTTTGTGTTTTCAGTGTTTAATGTTGTTTTTAAAACCGTGTCTGAACATGCATCTTTCATATGAAAATCAAGGTGGACTTAAAATTCAACTTACATTAAAATTCTCTCCTTTGAGTTTAAGACCTAAAAGCAGGGTTGTGGCTGTTAATCTGGTTCTTTCAGCATAACTGTGTCGACTAAATAAAAAGAACTGTGTCAGCAAGTGGCAGCTTTAATTACCAGTTTGCTCAGCCACTGCCACTTTGCTTGACAGTTTTACTATTTATAAAAAGAAAAGGTTCAGATGTGGTGTGACACAGCTCTCCAGGGCAACAGGGACGTACAGGGGGAGGAGGGGCAGGGTCCTGCCACAGCTGTCTTCTCTGGGATTTTAAGTTAATGCTTGATTTTTACACTTGAAGATCTATTAGCAGAAGAAGGGCTGGGAGAGCTGGGGTCAGCTGGAAAGGATGGAGTAGCTGGGGAAGAGTGTCTGAGATGGCAGAAAAGAACATGAATTCAAGACCTTTCACCTCCTATTTGTGTATTTCAACCTACAGGGTCAAATATCCTGATAACTATAAAAATCCAAGAACATGATAAAAATGCAATATAAAACCTCTACTGAAACATGATCATCTGTAATACAAGTAGTTTAACCACTTCCTGTTTTCTTAGCTTGAGGAAATAAAGCTGTACACTCTGTGAAGGCAGGGTCTGAATCTATGCTGGTTGTGGTTATAGCCCTGGTTGCTCAATGACCATTGGTTGACTTAAGTAATTTGATGATGAAAGGAATTTGACGATGGCTCTCCTAATTTCATAACTATGTTCTTCTATGAAAGAAACTGCTGGAATCAGTATAGCTCTAAATAAGTCAGGGCATCATTCAATTGTGCTATTTCTTTTTTAATCATTTTCAAAGTGTATCAAAGCAGTAGCTGTAGCCAGGATTCTCTTACTTTCAAATTCAAATACTACAAAGTCAGAGAATGCCACCTGTAAAACTGAAACTACATGATGCCATTTTTTAAAGCAAGTGCTTTGTATTTGTATATATTTCTTAACAAACGCAATTTCATTGAGCAAGAGAAAGAACTAAAATAAGACTGGTAATCATATCAGGAGTGCCAGTGTTTGACCCAGCAGCTTTTAATTTTTTTCCTTTTTTTTTTTTTTTTTTTT
>NW_006777418.1:518429-527352 GCF_000442215.2 Lipotes vexillifer | reverse complement strand
CGGAGCACAGGCTCCGGACGCGCAGGCTCGGCAGCCATGGCTCACGGGCCCAGCCGCTCCGCGGCATGTGGGATCCTCCCGGACCGGGGCACGAACGCGTGTCCCCTGCATCGGCAGGCGGACTCTCAACCACTGCGCCACCAGGGAAGCCCCAATTTTCTTCCTTTTTATTCTTCCCCCAGCACACCCTGTCCCATCCCTCCTTCCTTCCTGCTTTATTGGGGATATAGCACTAAACATAAGAAAGTCCCTGACCTTGTGGAGCAGACATTCTAGTGGGAAGAGAAAGAAAATAGAGATACAAACAAATAGCTAAATGATATGATTTCAATTTGTGTGACACATGGAAAATAAAGTGAATACTGGGATAGAGAGTGACTAGGTGGTGGTGTGGGGAATGCCTTTGATTACAGAGGTTAGGGAAGGCCTCTGAGAAGGTGACATCTGATTAAGATCTGAATAAAGAGAAGGAGCCACCCAGGTAGGATCTGTGGGCAAGAACATTCCAGACAGCGGGAGCTTGTACAGAGAAACTGGTAAGCTCTAATTTTTCCACCTCTAATTTTATCTTCCAGATTAAATTCTCTTTCTCTGCAAACCCAGTCCCAATTTTCTTATAACACAGCACGTAACAGTTTCCCTATAGCCCCAGCCAAGCACAAGGCCTGGCATAAAGTAGGGGTTTAACAAAGGAGTGATGGCTATGTATGACCTCTGTGAGCCATACCTGTTCAGTCAAGCTCTAAACCGTCAATCATGTCCATCTATGACCTGAGATACAAACAGAAGCTTCTAGAAATCACAGAAAGGAGCCACCAGCAACACAATGAGAGGTTTGTTCCTAAAGCCACTTAGATGACATTAGATAAGATTAGATAATCTTTCACTTTTCACTTAACTTTGGCCTTGCCAACTTGGCAACTTACCGTGCCCAGTGTACTCAAAAGAATCTGCTTCATCAGGGGTATCGAGTTCATCCACATTGATATCAATTTCATCTGGACTGTCCAAGTTATCATCAGAGAGAATAGACCCTTCACTTTGATCCAGAGATAGATTGATATTTGGGGCTGTGAGTTTGATTCTCTGAGGATGACTGCCATTAAGATCCAGAGAATTAGGAGGTTCTAAAGAAGATAAAGAGCAACGTTAAGTATTAGACCATACACATGGCTGCCAACAGTGGGTGTGGGCCCCAGTGAAAAACAATTTTAAGGCCCTTTCAGCAAAGGCACACCTGCTAAAAGTCCTCATGTGGGATTTAGACCCCACTGTTGACCAGCAGGCCTCAGTACTGGCTCGCCCCGGCTACATAAGCCCTGGCCATGCAGAAATAGGAAGTGGGAGCAGAGATCTAGTTTTTAGAACTGCCCTGTTCAGGTTTGAGAACTTGACATTGATATAATACTGAATCAAATTTTTTATGATGCATATTACTTAAGAAAAACAGTTAAGCTTTACACATAACTTATAGTGATTCATGTAGACTTTATTCCTCTGAAATGGAGGATACAAACTTTCTCTGTAATGTTTACAGACGCTCCCAAAATACGTCTCTTTAGTTCCTTGATCAAGCACTTATTACTTCTTTTTTTTTTATTTTTTATTTTATTTTTTTTTTTGCAGTACGCGGGCCTCTCGCTGTTGTGGCCTCTCCCATTGTGGAGCACAGGCTCCGGAAGCGCAGGCTCAGCGGCCATGGCTCACGGGCCCAGCCACTCCACGGCATGTGGGATCCTCCCGGACCGGGGCATGAACGCGTGTCCCCTGCATCGGCAGGCGGACTCTCACTGCACCACCAGGGAAGCCCAAGCACTCATTACTTCTTATGCCAATATTGCTTGACATTCGTTCCTGCACCGCAGTGATAGTCTCCTCGTGTAAGGCTCATGGAATTAGCTCTCACTCTTTCACTGTAATATGCATCTTGCTGTTCAAGAGCCTTTCACTTAACAGAAGCAGAGCTGGAGAAGTCATTTTTAACCAAGTTGATCCCGACTAAACAATGTTAGAGAGATACCTTAAAAAATTTTCAGGATTCCCTATCACAAAATGTTTTGAAGGCCATCTGGTATACCCATCAATTCTGGAATTCTAACTCTAGTCTTGTCTCTTATCCTAAGGAAGCTGACACTGTTTCTTTGTCATTAAGATTTTTTTTTTTTTCTGTATAGATAACACCTAAACTGTGTTCCATGTAATGTTTTTATGTATTGCTTGAAAAAAATGTTTCTATTGATCCGTCAGTTTGTAAAACATTGGGTTTCCATATTACAGGGATTCTCAGAGCTGTGCTGTCCAAAAGAAATTTTTTGTGATGGTAGAAATGTTATGTATATAACATTTTTGGGTTTTTTTTTTTGGCCACGCCACACGGCTTGTGGGATCTTAGTTCCCCGACCAGGGATCGAACCTGGGACCCCTGCAGCGGAAGCGCATATTTCTCACCACTGGACTGCCAGGGAATTCCCACAATTCACAAAGTGAATTGTGGACCTTGAAGAGTGGAGCAGATGTACAGTGGCTACCATGCTTATTTGGCCATAGAACACTTAAGAATAGTTATGTCACGTGGTTAGTACTTTGAAGAATGCACTTTAAATACTCGGACAGAAATAACAAATTGACTCCTTTCTCAATTCTAGGCTTGACTGATAATGTCAGGGTTCAGGATCTTGGTATGATCCTGTAGCTGGTACAGTGCAAAGGAGTGAACCTAGTACAGAGTGAGAGTCATATAGGTTGCAACTGAAATTTTTAAATTCCTTTTTGTATATGCCTTGGGTTGTAAAGTATAGTTTGGGGTTTTTTGTTTGTTTTTCTTTTTTAATAATCAGGATACTGAGCATCCTTAATATTAAATCGCTAATTTAAAATATTCTCACGCTTAAGTATAAATTTGGTGAACTTAGATGTTAGAATTTGGTATTATGATAAACAGCAGCCAGTTATCACAGGAACTGAAAACACTGGCAGATCCAGGCATGGCCCAGGAGCTAAAGGGTGGCCCACACTAGTTGATCATTCAAGTCAACTCTGAAATTAACCACATCAAGCCGAACACCTTCCTCACACATATTTCTTTCCTCTCTTCACTTTTATCACTGATATCACAAGTTGGATGCACAGGAAATGGTTCTCTCACTGAATAGTGAACACGTCTGGATATAGAACACTGCTGAAGAAAATGAATGAACGCTTTCTCACCAGGCCTCATGTCTGCAGCACTGGGACTCAGCATTCCCTCCTCAAAGGGGATGTCCATTCCCACATCCTCTGACAGTAATCTGAAAAAACAAACAAACAAACACAAAGCAAAGAGTGTAAAAAATGGTGTGGGATTTAATTTTCTTTGAAAAGGAAACCCAGAGATTCCAGGATGGCATTTTCAATAAACCAAGTATGTGTACTGAATCCATCGTAAGTGGCCCTAAATTAGAATACAGACTTTCTGCAGTTACTGTGAATGAGAACCACGGACTCGGATTTTACTCTGTGCACAGAGCGAGTCACTTCTTCTGCCAGTTCTCATAAGTAAACACACCTCAAGTAAGAAATTCAGAAACAGGAGAAGCAGATAACTAATAAAATATACTTAAGGGGACATTTAATTTTTTTTTCAACAAGGGATACAATATATATGCTTTGGAGTAAGTACAGACCTGACTTTCTATATATCTCTTCCTCTGTGTAAATTTGAGCATATTACCTAAACTGCTGTGGGCAGAGGAAAGCACACTCTGTTTGTAAAACAGGGATATGCCACCTACCTCACTGAGTTGTTGAAAGATTAAGCAATGAATGTAAAGTGCCTAACATTCCTGAGAAGGTGCCAACTGATATTATTTTCCTTCCTTCTTTGAATATTTAAGGATTCATTGTGAATTATAAGTTGGTGAAGATGGTTCTGGTCATGAGTTACCATCTTTTCTCCCTAATCAGTGTTGAATCCGGGACTGTTGAACCCAGGACTTACCCACTTGGTAAGACTAGTGGAAGGGAACAGACAAATACTGGAGGAAACCGTGGCAAATCTGTATGCTCTTGTAGGAAGCTGATCACTGTTCACAGTAAATTCCCCTTGACTTATTTTTATCTCCTGACCCTCGTTCAGTACATCCCCATTTATCACGATAATATATATATACATATATATATATATTTTTTTAACATCTTTATTGGAGTATAATTGCTTTATAATGGTGTGTTAGTTTCTGCTGTATAACAAAGTGAATCAGCTACACATATACATATACCCCCATATCCCCTCCCTCTTGCGTCTCCCTCCCACCCTCCCTACGATAATATATTTTTCTTCATGGTGGCTTCCATGTGACTTCACTCATCTAGGGTGAATACCAATGATGTAGGCACTAATCTAAATTTAAACATGATAAACCTTTGTGTTAAAGTTCTAAATTTAATCCCTCCCTCCCTCTCTTACTGCGACTTCTCTCCACCTCAATCTGGGTCTACCAAACATTTGGAGTTTGCTTACCTGGATGATCAGTTTCTTCAGGATTCAAGTTAAACCCCTATTGTTAACAAAGTCTATGACGTAAACAAAATCCTGTGTCTGTAGTGATAACTGTACTTGCTTCATTTCTTCAGCAAATATGTATCAAGTGTCAACTCTGTGCTAAGGATGTAGAAGAATGAAACAGACCAGCCTCATGCTTGTGGTGAAGATGGGATGATGGAGTTAAAATAATGAGGGGCTTCCCTGGTGGCGCAGTGGTTGAGAGTCCGCCTGCCGATGCAGGGAACACGGGTTCGTGTCCCGGTCCGGGAAGATCCCACATGCCGCGGAGCGGCTGGGCCCGTGAGCCATGGCCGCTGAGCCTGCGCGTCCGGAGCCTGTGCTCCGCAACGGGAGAGGCCACAACAGTGAGAGGCCCGCGTACCACAAAAAAATAAAAAAATAAAAAAATAAAAATAATAAAAATAATAATAATAGTAAAAAAAATAATAATGAGGACTGTCACCAGCAATTCAGCGCTGCTCCCCTGAGAGAAGTAAATGCTTGTGTCCTTACCCGTCAACCCCACAGACCCCTTCAAAAACACAACCCCAGGGAGTTTCTTTCTCCATACACTTGTTGTGGCTTCTGCCCTATATCTTCTCTGAAATGAGTCCTGCACCCTAGTCGAAAAACAGTGAGCAAGGGGTCAGCGTGTGAGTCAAAGGCAATAAACGTATTGGCAGGAACAAGATAACCCTTGCCAGAGACGCACCGCATGGGATGCAGCAAACCAGACTGTCCAGCAATGGAGGTGGGGTGGTAGGCAAAGAGAAGGCCTGCTCTAGGCCCCAGTTTGAAAGTCCTGGGACCCAGAGGGATAGCTGTCTAGGTTTCCCATGCTGTTGCAGTTTTTCAAATTTCCTTACAATGACCCCCTGTCATCTGAAGTAATCTGTGTGCATTCTCTTTGACATCAACCCTGTAGTACCTGTAAAGTAGCAAAATGCTGCTGTTGAGATCAGCTACATTCAAATCTTAGCTCTACCCCTTACTGTGTGCCATATGGCAAGTTACTTAATCTTTCTGTGCCTCCATTTCCTCTCCAATAAAAAAGAGAGACTGTGCAATGCCTGAAAAGAACACTGAAAGAAACAAATGTTATCTACACTATTGTCGTTCTTTTTGCTATTATAATTGCCTTCTCCATAGCCTTGAAGCTTCATGAGGACAGAAACCATGTCTGTCTTCTTTACTATTACATCTCCAGCACCGGGTAGAAATAAATACCTGATAAATATGTGTTGGATTGAATTATTGAACTTGAAATCCCCTAAATGCACATGTACATTATTTTCTCTAGTTGCCTATGAGTCAACCTTAAAAAAAAAAAAAAATGACATCATACCTACTTGCTTCAGAGAGCACATAAGGGTGCTGGCCTTAGCTCCAAAATAAATATGAAGGGTTTAAAAATAGACAGATAGTATCCGTCTTAAAATTTTGTAGGTTTTGTTGATGTTTGTGAGTTATAGGCAACATCATGGAATAACTGAAAGGGTCCTGGATATGAGGTTATAGTCCTGGGTTACAGTTCTATGGTTAGTACTGACAAGCTTATTAACTCTGAGAAAATTAGCTGACCGTCTTTGTGATTTTAAATGAAGATAATGAATACAGAATATTACAGTGACTGTGGAGAATAAACAATAAATAGAATACATAAGAAAATACTCTGGAAATTATAAAGCATTCACTAAGTGTAAGGTATTGTGTTCCCTCATTTTAAACATAATAGCAGGACCAGTGATTTAACTGAAGTCTGTGTCATGGTTGGACAAAACATATATTAAGGTTATTAAAATTGGGGTATCAGCCTAGGTAAGGGAAAATTTCAGTGCTGCACAAATCTCCATAGAGCCTATAAGTGCCCTGGACTCACTGAAGTTAGTAAATAGAGCCTTTGTCTCTCAGTGCCCCTTTGTGGCACAGAGACGCATTTAAGAAAGTGCTAGAAAACCAGAGGCGGCATACCTGAGGGAAAAGAAAAGCTGAAGATGTGAACAGGCAGTGATCGGAAGAGAGGGACTCACAAATCCAGATATTCCAGAAGGCCGTGGGGAGTTTTTAGGAAACCCCAGGGACAGAGAAGGAACGCTGCACCAGAACAGCCCAGAGGCAAACCTGGCAGAAACCCAAGTTGTGCCCATTGTAAATACTTCAACCACATTCATGCATTAGGTCTATAAACATTTGTAGAAATGAAGTGGCCAGAGTAGTTGGCGATGGAACAGCGTGGAGTTTTACCAATGGGAATGGAAGCCTCTTGAGATCTGTTAGGTAACAAATCAGTCCATAGTGAAGGTTAAGTATTTTACCTTACCCAACCGTAGTCACCACCTAATTAGGGGTTTTCTCTGTACGGCAGGGAGCTACCCAACAGGCTGGGGGTGTTATAAACACTGAGTCTGACTCTACTATTGCTGACCTCCCCAACAGACGCTCGGCTCCACGTCGCCATCTAGAGGACGGATCGAGAACTGTTTGTTTGCTGGGCGGGTTTTATAAACATGGCTCTTCACCAAATAGTTCTGGCTCTCCGCCTTTTGTCCTCCTCTGAAATTAGCGTGGCCATGTGACTTGCTTTGATGGATGAAACGAGGGCGGAAGTGGCAGGTGTCACTTTCGGGCAGAAGAATTAGGACCAAGTGTAGGTGCCACGTGCTGTTCCCCGCCTTGGTGCCTATGGAGGAGCTCAGAACAGGGGCTGGGGGGAGGCGAGCCCCTACTGGATAAAGAGCGTTGGATGTATGGGCAAGAAAGAAATCGTTTTGTTCTGCCCTGAGATATTGGGTTTCTCTGTTACCACGTGCTAATCCAGCCCATTCTGAGTAGTACAGCTGATCTTTATTGTTTGTTTTGAAGGGAATATCTGACTCTGGCAGTATGCCCTGATTTGGATTACCCACATCAGGGCATTTCCCACATTCTCAGCCCAGGCTCAGGGTGATGGTAAACATCTTCTTGTCTAGGTTTGCTTTAGCATATAGGAACATTTTTTAAGATGAGGACAAAGCTCAGAAGACCATCAACTGCTTCTGAAGCATTCTATAAACTTGAATATGAATATAGCACCTTTATGGGTTTCTCATAGCCACCTAGCCCTTGTCAATTTACTTAATATTTTTCTTTAAATTGACTTAAGTAAGTTTGTTTTGAATGGAAGGTTTGTTATCACTGTATATAAGGAAACTTAGAATCACTCACCTAAAATAGTCATATAAATTAAATATAATCAAAATAAAACAATGCTATTAAATTCAAGCTAGAAACCCCTGGGCTCTCCCTCTGAGACTTTTCTTTATTTGCTAAAAAAAAAAAAAATGGATCAGAAAGTGTCTGGCAAGGTGTAATGTCATTTATCATTATAAATCCAAAGAAATGCTATATAAGACAGAACACCCTAAAAGTAATTAATACATTTCCAAACTTGAAAGAGACCGGGGGAAATCCCCAGGTGCTGGAAATGAAGAGTTATTCTAGAAAGCTGATGAAACGTAGCCTGCAGGATTTTGGACTGGACATAGGCCTTTGGGCCCCACAGGAGAAGTGACCTCCAGGTGCTGGAAGAAAGGCCTAGACCCTGAACTTCTAAATAAGGCCATAGCCTTTAAAAAGCAGCCCTCTTAATGAAAGAGGGATGAGAACAAACTCTATCCTCTGGCCTTGGAAAGCACAGTCTGCCTGGAATCTTGGGTGGAAAACTAAAAGCAACCTATGAGAATTAGAGACACTGCTTGTATGCCAAGTATGTCTTAATTTATATTACCTGAATGATGTAGGAAACGCAAATCAAAAGATTAAAATTAAAATTCACCTAGGACCATTAAAGCCTAGAGTCCTAGGGTTCCAAAAGAACCAAATACGAAACCACTTAATCGTGCTACTTTTACTATTGGGATTCACTGGACATCCACTTAGGAGAAAGAAAAAAACCCTCTGAAAGGTGAACCAACACCAACACCCTCACCCACATCCACCAAACTACTAACTAAACTACGGAAAATCACTATGGGGGATTGCCAGCAGTGCTGTAAACAGAAGAACTAGCAATAAATCTTTAAAAAGAACAAAAAAAAGCAATATGAAAGAGATTATAATAATTAAAGAATAATTTTTAAACCTTCGTGGTGTTGAAGCACTGAGATTTGGGGTTGTTTGTCATAGCAGGCAGTGTCATTTACCCTGAATAGCCATGTTGGTTAAAAAAGGGAACATCTAGGGCTTCCCTGGTGGTGCAGTGGTTGAGAGTCCGCCTGCAGATGCAGTGGACGTGGGTTCGTGCCCCGGTCCGGGAAGATCCCACGTGCCGCGGAGCGGCTGGGCCCATGAGCCATGGCCGCTGAGCCTGCGCGTCTGGAGCCTGTGCTCCGCAACGGGAGAGGACACAACAGTGAGAGGCCC
>NW_006777418.1:516905-518376 GCF_000442215.2 Lipotes vexillifer | reverse complement strand
AAAAAAAAAAAAAAAAAAAAAAAAAAAAAAAAAAAAAAAAAAAAAGAAAGAAAAAAAGGGAACATCTAAAAATAATAATGCAGAAGTGTTGACGATAAAGTGATATAGAAAGAAATATCAGAAAAACAATAGCCACAGGAAAGCAATTGTCACAATATTAGTAGCAAACAAAATAGACTTCAGGCAGAAAAGCATTATTAAGGCTTAAGAAAGTTATTACTTTATGATAAAAGGAGGAATTTCTCAGAAGATATATTGATCCAGAGCTGATATGCTTTTAACCACATAGGCAAAAAAATCGAATATAAATTATAAGGAGAAATTAACTTCATGGGGGGAAATTTGAATGTCTCAAGAATTTAGGAATCAATCTGAAAAAATGCATAAAGATACAGAAGATCTGAACAAAGTACTAACATAGCTTTGGTCTAATGGACAGATCCACACTCAAGAAAAATACACAATTTTTTCAAACTCATGAAAACTACATAGAATGCCTTGTAAAATACCAAAAGTCAACATTGCATGTACCTTATTTTTTGACTTCAGGGCCATATATAAGAAATCAATCATAAAAAGACTGTTTGGAAATTTAAAAACACATCTGTAAGTAACTGAACAATAAAGCCCTATGTGTCAAAACTTGTGAAAGCAGCTAAAGAAATTCCTAGGGGAAAATAAATAGCCTTGAACTCAGATATTAGAAAAGAAAATGGATGAATTATCTAAGGGCTCAACTCAATCAGGAAGTCGGAAAAAGAACCGTGCTCTTGAGTGATTCAGTACTATTAATACTGAATCTGGGCACCCCTCTAATCACAAATACCACCAAGTGGGGAACAGTGACGTAAACAGAATCTTCCAATTTGAGAATGGATCCCCATGTATATTAGTAGATTTGGTGTTTCTGGTACTTCTGCTTCTTAATAAAGAAATTAGCGCGCAGTAGCACGGCGTTCCTGACACCAGAGTAAAAGACCAACCGAAAAAGGAAAACTTTGGGACCTGGTTATATGCACCCTCTTGAGTTTAGACCAGGTACAAAGGTACGCCCATTCTACATTGTATATCCTTCCAGCATTTATGAATCTGGAGGGATTTAACTGTTGTAGGATTAGCCTTGTCTGAGATCAGTTTAATAGCGAATGAGCAGTGAACCGAGACTTAGCGCACACACAGCACTTCTAGATTCTAGTGTTTCCTGGCGGGCATGCACAGCCGGCAGCAGGCAACAACCCTTTTAGGGAATAATCATTCTTATAAGACTGACCACTAAAAAATACAGCTCCATAGAAATAGGGTAGCAGGTTAAGGATGTTAATTGTTCTTTAGAAAAATACCATATGGTTATGCTGATAAATTTTGGGAAATGATTACATAAAGAGAAAGTTCCCTTGTGACAGACTTCATAAGTCACTTTCCCTAGGAGTGGAGATAAAATGAAAAAAAAAAAAAAAAAAAAAAAAAAAAA
>NW_006777418.1:512842-516587 GCF_000442215.2 Lipotes vexillifer | reverse complement strand
GGAAAAAAAAAAAAAAAAAAAAAAAAAAAAAAAAAAGAAGAAACAAAACCTTTCATGAGGTGCTTGCCTGCTTTTGTTGAGTACATAAATTAGCCCTTTAAAGACCAATGGTTGGAGAGTTGCCATTTCAGGATCCTTGTCTGATAAAGTAGGCTGCACAATTTAAGATAAGGGTACATGCCACCCTGTGTGCCCCAGGGCTCTTATCACATTACTCAACTGGGAGGCAAGGCAGAGTCACTGGGGTTCACACTCAGGTTAATCAAGCTGATACCCAGGAAAGGATGGGAGCTTAGGTCCCGTAACAGGAAGCTGGGTTTGAGCCCATGAAATGAGGCTCTTGTCAACAATTAGCTACCCCACTGGGCCTCACTCACCCTAGAAAAGATAAGTGTGGTGACTCCTATAAGTCAGCCAGCTGAGGCAGATAAGGAAGGGGGTGAGAATAGGGAAAGTAGATGACAAAAAACTAAAGGAACACAAGCACTGGGCACTCACCCAGTTACCACCTTCTCTAGGGATTTTGCAAAACCCCACAAACCACAGCCATCTGTTCTCATGTTCTCAGAGGAGAGAAACGTTATACAGTCTCCTTACACAGGGCTGAATTCTCAAAATCTGCAGGTAGCAAAAATCACTTGCTGTCCAAATGACCCTTGAATTATAGCATATGTGGTTTTGTATAAAATCCTTTGTAGTAAACCTTATGAGCCCTAAAGTTTGAGGAACACCGCAGGAATAGAAGGAAAGCCTAAATATCATTTAAAACATTTGCTTTTCAGATAGTAATTAATTAAATCCTTGGCTGTGAACAGGGCTGCATGGAGAATTCTTACCTCTTGCCTGCAGGGTATATATTATTCTCTTTTTCCACATGTTTTCTAAAACCTTGAGACATATCAATATTTGTTATTGAGAGGATTCAATTAAATGGCATAATCTCACACTGGGAAGGGGCATATACTTGTTTCTGAAGCAAATCTACAGTTCATAACTTGGATTACTCACAGGCATTTCAAATTCAACACGTACAAAACTGAATTCAGCATCTTCCTCTGCACAGATCTGCTACATCCTACATTCTCTGTGGTAGTTTCAAAAAAATGTCCACAAATTCTTTGACATTCCTTTCAAAAGTTGGAGCCTAACACTCCCCCTTTCCTTAAGTGTGGACTGAACTTGGTGACTTGCTTTTAAAGAACAGAATAAGGTAGAAGTGACAGTGTGTGACTTGTCAGACTAGGTCCTAAAAAGCACGTGGCTTCCTCTTTGCTCTCTCTTGGATCACTCACTCTGGGAGAAGCCTGCTGCTGCCATGTCCTTAAGGACGCTCAGGCAGCCCTATGGAGAGATCCAGGTGGCGAGGAACCAAGGCTTCCTGTAAAAATCCAGGAAGGAACTGAGGCCTCCTGCCAATAGCCATGTGGGTGGGTCACCTTGGAAGCAGATCCTCCAGCCCCCATGGAGCCTTCAGATGACTGATGTCTCGACAGCAACTTCATAAGAGACCCTGAGTCAGAATCACCTAGCTAATCTGCTCTTAAATTCCAGACACAGAAACTGTGAGAGAAAAAGTGTTGTTTTAAGCTGCTAAATTTCAAGATAATTTATTACGCACCAATGGTCAGCTAATACCTTCCCCATCCCGGTGAATGTCCCTACCAATCACCTGTGAGCTCCCAAACCCCCAAGTTGGCAATCATTCTTAATTTCCTTCTTTTTCTGACATTCTTTCCCAATCCAATTGACCATCCCGAGCATCCAGTCTTATACATTTGCAACCTCCTCTCCTATTTTCACTGCTAAGACCTTAGTTCAAGTTCATTTCTTCCTTGCAGAAACCTGTTTCTGATTTTAGTCCCCAACCCCTTCAAATTGCTAACTCAGTATCTAACCATCTCAATCTAACCTTCTTGTTTCAGTCCTTTCATGTCCCCACTGTCTCAAGGGAAGGGTCCTGGCTCCAGAGAATGGCTCACCAGCCTTCACGGTCTGGCCTCCCAGGCCGAACTCGAGCCTCCTCTCCCATGGCTCACTCCCCACTTGGTTCTTGCTTGTCTTTTAGAACTCAGCTTAGACATCTCAGCCACTGAGCTCAGCCCCACTCCACACAGTTGGGTCAAGTCCAGCAGTACCCTGAGCTCACATCAAATGGGTATTTTTCATGATTTACAACCGTCTATTCCTAACTTCTCTGGCCCCACCCTCCCCACTCTCATCCCCCCTCCACACATGCACACAGAGGTCCTTGAAGGCAGGCACTCCCAGTGCTTAGCAGAGGGCCTAGCATGTGGTGGAGGGGAATAACTAACTACTGAATAAACACCCTTATTTAGAGACGGGAGGATGCCCTACTTTTCTAGCAGAGTGTTCCTCATAAGGTCTCACCACATATTGGAACTTGACCACTCAAACTGTCTACCAACAAATTACGTTTGATAACAAGTTAAGCTTTCTTCAAAACATAATTTAGAAATGTGAGGTGACTCTTACAGAAGTCATATCACAAAGGAGTAATTGCTCTAAACATAATAAGGTGAAGTTCACCCAGTGTAGAGTTTACAGTGCCCTCTTCCACAATGACAAAAGCACCTCTCAGATGCTATTAGGAACGACCCGGTGCGGGGCAGGGTGGGGGCGGTCCGATGTGGCTACATGCGTGTGCGCATGGGGGTGATTGCTGACACAGCCCCCCATGGAATCAGGGGGGGGGGGGGGGGGGGGGATGGGCATGTTAAGTAAGGATGAGGGTCTTGCAAAATGAGGCAGAGGAGGAGTGGACGACCGTTTGTCTTCAGAAATGAAGAGTCTTTAGGGCAAGAGTCAGCAGCTCCTGTAGGATGAGCAAGTGACCAGAGTCTCAGCACAGACTCCTGGCAGCCCTGCCCACCCTCCACTTCAGCAGCTCAGCACCTCCTGGAATTTCTTTTTTGTGCTGAAGAGTCTGTAGATACCTCCCTGCCCTACCATCCTGCCCGAGGGGATATGCTCACAAGGATTCCTCTCCCCAGCAGTGCAATGCGATGGCTGCACTGCCTCGGTTTTACTTCCCCTCAGTCGCTCAAGAGTGTGGACAGTCTGGCACCAGAGATACAAACAACAGGGGCCTACAGAGCCACTCTACCAACTGCTGCTCAAGCAGTTATATTTGTTGATCCCTAGGGCATGGCAGGGGAGTTAAGTCTTTTGACTTCTCTAGAGCTGGGGTCGGCAGTTTTTCTGTAAAGGGCCAGATACTAAATTTGTTACCTTTTGCAGCCCACACAGTCTCTATCGTAACTACTCAACTTTGCTGTAGCACAAAACTAGCCGTAAGATATGTAAATGAAGGGGCGTGACTATGTTCCAATAAAACTGGGTAGAAAAACAGGTGGCCAACTAACGATTTGACCTGGAGGCTATCGTTTGCTGACCCCTGCTCTAGATGAAAACAACTTGAATACAATTTCATTTCTCAAAAGGGAGCGCTCTTAGACTGTTGGTGGGAATGTAAATTGATGCAGCCACTAGGGAGAACAGTATGGAAGTTCCTTAAAATACTAAAAATAACATTTCTCCAAAGAAGAAATACAGATGGCCAACAGGTACATGAAAAGATGCTCATCATCGCTAATTATTAGAGAAATGCACATCAAAACTACAGTGAGGTATCAACCCCACACCAGTCAGAACGACCATCATTAAAAAGTCTAGGGCTTCCCTGGTGGCGCAGTGGTTGAGAGTCCGCCTGCCGATGCAGGGGATA
>NW_006777418.1:486333-512729 GCF_000442215.2 Lipotes vexillifer | reverse complement strand
AAAAAAAAAAAAAAAAAAAAAAAAAAAAAAAAAAAAGTCTACAAATACCAAATGCTGGAGAGGGTGTGGAGAAAAGGGCACTGTCCTACACTGTTGGTGGGAATGTAAGTTGGTGCAGCCACTGTGGAAAATGGTATGGAGGTTCCTCAGAAAACTAAAAATAGAATTACCATATGATCCAGCAATCCCACTCCTGGGCATGTATCCAGACAAAACTATAATTCAAAATGATACATGCACCCCTATAGTTCATAGCAGCACTATTCACAGTAGCCAAGACCTGAAAATAACCTAAATGTCCATCGACAGAGGAATGGATAAAGAAGATGTGGTACATATATACAATGGAATACTACCCAGCCATAAAAAAGAACGATATATTGCCATTTGTAGCAACATAGATACAACTAGCGATTATCATACTAAGTAAGTCAGAAAGAGAGACAAATACTACGTGGTATTTTTTATATGTGGAATCTAAATATGACACAAATGAACCTAGGTATGAAACAGAATCACAGATATAGACAAAAGACTTGTGGTTGCCGGGGGAGGGGTTTGGGGGAGGGATGGAGTGGGAGGTTGGGGTTAGCAGTGCTTTTATATATAGAATGGATATATAACAAGGACCTACCTACTGTATAGCACAGAGAACTGTATTCAATATCTTATGATAAACCATAATGGAAAAGAATATATTAAAAAAATGTGTATATGTGTGTATATATATATATATATATATATGTATGTATGTATGTATGTATAACTGAATCACTTTGCTGTACAGTAGTAATTAACACAACATTGTAAATCAACTATGCTTCATTTAAAAAAACAACAACTAAAAATAGTTACCATATGATCCAGCAATCCCACTCCTGTGCATATATCAAGAGACAAAAACTCTAATTTGAAAAGATACATGCAACCCAATGTTCACAGCAGCACTATTTACAATAGCCAAGACATGGAAACAACATAAATATCCAATGACAGATGAATGGATAAAGAAGATGTGATATATATATATATATATATATATACATACATACATATATATATATATATGTATGTATATATATATACACATATACACAATGGAATCGTAGCCATAAAAAGAATGAAATAATGCCATGTGCAGCAACATGGATGGACCTAGAGATTAGCACACAGAGAAAAACAAATCCCATATGAGTGGAACCTAAAAAAATAATACAAATGAACTTATTTTCAAAACAGAAGTAGACTCACAGACACAGAAAACAAACTTATGGTTACAAAAGGGGAAGTGGGGGAGGGATAAATTAGGAATTAGGGAGTAACAGATACACACTACTATGTGTAAAATAGATAAACAACAAGGACCTACTGTATAGCTCAGGGAGCTATATTCAATACCTTGTAATAACCTATAATGGAAAAGAATCTGAAAAGGAATACATATATATATTCAGATATGTATATATGTCTATATATATATATATATATATATATATATATATGTATATGTCTGTGTGTGTGTGTGTGTGTATCTGAATCACTTTGCTATACACCTGAAACTAACACATTGTAAATCAACTATACCTCAATTTAAAAAAAAAAAAAAAAGACCTTGGGGGAAGTATCTAACCCAATCTTTGAGAGCTTCTTGCCATTTCTCTCTTTGGGAGACAAGAGTGCTTTGCACTATTTTGCCCTCAGCTTTGAACCCTAGTTGTCTATTTCACTGAATAAACTAAAGGAAATATAGTCTAATTTAATATTCCACTAAAGGAATTTTTCCACTCAAATAATTTATTATTTTTTTGAAAAAGTATAAAGGATAATCTAAATGCTCAACAGGGGAGTGATTAAATATAACATGAAATTCATCACTGTATATCAGTGCAAAAAATTTCTAAATGTATTGACATGGGATGGCATCTAAGATATACTTAATAAATCAAATTACAAGGTGGTATGTTTAGAATGATGTAATTTTTATAAAGTTATGCACATTTATACATGTTTAGGCACAGACAATATCTAGAAGGAATAGAAATTATTAATTTCTATTAATAATTTAATTAATAGGGGCTATGTATAGGGAGCAGTTTAGGGAGAAAGGGATTTTTTACTTTTTATTTATTTACTCTTCTGTGTTTTTTCAATTTTTAAAATACCAGCATGGGCAACAGTTTAAGATAAAGAGGTAATTTAAATATAATAATATTCTCTACTAGTTTCTAGAAATCCTCACTTGGACAATTTCCAGCTGACATTAGAAATAATTAAGTGCTTCGTTAGTAGTAATTTCAGTTGTTTATCAGCAGCAATAGTATGCTGTCACGTCCCACAGCCATATTATCAGGGCTTTCAATGTTTTCCAAATTAAAGTAGGGAGGAGCAGGCATAGAAAGCTGAACTATTAGCATCACTGAAGAAAGGGAGGAGTTTAGCCTTTGCTAAGCGGGCCTTGGCAGAGGGGCGGCTACCCCCTCGGGCCACAAGTCTGTCATTTCCCTTCATCCTCACCAGTATCTTCTGAAGGTCTGATCTCTGCAAGCCAGTGGGGATAGTAAAATAAATAAGCCACAGCCACTACCCGCTCTTCTTGGCGATTGCCGATTCATTTATCTTTTGCAGTAGGTTGTTTTAAATTTATCGAATTCTACACTTTTGCAGTCTGTATCTGCACTCTATCTTTTAATAGTTTCTCTTTTTCCAATCGTCTGCTCTTTTCACTTTGGTTCCTTTTACTGTCTCTTTATTTTCTTAGATTTGCTGCTTTCTGTTTTTCAGTTTTGAATTTTGTTTCCTAAAACAATATTTTTCTAGGTTCTGAAAATTTTACCATTTCATTTATGTTCTTTTTTCCTTAAAGAAAAACAACCTCCTTGATTCTATGTATTATCTCTCTGTCTTTATACATTTGAAATAACATTGTGTGTTTTGGTTTTTTTCTTAAATAAATTTATTTTTTATTCTTGGCTGCTTTGGGTGTTTGTTGCTGCGCACGGGCTTTCTCTAGTTGTGGTGAGCGGGCTTCTCATTGCGGTGGCATCTGTTGTTGCGGAGCACAGGCTCTAGGTGCGTGGGCTTCGGTAGTTGCAGCGCATGGGCTCAGTAGTTGTGGCTTGTGGGCTCTAGAGCGCAGGCTCAGTAATTGTGGCACACAGGCTTAGTTGCTCCGCGGTATGTGGGATCTTCCCGGACCAGGGCTCGAACCCGTGTCCCTGCATTGGCAGGAGGATTCTTAACCACTGCACCACCAGGGAAGTCCCAACATTGTGTTTTTGATTGCATCCTTTTAAGGCATCATCTTCTGTTTTCTGTTTGCCAGATGAAGAAACTGGGGCAGAGAATAAAAACATTTTCATCTGGATGGGCCAACAGTTGGCTCCTAGAGGGTCAGCTGGTATCCTGTGCCCCACAGAAACCCTGGGGAGCCGAGAGCACTGCCTGGCAGCTGGCACCCAGTGAGCTCTTGTTGAATAAATACATGCTGGAAGCTCCAGAATTCTGTGCCTTCGGTAACATCACCCCATTTTTATTTTCTGTATTTCCTTCCTGGTGGCCCAGTTGTTCCTTGCTTTCCTCAAGCATAAAGTTCCTTTATCTTTTCATTCCCACACAGTCCCTGGCTGTGGTTGAAAATGGAGTCACCTCTCAGACCCCGGGGACCCCAGGAAGCGGGCGGATTTCTGGAATCTACTCCCGCTATCAGCTCCCCATGAGCTCAGGCCTGTGACTGACAGGGACAGACACAGAAACGGACACATGAGGAGGACTTGTGCCTGAGGGTTCCAAACCGTCCTGCTGGCAAAAGACACACAGGAGGGGTGCTTCCGGTCATTTGTTTAAGCCAGCGCTTCCCAAAGCCTGTGCCCAGAGGAGAGGGTCTACAGACCCTGAAGGAGGGCTCTGTACCCGGTGAGCTTGGGAAACACCGAATAGTCTGCCCTCCTTTCGGGACTTTATAACGCATGTGAACTCATCATAGACTCTGAGATGTTCTACAGAAGGTAAAAATGTTTGATTTTGTTTACGTTGTTTTTGACCAAGGAATCTTTTTTTCTTCTTTTCCCTTCCTTCCCTCCTTCCTTCCTTTCTCTCGTAACATGTTAATACAGAACAAAATTTGGGAAGCACAGCTCAGAGATATAACCCAGTGAGATGTGTGGGCCTCTCTGTACATCTGCACATCTTGACCTACATCTACCAAGAGTCTAACAGATGCAGCCTGAACTCCTATATGCTTTTTCTTCTTCCATAAAGCGTACAGGATAGCAACTGAAGTCTCAGACTCTGGAGTCAGATCACCTGCACTTGAATCCTACTCTGACATTTTTAAATGTGTGACATTAGGTAAGATGCAAAATTCCCCTCTGTGACTCAGTTTCCTCATCTATAAATGGGGAAACTATCAATACCTACTTCAGGGGCTGCTGCAAGGATTAAGTGAGTTGATTTAAGTAAGGGTAGAGAATACTGCCTGGCACATTTTAGCTGATGCTACAGGAGGGTTAGATATTGCTGTTGTTATTTTTTCAGTAATTCTGCTAAAAATTAGAATAGAAAAGTGGTTCTCAAAGGCAGTACCTCAGGTCACAAGAGCATTTTTTTGCAGAAATAGAAAACTCCATCCTAAAACTCATATGAAATTTCAAGGGGTCCCAAATAGCCAAAACAATCTTGAAAAAGAAGAACAAACATGGATGTCTCACACTTCCTCACTTCAAAACTTATTACAAAGCTATAGTAATCAAAACAGAGTGGTACCACCATAAAGACAGAAACAAAGACCAAGGGAATAGAATAGAGAACCCAGAAATAAACCTACACATATATGGTCAAATGACTGACAAGGATACCAAGACCATTCAGTGGGGCAAGGACAGTCTCTTCAACAAATGACACTGGGAAGGACTTCCCTGGTGGTGCAGTGGTTAAGAATCCGCCTGCCAATTCAGGGGGCATGGTTCGAGCCCTGGTCTGGGAAGATCCCACGTGTTGCAGAGCAACTAAGCCCAGGCGCCACAGCTACTGAGCCTGTGCTCTAGAGCCCTCGAGCCATAACTACTGAGCCTGTGTGCCACAACTACTGAAGCCCGTGTGCCTAGAGCCCATGCTCTGCAACAAGAGAAACCACCGCAATGAGAAGCCTGTGCACCGCAACGAAGAGAAGCCCACGTGCAGCAATGAAGACCCAACGCAGTCAAAAATAAATAAATAAAATTAAAAAACAAAAACAAATGACACTGGGAGAACAGGATATCCACATGCAAAAGAATGAAGGTGGATCCTTACCTTACACCATATACAGAAATTAATTTAAAATGGATTAAAGACCTAAAAGTAAGACCTAAAATTATAAAACTCCTAGGAGAAAACATAGCGGGGAAAGCATCATGACATTGGATTTGGCAATGATTTCTTGGATGTGACGCCAAAAGCACAGCCAACAAAAGCAAAACTAGATAAACAGGACTACATCAAACTGGAGGCAGAGTTGGCTGCATACTCAACTCCAGGGCAGCTCTAGAGTCCCTAATCCCCATTCCTGACCCTTGTTCTTATTTCCTCCCTCTTGCGATGGTTAGGGTGTATCAGGTCTAGGTTAGCTGATGTCTTGGCAATGGGAAAATTCTGAATCACACTTCAGGTTTCAGTGTTCTCTGGGGACTCTGGACTCCCTTAGATCCCCAATTCAAAACCGAAAAGAAGTTCCTTCATACCTCTATCTCCAACCTTATTCTCCTGCAAGGAATTTCTCCTTAGACTTTCAGACCACAGACAACTAAGAAAAACCAATGCTCACAAATAGGGAGGCAAGGTGGGGTCAACAGGATCAACCCCCCTCTGCCTCTTATTAACCATGTAACTGCGGTAAAGTTAGCTGACCTCCCTGAGACTTAGTTTCTTCATCTGCAAAATGAGTATTATACGAGGAATAGCGTGAGATTTCAAGGATAATGAGTAAAGTGTTTGGCAAAAGTTCTACTATTTAATATTACTCTTACTGTTATTAGAAGATTTGGGGCTCAACGAGGCCTCCCATATTCACCGTGAATCTCCAAGGTGGTCATGGAACCCCTTAAGTGACCCTTAGACTCAACATTTTTTTTTCCTAGAAAGCCTGTTTATTGATTATTCTCTCCATGTATGTTTTAGTAAGTGGTGATATTCTCGATCAAGGAATCCATTATTAACCTAATTTTCTAATGGAGGAAGAGGCAGAAGACACCCATCACCTTCTATGGAATCTATCAACTTAAGACCAAAATTAACAGCAATAAATTTGGAAACAGTAAAAGGTTTGGTTTCTATTTCATGGATGGTGCGGCTGTTTCAACCTTATAAAGTAAAGCTGTCTGCTTTCCAAATTCCAAAAATTAACATACTCCCCCCCACACACACACCTTACCATACTAACCAGTGCCCTTTGGTTTCTTTAGGACGAGGAAGGGTTAAAGGGTTGATTATGGATATACAAGTTTGAGTTTCACACAGAGGAATCACACTGAGCGGCCACTTACTTTACAGAGCAGTTTAAAGATTACGCAGTAGCCAAATTAACTTCTTCCACCCACCCTACAGGAGGAGGAAAAACCATAAAAAAACCACTTGATGGCATGTGTGCCCGGAGACTCAACACTGAAGAATGACAAATGAAGTGTGGGGCTGGTCGACAGGAATTCCCAGCGCGTTCTCTGGATTCCTGCCCCCACCCCCCTGCCTCCCAAATTCATGTGTTGAAATCCTAACCTCCAGTACCTCAGAATGTGAGTGTACTTGGAGATAAGGTCTTTAAAGAGGTAATTAAGTTAAACTGAGGTCATTAGGGTGGGCCCTAATCTGACAGCTGTCCTTATGGGAGGAGGAGGACACAGGCACGCACAGAAGGAAGACCAAGTGAAGACAGGGGTGCAGACAGCCACCTACGAGCCAAGGAAAGAGGCCTCAGAAGAGGCCAATCCTGCCGACACCTTGATCTCAGAATTTTATCCTCCAGAATTGTGGAAAAAATGAATTTCTGTTATTTAAGCCTACCCAGTCTGTGGTACTTTGTTATGGCAGCTCAAGCAAACGAATACAGTATCGGAGGTCCTTCATGAGCACAGTTTCAAGGAGAATCTCGGCTCTGGAAGGAGTATATCAGGCCTCCCGTTCTTCCCTTCACCTAGAAAGCCCTTCTACTGCTGCCTGCCAGATCTAGCGGGAAGCAGAGAAGCCCAATTCAGGTCCCTCGCGGCTGAAGGAAGCCATCACCTTTATTTACACATGCCCCACTGTACAGTATAATCACATTCCATGAAGCTAATTTATGAGACTTGATTAATTTCGTACTCTCCTCAGGGATATAGTCAGTAATCATACAGCTATGCCAACTTCACAGGGACAGCTGATTCTTTTAGCTATTTCTTTTACATTGGTATGTCTTCATTGTATAAATGTAGACAGCTATTTAGGGGAAAAAATGTGCTTATGCTTTTAAATAATTGTTGTTCACAGAATTATGGCATTATATGGGATTCCAAGACTCTGGTATATGACTCACATTTTCTAGTTACCAGGCCCCTGCTGGTAAATAAAAGTTAGTATTGGGAAATAAAATGAACAGCCTAAGACCAGCCACCTACGACCAAGCAAATTAGAAACAAGCCTTGAGTCTATAAACTGTTAAGTGCATGAAAATTTTGGTTAGAAGCTTCTCCTCGTAAATTCAGTCTCAGTTATATCAAGAACATGATTCAGTTATATCAAGAACATGACCTGTGATCGTCCCTGAACTTAGTCTAATCAACAAAGAAAACTTCCCCACAGCTAGCCCAGGAACGGGGCTTTACTCCATCCCAAGTTTGCTTTCTTTCAGTTATCAATACCTTTCCAGAGATCAATAATCTCTAGCTATCCTCTCATCTCCATCTTACCTGCCCTCCTAACCGATCTTGTGCACAACTGCTCTCCTGAGATCACATTATGTTGGTTTTACTCCTGTTTTGTTTTAGAAAGAGCTATTTCTAGAACTTCCAACTTCATCAACCCTTTCCCGGGCGTTTCTGGGAGTTGGGCACAGAAAAACGTAATTGCCTAAGTGGCAACATTTTTATTCTCTTGCTTCATGGGCAATGGTAGCTTTTTGAATGGGGTTTCCGTATTGGATTTGGACAACAGTAAATCCTGTTTTTGAGGGCACTATAGGAAGCCTATGTTCCTTTCTGAATTTTTGGATTGGAGGGACTTTGAAAGTTCTCTGTCTCCAGGCAAAACTACCCCTAAACAATTCTGATTATCCCCCCTAGGGTTTCCAAACCAGTTTCCCATAAGCCTTGATAGATGTAGATTCTCTGGTACTCACTGTTTGTTTCCCAGGTTAGTATTCTTTCAGGTAGGAATTTAACAAACGGTTCAGTCCTAGAACCACGTGGAAAGTGTTAGTCTGGGGGAGGGTATATTACAAAGAGAATGGTTCAGACACACATTCTGCGTGTGTCTGAGAATTTAAAATCTAGGAGAATAAAGAGGAAAAGACATACAAGTTCACACAAAACTGTGGGGTAAAACCCATGAGTGATAATCATGGAGTTTCAGAGATAGGAGTAGTTCCTCCAAATGTGGGCAGAGTGGATAAACCTGGAAGTCTCCAGACAACAGGTAGCAGTTTGGGGGCTGGGTCTTGTGGACAGGCTGGGGAAGGAGTGGGGATAGATTACATCTGAGCTCCCCTGCTCCCCTTCTCCCTTCTTTGTCCCCAGCCCCCATGCCCACTATCAAGACTCATTCTGATTTCTACTCTATGAGTCAGAATCTTCTTGGCACTTGTCAGGGGCACCATTCGGCCTGATCCCTGCCTTCAAAGTGCCACTGCCTAGGAAGGAAGGGGGTGACTGGAAGAAAAAGTCACCATCCTCTTTACATCCCACTCCATTAGGTCCACCTCAGTAGATCTAGAGGCTTGCAGCCCTGCGCTCTTGCTAACAATGGAAGTGTCGTCATAGAAACCATGGCCCGGTTGGGACCGTGACCTGATGCTGAGAGAGCTTCATGCTTTTGTCACCTTGCTTATATTAACTTATATCGAGGGCAGCAAGGCTGCAGATTCTCAGTCATGAGGAATGAAACGATACCCTGCCAATTCTTCACTAGGCACCTCCTCAGAAGATTCTTATCTCCCTCAGCTTTCAAGCACTATGCCTTTCTTCCACGTCTGCAGTTCTGTAATCGCCTCTCCTTTCCATCCTAGCAGGGTCGGTCCATTCTATTTCAGGTGGACTACCCCCTCCCCTCTTGCCTCCCATCTCTCCCACACCATTGCCAGTCTACTGCCGATCCAAACCCTCAACTCATAAAACACTGGCTTCCCACTGCCAACACATTTCATACAAATTTCTTTGACCCTCAGGGCTTTCCACCATTTAGATCAATCCACCACTAGCATCCCCCAATGCTGTACCTTTCAGACAACATGAGCTCCTAGTTTTCCAAGTCTTGTTGACAGTTCTCTTCCCTCTCTTGGTGTATATTCCCTTCCGCTGAAATGTTCCTTCCCCCAACTATTGAATCCACCTCATCCATGAATCCTGTATTTACTTCTCTACAATAAAGGAGGAGCAAGGCTCTCCCAACTTGGAGGTCCCAGAGCTCCTCAGTTCCACGTCTTATGGAATTCACTTTACTCTGCCTTTTGCAAGCCATTTGTTTTGCCTTTGTATCACATGCAGTCTTTAGGGGTAGATAGCATCTTGTTCATAATAAATGCACAAACTCTGAGAATACAGTCCAGTTTCATTTCCCCCAAATTTCTAAGGGTTGTAAAGGGATTAGGAAATGCTACCTTACCCTTAAAATAGAAGAGTAGTAGCGTTTTTTGTGTTTTTTTTTTAAGCTCTGAGAAATGTAAATGCACGGACCTGGTTTTGCTAAGGGCTTCTCAGAGGCCTGGGGTGAAAGGAAATAGCACGAGATCAAGAGCTGGCCACCTGGGTTCTGATCCTGGCCCAGCCACTGACTGTGACCTTGAGTCAATCCCTCACTCTAACTAGAGCTCATTTGCTTGCTTATAAACTGAGGAAGTGAGTCAAAATGAATTCTACAATTTGTTTCAGCTTATCTTACCTTAGCAATTGAAACTCAAGATGCAAGAATAATACGGAGAATCACACAACTATCAAAACCCCAGGCAAATGGCTTAACAGAGCCTTCAAATGATCACGGTGTTCAGACAGGGGTATCCATTCCTGCCTCTTCTCCTGCAACCCTTTTGCACACCTATCCACCACTACCCCATAACTCCAGCCATTATTAATCCAGAAAAAAGCCGTACCCAAATGTTCTTTGTCAACTCTGATACAGACAGGATACCAGGGACAGAACGTCCTTCACTACTTTTCCCTCTGCCCCTTCTCATCCCTTCCCCTCTCCCCCAACTATCCTACCGACTAGAATGGATAAGGAATTGAGAACCCATCCCAAATTCAAATACTACTCTAGCAGGAAGTTGATTTGAGTAAAGCCACTGTCTGCAAAATCTTGGCACGTCAAAGCAATTCCAGGCTAGCAAAGAAGAAAAACATAAGCTTTTATTTGCTGTAGGTGAACTCAAGCTTTCCTGTCATAAACTATATTGAGTACCTGAACCTATGTGCAAACCCCGCACTGTCTTCTAGCTTGCTAGGAAGTATGAAGTCTAAAGGTCAAAAGCGTATCCTGATCCTTTATTTAATAAGAGATAAATCCTTCCCTGAGTACAAAGACATTCGAGAATGAAAAACCAAATGGAAATTCACTGGAAAGTACCAAAGAGAGCCCTAACCAGTGGGAAAAAGTTAATTTGACTTCTCGTTAATAGGAAGGAGAATCTGGCTCATTACCCTTAAGCACTATGAAGCTTTAGATCTTATTTAGGATATAAAGGGTAACTTTGCATTACAAAGCGAAATCTCCTGGGGCTGTTTAGGTGCTGCTGACTGTGCATGACAACAGCCAGTCTTGTTTATTTGTCTTTGAGTTGCAGAGCAAGGTCCAAGCCATTTTACAGTACAGAGCTTTCACTAGCCTGCATAAGTATAATTTACTGATAGAGATACTCCTGGAAAGGCACTTTTTTTCTCCCAGATAATCTTTCTCTTTAAATTAACAGAAAGGTCATGGATCATTTTTTTTTTTAATTACCAGGAAGTTTAATCTAATAATTCCAGTTTTTACATTCTGTGAACATTATCAATTATGATTTTAAGAAAACTTTCATCAAATGAACATTTTGAAGTGGGCTCATTCAGTGGCACCTTCTATTTTTCTCTCTAGGAGGGGGTCGGGGGACCATCTGGTGGGAAATGAGCCCAGAAGCTGTGCTCAAATAGCAGTTTACATAAGACCCACAGCACATTAACAGTTCCTATGAAAGAAGGGGGGCAGTTTGTAGAGATTATGTTCCCCCTCCCCCTTAAGTCACCATGGCAGGTGATTTGTCATGACACTGATCTCAGGCAGAATCACACTTTAAATCACTCCTTCTAGATGGGAGTCTTGTTTTTTTTGGTTTCCACAGAGGAATTCCATAACCTATGTATTTCTTGTTTGAAATTAACCAGGTGATAATTTTTTTCTAGTTTCTCACATAACTTAGTTTCTCAGTAAAATACTGATATTCTCTAGGTAGCGTATTCTGTCTTGGTTTTGAAAAAGCAATAGAAAACAACATAAACCCATTTTTGAGGATGACCTATTTGTGCAGCTTGGAACTTAGGTAAGGTTTAAAGGTTACAAGATTCATCAGAAAAAAAGAGAAATGTATGTTACTAGCTTCAATGACTATTAGCAATAACATAAAAAATAAAAATGCCACTGTACCAGGGCCACTCTGCTTGTCAAATAATCCAAATAGACATTTCAATACCCATCAGACGAGAGTCCTAAACGGTTTCCCAACTGTCATTTCTTTTGATTTTCTATCTCCATTTTCATCATAGACATAAAGGAATAAAAAATGTTTATAGCCGTGCAGAATCTGTTTACCTAATTACCTGATCACCAAGGGAGGGGCAGGAGATAGCGTACAGGACCACAAGCCCTTCCAGTAAGAGATGATAACAGAGTGAAATGCAGCTGCCAGCTGTCACTTGTGAGGGGCTGGGCAGAGCTCTGCATCCTGTCACCCCCTTCCCTCTCCCCCTCCAACTTCCCAGCTGCAACAGCCCCGTCTGTGAAAGCAACACTCTCCATTGCAATCCGACCTCCCACAGCCCATCCTCCTAAAGCCGCACCGGGACCCACCTACCTTCTGAGGACAGAGGAGGCTGGAGAGTGAGAAGGATGCTTGGTTACTGCCCTCAGCATCCCCTGTCTGGAGCACTTAACTGCAAATACGGAGTCGCCTCCATTTTCTGGTCACGTGATCACGGGCACATCTAAATAAGGACGATCACCTGCCTCTCAGATCGCCCAGTGAGCCCATCACCACTGCTGCTCTGCTCCAGCTGGGGGATGGAGCTGGGGCTGTGAAGAGTTTCTTTTGGGAATATAAAATACTCTTTCACGCAGGTTGTGGAGTCAGACATGCCCCTTGATTTTTGTGTCTGCTCAAGAAAACTGCTGTCACTCCTGTTCCTGAGTAAGACTGGATGTGAATGGGCTCAAAGCACAGATTGGAAGGAATTTAGTTCCCCTGAAACCTCTTTTTAAATAAAATCCTGCAGCTTCATGGCACACCCAGTGAGATGGTAGTGTAATTATTTTCATTTCATAGACAGTGGTTAAGACCATAACAAAAATGGACTATGGAAGCATAGCAAGATACATAAAGAAGTCCAGCTGGAGATTCTAGAGAAAGTTAGGATGTTTGCCCAAGATCCACACAGCTTTGACTATTGAGAAATAAAGCCATGTGACCAGTAAGCATTTAGACTCTGGAGTCACAAGGCCTGAGTTTGAATCTAACTTCCACTACTTATTAGCGAGTTTGGACCAGTTACTAAACTGCCTGGTGCCTCAGACTGCTGACTCACAAATGGACAATACTAACAATGTTACTTTAAAGCAAGATAACTTAGAGATTTTAGAGAGACTGGGTTAAAATAACTCACAATAAAGATTAGCTACTATTATTAATTCTAAAAATGCCAACAGAAATATCTGATGGAGTTAAGTCAAATGAAATGTGAATGAAAAGCTTACATACTAGAAAAGCGTACATTGATTAGTTTGATCTTCGAAGGAAAAGAATACGTTGTCAGACAAATCAAACAAAGACTTCTGATCACGATCAGGCAAAATGTCAATGTGAAAAGTAACTACAGGCACCATCCTCAGAACTAGGTTGTTAGAAATCCCGTATTATATGATCTTTTCCCTTTTTTGGCGGGGTAGTGGGTAGGTGGGTTGGGGAGGGCGCTATGGTAGAACAGGGGGATATGGCAGTTTCCGGTAACCTCCGACTGAGCTAACTCCAAGAAAACAGGAAAGTGAATTACTCAGCAGAGAACCTGGCCGCGGTAAATACTTAAGAAATGTTAGCTCCTATTCTTAAAATGAAGGACACGCCTTGTCTTCTCCATGGCTGTTGGGGCTGGCGAGGGGGCAGTGGGGAAAAGTGAGAAGAGGAAAAAGTGCATTTTTCTCTCTCTACTTAAACTAAAAGCCTACAAAATTCTTCCAAATTATAAGCAGTTATGAAAATAATTTCTCATGTGCCTTCTATCGTCCAGCAATGGAGAACTGGGGGTGGGGCCATTAGGGGGTCATGACTTTTTCAGGGTTCAGCAAAAACTTAGTACAGTTCCCAAAGCCAAGATGAACCAGAAATCGGCAGGGGAAAATAGATGGCTTCAGAGCTGGTTGTACCCTGGGTTTCCAGGGTGAAGGCTAAAAATGGGGTCTCTTCTTTGTGAAGTGTGGCTCATTAGGAGTTTCCCTCCTCAGGTGGAAAAAAGTAGTAGTGGAGCTACAGAAATAGGAGTTACGTGCTGTAGAACAGACAATGTCATTGAACCTACCCTGAATATCTGTTTTAAAAGCCAACAGTTGAGAGAGAAAGTGATTTGTTGTCATCAGGCCAATCATAGAATACTTTCAAAACATTTAAGTAGCATTCCATTAAATGGGGAAATATGGGACATCTGATAACACCAACGATACTGCCTCTTGTCTTACAGGATGTTCTCTGAGACATATTTTGTCAAGGCAAAATAGCCCAGCTTAGTGTCAGCTGGGCACCTGAGGAAATATACTATCTTATTTATCCCACTGAAGCAGTTACAATTAAAAAAAAAAAAAAAAAAAAAAGAATTCCTATTTAAATGCAATAAGTAGCATCCTGATTATTACATGGACGAAAAGGGCATGGTAGATGTCAATCCAGGGGATTTTTACTTATTCTGTGCGAGCCTAATACTTTCAAATGATCATTTAATGAACTGAAGTTTAAAAAAGCAAAAATAAAAAAAGTCTTTGAAGATTATGTATGGTCAAGTACTACTGGAGTTGATGATGTAACAGATGATTAAGTAAACAGAATAATTTTTCCTCTCCGGAGATTCAAACTGGTATAGGCAATGGATAACAAAGGCAAAACAAAACAAAACAAAAGAACCAAAACAACTGAACAGGCACATCTGTTTTTCTCCATGAGGCTGAGTGAAGTGGGTAACAGCACTCTAAGCAAACTGAAAGGCTGTAAGAATCTTGGAGGCACTATAATGAAGAAGAAATGTACCAGAACACTAAAAATAGATAACGATGGTCTCAAATTTCAAAAGAAGGGGAAAGATGGATTTTGCAACATTAGAAAAGATGCATATTCCTGTTATGAACTGAATGTTTGTGCCCTCCCCTCAATTCATCAGTTGAGCCTCTCCCTGTGTGATGGTTCATCAGTTGAGCCTCTCCCTGTGTGAGGTGGGGGCCTTTGGGAAGTAATTAGGATTAGGTGAGGTGAGGAGGGTGAGGCACTCATGAGTGGAATTAGTGCCCTTATAAAAAACCCCAGAGAGCTCTCTCACTCTTTCTACTATTCGAGGATACACTGAGAAGTTGGAAGTCTGAAATGTGGAAGAGGGCTCTAACCAGAACCCAACCATGCTGGCACCCTGATTTTGAATTTCCAACCTCCAGGACTTTGAGAAATAAATTTGTATTGTTTGTAAGCCACCCAGTCAATCTATGGTAATCTGTTATAGTAGCCTGAACTAAATCACTGCCAGGCTAAATCTAGCACATCTCCCTCGGAAAAGGAAGCAGTAAACACCAGTAATTATCATTTTTATTAAAAGCCAATTATGTTGGACGAACTTGACTTTCTTTTCTTCAGTCAGGTGTATTTATGAGGTGCCTCAACATGTGGCAAGGGCTGCTCTAAGCACTAGGGGTACAGCAGTGAACAAGACAAACCAAATGTCGGCTTTCCTGGAGGGTCCATTCTCATGTGTGGAGACAGACACGACAAAATCAATTAAACAGATAAACAGATATTTTCAGACAGAAAAAAAAAAAAGTGGCAGGAAGAAAATGAAGCAGGGCTGTGGGATGCAGCACAGTTCTCAGCCTTGGCACTGTTGGCCCTTGGGGCTGGATAATCCTGTGTCCTGCGGGGCGCTCTTGTGATTGTTGGATGTGTAGCAGCATTTGCGACCTCTACCCATAGATGGCAGTAGCATCACCCAAGTTGTGGCAATCAAAAATGTCTCCAGGTATTGCTAGCCGTCCCCTAGGTGGGAGGGGCAAACTAGAATAACTAGTTCTTGAAACTAGTTATTGAAAACTAGAAAACTAGAAAACTAAACTTGGTGGTACAGTTATTGCTACTGTAGATGGAGCAGTTATAGAAGGTCTCTCTGGGGAACCCCAAACTATGAGAGTAAGCCAGCCATGTCAGGAGAGTTCTAGACAGAGAGTTACAGCTGGCACTAAATCACAAAATTGGAAGAGTCTGGTGGGCAAGACTGAGGGCTGGTAGAAAGAGTGGTCTTAGTGATCACAGACGTAAGCAGCAACTGGGGGACACAGGGCCTTAAGAATCAGAATTTTATTCCAAAATAAATGAGAAGACATTGGAGGGTTTTAAAAAGATAGGTAGCAAAAGAATGATATTCTCATCTGAAAGACTCACTCAAGCCAGTGAATGGAGAATTGACTGTAGGACCAGGTTGGCAGGATGGAGACAGGAGTCTGGTTGAAGGACCCACATGGGCTGCCCAGGGCAGGGCTGCCACATAAGGTTGGGTGGATTGTGTGTGTACTGGGTTGATGGTTTATAGATAGGAAACTGGGGCTCAGGTAAGTAGTTTTACTCAGCTGGTGCATTATAATAAAGTTTAGAAGGAGGCCGCCTCCAATATGGTTAGACGAAAGATCCAGGTCTGACAAACAATTCCAGTCTCCAATTTCCCTCTTGCCCTGGAACTGGAAGTTAGCAGTAGGGGAATGTATCATGGCACTCCATGACCTTGTAGTTCAGTTATGGACATGTTGGCAGAAGTAAATGGTGATTGGTGCTCAGTGGCAGAAGCAGGGACCTCTGAGATAAACAGAAAGGACACGAAACATACGAACAAGAAGAAAGCCAGTGTAGCAATATTAATATCAGGGAGAAAAAAGAGATGAAAGCAAAATTTAATAAAGTAGAAAACAAGCAAACAAAAACAAAAGGAAAAAATTAACGAAACCAAATCTAGTTATTAGAAAAGACTAATAATATGAACCCAGCTCTAGAAAGACTGAACAAGGAAAAAAGAGAGATGATACAAATAGATAATATGAGGAATAAAAGAATTACATAACTAACTACAGATATAGTAGAGATTGAAAACTAGTAAGAGAATATGAACAATTTTATTCTAAAACCTTTGAAAACTTTGATGAACAATTTTCTAGAAAAATATTAAATAGCAAAGTTGATGCAGAAAGAATTAGAAAACCTGAACAGACCAGTAATCATTAAGAAATCACATTACTAGTAAAATATCTATCCCCCAAATAAGGAATAGGCACAGACAATTCTATAAATATCACCTAATTCTCACGTATTAGAGAAACCCCTGGCTTATACAAGTTATTCTGAAGAACAGAAGAAAAGGAAGCCTCCCTAGTTTGTTTTATGGTGTGAGTACAACTTTGATTCCTAAACCAGACAAGAGCTTGTGTGATGAAGGAAAATCATAGGCCAGTGCCAATTAGGAAAATCTAAATTATATCCCATGGTAGAGAGAAACTAAATACTGCACTGAAGTTTCTAAAATTCACCCATCTAAATGACTTCACCATCCCCCTTTCAATTTATATTTGACTTGAAGTTACAACTTCAGTATAAATGCTGTTTAAGGTAGTCTGGGCTATAAAGATGTATAAGCCTCAAGTGGCTTACATCCAGATAGGTTAAGAGAGTCTCTAGTAAATATAACATGAGGCAGAATGTGAGGACGGCCACAAAAAGGTTCAAAGTACAATGAGATTTAGGAGATGGAGGGATTCCTTCTGTTTGATAAGACTGGAGAATGTTTTAGGAAGGAAGAGACATTTGGTCTGGGTCTTAAATGAAGAGTGGAATTTCAATATGCAGGAAACAAGATGGAGGAGCAAGGAATTAAAAGAGGTGCCAAGGGCCTCCCCTGGTGGCGCAGTGGTTGAGAGTCTGCCTGCCGACGCAGGGGACACGGGTTCCCACATGCTGCGGAGCGGCTGGGCCCGTGAGGCATGGCCGCCGAGCCTGTGCATCCAGAGCCTGTGCTCCGCAGCGGGAGAGCCCACAACAGTGAGAGGCCCGCGTACCGCCAAAAAAAAAAAAGGTGCCAAGATAAGAGCAAAGAGGCAAGAAAAAAAAAAGTCTCTTCAGGGGAAACGTGAACATTTCTATGAAAAGGATATATGTGCTTATTTATACTTTCACTTTAAGACAAAGCTGGTAGATATATAAAAACCCACCACCATCATATGACTTAAAAATAGCTGGGGGAAAAAAAAAAAAAAAGTGACAGGATCACAACACGAAATTAAGACTTAGAGTAATACAGTAAAGTACATATTCCGGAATTCTATACATTTGATACTAGTAAGTGATAAACTTGGCTGTGAAACATAAACTTCCAAGGAGTCAACTCAAAGGGATAAACATGATCAATTACATAAATGTTATTAAATAAAGTCACATTATTTAACTAATAGTCAAGATGGGGATTGGATTGGATTTGCTCATGAGAGCACAGATATTCTGATTAGAAAATCATAGTCTCAGTAATATCCTTGGCATAGAGATGAGCTTCACTGGGCTGACCTAACGTTTCCCATCAAGATAAGCCAATGACCTACAACAAAAACAAAACAGAATAAAGAAACTGCGTGGGATCCTCTGCAACATGGTACAGGTACATAGTTCTCTGCTGCCTGGGCTTAATCCAGGGCACATTTTGGAACATGTAAAGGACCATTTGCATTACATATTTTTCAATCTACCATAAATTCTGATTCTCAGTTGATCAACATTTCAGATAGTTTAAGAGGGTGAATTAAAATTTTTACTCCCCGGAAGCTGGACAGCGCATGTAAATCAGTGGAGTTAGAACACACCCTCACACCATGCACAAAAATAAACTCAAAATGGCTTAAGAACTTAAACATAAGACATGACACCATAAAACTCCTAGAGGAGAACATAGCAAAATGTTCTCTGACATAAATTGTACCAGTGTTTTCTTAGGTCAGTCTCCCAAGGCAATAGAAATAAAAACAAAAATAAACAAATGGGGCCTAACCAAACTTATAAGCTTTTGCACAGCAAAGGAAACCATAGACCAAATTGAAAGACAACCTACAGACTGGGAGAAAATATTTGCAAATGATATGCCTGACAAGGGCTTAACTTCCAAAATATACAAACAACTCATACAACTCAATAACACAAAAACAAACAACCCAATCAGAAAATGGACAGAAGGCCTAAATAGACATTTCTCCAAAGACATACGGATGGTCAATAGGCACATGAAAAGATGCTCCACATCGCTAATTATCAGAGAAATGCAAATCAAAACTACCATGAGGTACCACCTCACACCAGTCAGAATGGCCATCATTAAAAAGTCTACAAATAACAAATGCCGTAGAGGGTGTGGAGAAAAGGGCACTGTCCTGCACTGTTGGTGGGAATGTAAATTGGTGCAGCCACCATGGAGAACAGTACGGAGGTTCCTCAGAAAACTAAAAATAGTTACCGTATGATCCAGCAGTACCACTCCTGGGCACGTATCTGGACAAAACTGTAATTCGAAAAGATACATGCACCCCTATGTTCACAGCAGCATTATTCACAATAGCCAAGACATGGAAACAACCTAAATGTCCATCGACAAATGAATGGATAAAGAAGATGTGGTACATATGTACAATGGAAGACTACTCAGCCATAAAAAGCAATGAAATAATGCCATTTACAGCAACATGGATGGACCTAGAGATTATCGTACTAAGTGAAGGAAGTCAGAAAAAGAAAGACAAATACCATGTGATATCACTTATATGTGGAATTTAAAACATGACACAAATGAACTTATCTATGAAACAGAAACGGACTCACAGATATAGAGAACAGACTTGCGGTTGCCAAGGGGGAGAGAGGGTGTGGGAGGGATCGATTTGGCGTTTGGGATTAGCAGATACAAACTATTACACAGAGGATGAATGAACAAGGCCCTACTGTATAGCACAGGGAACTATATTCAATATCCTGTGATAAACCATAACAGAAAAGAATATTTTTTAAAAAGAGCATGTATATATATATATATATATGTATGTATGTATAACTGAATCATTTTGCTGTTCAGCAGAAATTAACACTGTAAATCAACTATGCTTCAATAAAATAAATTAAAAAATTAAAAACAAATTTACTCCCCAGCCATTACCTAGAACCAAACTCTCTTATGTTGACAATTTTAAAAAGCCACATCCTCTAACCAACAGTTAAAATGGGGGGAAGGTGACATTCTAATTTCCTCCATTGGTATAGCTTGGATTTCTACAAAGGGTGACCCAATCCTAGATTGCGTTTTTGACAGCCTTTGTTCTAAAGGAACTCTCATATGTATCTTGAAAACAGATTGGAGATCCCCCAATGCACTGGAGGAGTACTTAACTAATCCTGTATGTTTATATAACTCAGTCCACTTTTCAGTACCTGAGCTTCCATCACTCTCCAATTAAGCCAGCTGTGCTGCCTAACTTCTGTTTGCTTCCGCAGGTCCACTTTCCTACTTTTTCCATGTGGCTCTCCTTCCTGGGAGGCTCCCTCATCTCACCCTCTAAATTCCCCTTCGTTTTAACCAATGAGGGCCCCTGGCAGGAGATCAGAGGAGGAAGGAAGGAGGTTTCCTTCCTGTGGGAAGGCCTCAGGCTGGCTATGTCCCTCAACAATAGGTCACAGTTCCTTGTCGGATGGCCCTTTCTACCCAAAATTCTCATTCTGGGTTCTGGGAATCAGCACCTCCCCTCACCCCCTGAGGCCTAGGAATAACAGCTGTTCTGTTACTGTTCCTGGGTTATCACACTATTCCTTGTGAGTTCCTCCCAAGTTGCCACCATCTTTGTAAACACTCCCTTTATTAAATATTTCTCCAATTACCCTTATTCGAATGTGTCAGCTCTTTCCTGCTGGGTCCCTGATACGCTAGTACATCTTGCTTTCAAAAGCCATGACTTCTTATCTTCCTCAAATGCCATCAGTTTTCATAAAGGTCTTTCTTTTCTCCCATCAGTTTTGACATTTTGCTATTCCAGCTGGAGAAGTACCTTGGATTTTTCCTCAAGCTAGAAGCCAACACAGTACAAAAGGGCTCCCCTGTGGGTGTTCCTCCCACAAGACAGCTGAGTTGTACCACCTCGTCTCGGCGCTCGTGGCTTTTTCCCACTATAAAATTCCTCACCGCAAACAAACGCCATATCTATAGATATGCAGAAAAAACTTAATTGTACATTGAGAGGCCTGATTCCCTCGCCTCCCTCTGGCCTCCAGCCACTGGAGCTGGTCCCACACATCACGGATGGAGAGCAGCTTGCTGACGCAGCAGTAGCCGTCGTGGACTTGCTGAGGTGGGAAATGCGTGTTCAGGCAGGAGAAGAATTCAGTAGGTCGCATGACAGCGTGAAAAGTCAGAGGTGAGTTCTGACTCCGTTATTCTCAAAATCTCTCTTTGGGAAACTTTGGCTATTGAACTTGATGTACTTTTCCATGGGACAATGGGAGAATAGGAATAAACACATCAACCTACAAGAAGTTCAAACAAATGATCTAATTGGCAAGCACTGGGCTAGAAGAGAGAAGACTTCAGTTCAAGTCCCAACTTTACCACTGTCTCATTTCTGGATGATATTGAACAGCTCACTTATTGAGTCAGTTTGTTCACCTATGAGATTTTGGGATAATAAAACTTGCCATGTCTTTGGATGGACCCAAGAACATAACATCTTAGTCTATCTGCCAGCAGTTATTGGAAGCCTGCTCTGGGAAGGGCTGGCCAGAGGCACAGAGACGGCTGGGGTGAGAGTGGGATGGTAGTGGGGAGAGACACCAAAACAGGCTCTTTTGGGGGGGAAAAAAAAAGATTTAAGTCCTGAATTAAAGTAACAATTTAAAGGACTTTTGATGATACTTAATTATCAGCACCTAGTCACCAAATATAACGCACCAAATGATAAAATATAATTACAAAAGTAAGTGAACACAGAGTCAGTGCCAAGTTTGGTCTTCCAGGTTTGGTTCAGGGCAAAGCCAGAAAACAGTGAATAAACAAGGGAACACTGTAGTTTACGGAGTATCAGTTTACCTTGGAGAAAGGGCAAACGTTTGGACTGGGATAGACATTCAAACAGCAAGGCGGGGGGGGGGGGGGTAGTGTGTGCTCAAAGAGTGTGATTCTTCTGACAGCCCAAGTATATCATTACCTGGCCTCGAGAGAAGGAGTCAAAAGATTATCCCTTTACCCGTTTTTCACTTCCAGCATTCACATGGGTGTAAGACCCAACGTACTAACTCCTCAGCCAAAAGTCATAGACAGAAAACGCTGATTTCAGAAGGTCTCATGAAAAACATAAAGGGATCTTTTAGTGGTGTCACTCACAGCGAGAAAGACGAGTTCTTTTCCGCAGTCTTGTCAGACAGAAAAAATAAGCCCCAAATTACTAATTTATATAAGAACAAAAGAATGCACAGAGATCACCATAAGAAGCAGGTCACGGGGAATATGAAACTATTGTGTTTAAATGTCATTTTTATTTTAGGGAGTACCAAATAACTCACCTCGCAGAAGTAGGAGACAATGGGATTGACATATACACACTACTATATACAAAATAGATAACTAATAAGGATCTACTGTATAGCACAAGGAACTCTACTCCATACCCTGTAATGGCCTATATGGGAAAAGAATCTAAAAAAGAGTGGATATATGTATAATTGACTCACTTTGCTGTACACCTGAAACTGACACAACATTGTAAATCAACTGTACTCCAATAAAATTTTTTTAAAAGATATAGCTCCATAAATATAAGGATTAGGTTACTTCTACTCTGTTTCAAACGTACATGTGACAAGAGCTCCCCCTCCTTTCCATCCCTCTCCCCCCTTCCTCCCCCACTGCCCTCTGCTGCATGTATCTACAAAGGTTGGACAAGTATTGCCAATTTTCTTAGTCCTCTTGGAAATTATTTCCTTCCATCACCCCGTACAGCTATATCCTTGCCCCACACCTATAGAAAGCCAATATATTTGTATAGCAATGTATTTATATAATTCTGACGGTGAGTTTACAAACGTTAATGGTTCCATGCTCTCTTAGCATGTAGTTCAGGCTTCTGCATATAACCTCTGATAATGTTATGTGGCAACTTGGCTAGGCTATGATGCCCAGTTATTTGGTTAAACACCAGTCTAGATGTTGCTGCAAAAGTATTTTTTAGATGTGATTAACACCGAAATCAGAAGACTTTGAGAAAAGCAGATTACCCTCCGGAATGTGGGTGGGCCTCGTCCAATCAGTTGAAGGCCTTAAGAGCAAAGTCTGAAAGTTTCCTGAAAAGAAAGGAACTCTCCTCAAACCTGCAACACAGAGACTCTGCCTAAGTTTCCAGCCTGCTGCCCTGCAGAATTCTGACTCAAAACTGCAACAACTCTTGCCTGAGTTTCTAGCCTGCTGGCCTGTCCTACAGAATTCAGACTTGCCAGCCTCTAAAACTGTGTGAGCCAATTCCAGTTCCTTAAAGTAATTTCCCCTCCCTCCCTCCCTTTTCTCTCTCTCAGACATACATATTTCTCCTATTGGTTCTGTTTCTCTGGAGAACACTGACTAAAACACAATTACCCTTTCTTCACATGACATTCTTGCAACCATGCCTTCCTTAAAGTAAATACATACATGGTTCTTTGTTTTAAGAAAAGTCTGTGTGCTGCAGATGACTCTGTAGATGTTCTCTGTGACCACACAGGAAAGATCAGGCATATGCATCACTGTATGGGGTATTGGCGCGCAATCCTTAGCTGGCAGGTCTACAGCTGGAGGATGACCAAGCTGTTGGCAAAAGCCTCTGGGAAGATTGATCCTAGGGAACTAGAACACAGTGCTGAAGATCTCACGGGAGATTGTTTAACTCCCAGCACTCATAACGAGTTTTGTTAACAAGAGACAGTAGGTGGGGCACGATGAGAAAAGGTGTCTTTCTAATGCTCCCTCAGATTTTGAGAATATGGCCTACTGCTCTCCAAAACAGTGTGGGAGCTGAGAGGAGGTGTGGCTGGCTGATGTGAGGGCAAGAAGCCAATTTGTAGATGGTGTGTCATCTTGCACATACTATCAGCCTACTTTCATTTTTGAAGACCAGGTTTTAATTTTGTTTTTTTTTTTTTCAGGACAGTCTTGATTTTGGTCCTACGATCAGATTATGCATCAGAAGATGTCTCCAGGTTTTTGGTCTGGAGAATATGGCTGTCTTATTATCATCATGCTTCTGTGATCACCTTCCTGTCTCCAGGATTTTCTTTATGTTACTCTCCTCAGTTAACTTGGCTGGCCTCTCACCCCCTTTCTCCACCTTTCCAGACTATGAGCTTCATTTAATGCCTGTCTCAAATCGCAGTTCTCAGGACCGCAGTATGACTTTTGTGGACCTTAGGCACTTTTGCCTTCACGGGCTCCTTCTCTCACTCAAAACAAAACAAAACAAAACAAAACAAAAACCTAAAAATTTGCTTCACATCTGCATTGGTAGAAAGAAATGTAATCCACACCGGAATATAATCCACATAGGAATATAATCACTTTTCCTTTTAATTTTGAAAGAAATTCAAAGCTTCTCATGGGCCTTTTATAATATCGTGGGCCCTGGGCACTCTGCTTCCTGATGCTGCTGGATGATAAGTCATCCTCGTTCCTCCTCCATAAAAGTATCCTATACAGATGCCTCTCTCTTAACTTATTAACATACAGAGGCTCAAATTCAAATCCCAGCTTCTTCACTTTCTAACTATAAACCAGAGCAAGTGATTCAAACTTTCTGGACATCAGTTTCCTCTCTTGTGTAATTCTTACCTCATACAGTTGCCATGGTAACGTGAGACCCTGTATATACAATGCTTAGTACCTGGTTCAGAGCAAATGTCCATTAACTGGTAGCTGTTTATATTTAACCTGACATTGGTCATCAACTAACTTGATTTAACTATCACACTATTATCTACCTTTTCACTTATGTTTAACTCCTGTATTAAACTGTAAACTCCTAGAGGGATGGGACTAAGTTTTAGACCAGCGGTTCTCAAACTACTGTGCATCAGAATCCCCTGGAGGAAGTGTTGAAACACAGACAGCTGGGTCCCACTCCGAGTTCTTGATTCAGGAGGTATGGGGTGGCGCAGGTAGTATGTCTTTCTAGCAAGTATCCAGGTGATGATGAGGCCTGCTGGTTTTAGGGCCCCATTTAAAAAAACTACTGTTTTAGATAACTCTGCGCCCTCCCAAAATCTAGCACAGAGAAAAGCTTTCAAATACTTCAGAGTAAATTATTTAGGCAAAAGGTAACACAAAATCCAGCGGGAATATCTGTCCCCTCCCCCAACTGTGAGAAGATTTCCATTACTTCAGGGGCTGAGCAGAAAGAGATGAGCAAAGAAATCTCATTAAAAGAAAAGGGGCAGGCTTCCCTGGTGGCGCAGTGGTTGAGAATCTGCCTGCTAATGCAGGGGACACGGGTTCGAGCCCTGGATTGGGAGGATCCCATATGCTGCGGAGCAACTAGGCCCGTGAGCCACAACTACTGAGCCTGCGCGTCTGGAGCCTGTGCTCCACAACAAGAGAGGCTGCGATAGTCAGAGGCCCGCACACCGCGATGAAGAGTGGCCCCCGCTCGCCACAACTAGAGAAAGCCCTCACACAGAAACGAAGACCCAACACAGCAAAAATAAATAAACAAATTACTAAACTCCTACCCCCAACATCTTCTTTAAAAAAAAAAAAAAAGAAAAGAAAAAGGGCTTGTGGCACAATTGAACACTGTCATCTGTTGGGTTTCAGGGGCATGTGCAAAATGCAGACAAGAAGCCAAATAATAGCTCAGCCAACTCGAGGCTGCCTGTGTTCTGAGTCAATCTATATAACAGTGCCAGCAGGGCTGCTGGGATCCATCTGCTACTCTCTTTTTGATAACAGATCTGAGGTCCCTCTGGAAGGAAATAGCTTGACAGGAAGAAAGAAAGATTAGGCCAACTTAAAATGTCTGGATTTATGAAGCTGCACTTGAATATGGCACAGCTTTTAACTCTTTATGGCACTTTGCTAAACATCAGTATACCCCTGCTATTCTTTCTGATTTCTCTGTCCCTTTCATGGAGAAATGTGAATGCCAAAGCTCTCCTGGACACTTTCTATTTATACATAAATTAAGGTCGCAAGATTCAATAATGAAGGAAGCCTTGAGATCCTCCAGCCCAACGCACCGATTTTATGGATGAGGAAACTTAAGCCTAGGGTTAATCCTCAAATACGTAACTGGTAGTGGTAGAGCCAGGCTGGAATCCAGCTGCCTTGACTTGCAGTGGGTATGTAGTGTGTATAGTCCTTTATGCTCCTAAAATGAGTAGGAAAAAGATATCCTAAATGTCCATCAACAGAGGAATGGATAAAGAAGATGTGGTACATATAAACGATGGAATATTACTCAGCCACGAAAAAGAATGAAACAATGCCATTTGCAGCAACGTGAATGGACCTAGGGATTACCATACTAAGTGAGGCAGGTCAGAGAGACAAATATCATATGATATCACTTGTATGTGAAATCTAAAAAAAACGATACAAATGAACTTATTTACAAAACAGAAACAGACTCACAGACTTTGAAAACAAACTTACCCTTACCAAAGGGGAAATGTCGGG
>NW_006777418.1:483574-486323 GCF_000442215.2 Lipotes vexillifer | reverse complement strand
GGGGGGGGGGGGGAGGGGATAAATCAGGAGTTTGGGATTAACACATGCACACTACCATATATGAGATAGATAATCAACAAGGTCCTACTGTATAGCACAGGGAACTCTACTCAGTGTTCTGTAATTACCAATATGGGAAAAGAATCTGAAAAAGAATGGATATATGAATAAATGAATCACTTTGCTGTACACCTGAAACTAACACAACATTGTAAATCAACTATACTCCAGGATAAAATAAAAATTAAATTTTAAAAAATGAGTAGGAAAAAGATATCTTTTCTCCACTACTTTTTTTTTTTTTTTTTTTGCTGTACGCGGGCCTCTCACTGCTGTGGCCACTCCTGTTGCAGAGCACAGGCTCTGGACGCTCAGGCTCAGCGGCCATGGCTCACGGGCCCAGCCACTCTGCGGCATGTTGGATCCTCCCAGACGGGGGCACGAACCCGTGTCCCCTGCATCGGCAGGCGGACTCTCAACCACTGCGCCAACAGGGAAGCCCCTCCACTACATTTTAAGGAGGAAACATGATTTTCTCCTTTACTTAGGTTACTTTTCACAACATGCCCTTTTGTCCCTGGAAGCAGGAGGGCTTTGTCGGAGCAACCGAAGAGAAATGAACCACCGTAAACAGTTGTAGCAGGACCTGGAAACTTGAGGGCAGAGACACTGTCCATTGGTTACCCAGAAACTTGGCCAGAGCAGATTCTCAAAAACCAAATGGTGAACGAACGAATGAATGAATTTCTGGTTTGATGGTTATTTGCCAATTTTTCAGTCAATTAAGGAATGAATGTTTCACATTAAGATTTTAAGCCTGCTGTGGATTCTCCTCTTTCTTTATTAGTAAGTTAGATGCTTACATGAAACCACAATCACCTTTTCCGTACGACAGGCAGTGTGTCTGCTGGAAAAGTACAGGCTTTGGAGGTGGAAAATTTTGAATCCCAGAGTGTTCACTCTGTTTACTTAATTCTAGGCAAGTTATAGAAACTTTCTGAGCCTCAACTCCCCTCCCCCAACCAGTATGTGTAAAATAAAGATAATACTACTACTTGAGGGTTTTTGTAAAGATTAAATAAGATAATGTATGCAGACTGCCTCGCACTATGAATAAATGTGTGTGTCCTCTCCCGTCCAGCACCAACTGCCTATTTAAGGGTAATATAGGTATTGAGTAGGCGAAGTGTAAGTATCAGGAGAGTAAGTATAAGACTTTGGATGGAAACTGAAGGGACTTTTTTGGCTGAAAAGGTACACAAATCATCATCATCATTATGGTTACCCAGCAGCTGCTTTTATGGATGATATGCTTTGAAATAAATATAAGCAAAGCTCCTATCATCTAGGTATTCTTCACATTCCCTAATCCCTCACCATTTCCCCACTTTCCAATAAAACAGTTTTCAGGAAAAAAAAAACTGAGCTTTTTGCTTACCCTTTTGTTCTTGGTTTCCTTGTTCTGGGCTCAAGAAACTCTGTCTCCTCCTCCATTTCCGTGTCAGGGATTATGTTCTTCTGAGAAGACTGTGGTGAAAGCATTTCCCATTCACTGTCATGGGCGACAGCCTGCAACGTAACTGTATCGGGGCCAGTCCTGTCTTGGCTCATGCTTTTCCATGATTGGCTGTCCAGGCCAGAGGCTTCCTCTAGTGCTGAAGATTCTAGAGGCTTCATTTCTCCCAGAATCTGCATTTGGGGCCCCTTACCCAAGCTGTGATCAGAGGCTGGCTCCACAGCCTTGCCAGACCATCCAGGCCCTGAGTCCCTGGTCTCCGATGATGCATCACCAACCTCACTACAGCCCAAGACCATCCAACTCTGGTCTTGCCTAGGGCTTTCAAAAGATGATCTCTTACCATCTTTGGAAGACACTCTGTCTGCAGAAAGGTGAATGCTTTCATTTAAGGAAGCAGGTTGATGTGTGTCTGGGAAGCATGCTAACTGAGTTCCTGGCAGCCCCGTTTCTTCGGAATCTACGTGAAACTCTTCTAATTCCGACGTGATTTCTCTTGCCTCACAGGCCTCTGGCTCTGCGGGTGTATTTTCTTCGTGCTTTACAAGTATGTAATCCATGGGTAATGCATGATGATCTTCATTCTTCTCAGTGTACCTTGCTTCCCCGTATTCTGATTGTATCTGCTCAGGCTCTTTGGTAGGAATTATTTTTTCTTCTTCCAACTCTAATATCCCCTTGCTGGCACCTAGAAGTGGAAGATGAAGGTGAGAAGGAGAGAACAAGACTTAATTAACACACCGTGTGACTTGTGATCTTTGCAAATGATCTATCTAAAGAGAGATAGTTTAAAAAACATTTTTATTTTGTAGAGCTGTTTAATTTTCTCAGACCCTCTCAAGGACACTGATTGGGCAAGCGGTAGAAATTACTGCGGTAAGGCAGAACTTGGTTAAGCATGCACTGCAAATGTAGTCAGTTCCTTTATAGCCACATTGGTAGGGAGAATGTGTTTTACAAATGCATCGATTGAAGGAAAGCAGCAGTTTCTTGAGGGTGGAGGAATGAAAGGTTTCTTACCGTTTGGTGGTCCTACGTCTCCACCTGCTGGTGAATCTGAATGATCTGTTTCTACTTCCCAGTCAACGTTTGATGGAGACAACTCAATGTTGGCGTCGACTCCGACAGGCAAAGAAACGGACTCAGGGTCTTCATGAACACGCAGCACAACCAGCTGGCATTCAGGCTGTCTGTTTGTGGCCTCAGCGTGGTTTTCCTTGTTTTTTCAGCAGG
>NW_006777418.1:480349-483546 GCF_000442215.2 Lipotes vexillifer | reverse complement strand
AGCAGGAAGGGCAGAAAGCAATATCTCTGCGGCTTCGCTCCCCAGAGGCTCATTCTCTGGAGTCCCAGCTTCCTCTGTGGTTTCGACACCAGGAGTAGGTTCCGTGAGATAGGACAAATCAAATGGAGGTGTGTAAGGTGCCAGCTCTTGCTTCAGGGCATCTTCCAATGGAGGGTCACCGCCATAGACAAAGTGTTCAGGCTCTTTCATTAAATCTTCATCAATATTTTGGCCCACGACTTCATACTCAAAATCACCCCATGAGGCTTCAGAGGAACAGATATCTTGCTTCCCTGCCTCCCCATCAAATGGCATTTCAGGATTTCCTTCTGATAATGTCAGTTTACTCACGTCATCTGTTGTTCCTGTGGATGTGTTGAGACCTGAGGCATCGCTGAAACTGTGGTCAAAGGCAGCTTCGCTGACATCCAGACAAGTGTCTGAGGCTAGCAAAGTATCAGGAACCGTGGCAGGATTCTCAGTAGCAAAAGCTTGCTCACGGTCCGACGGGCCCCCTGCATCGGTCTGATCCTCAGGAGAAAAGTCTTCCGATATCCAAGAGCAGTTGCTATCCACAGTTGGCTCTGGGTGAGTTACCCAAGTATCAGTTCCCACGTTTTCAAGCACTGGGATTGTTCTGTCAGTGGGTTCCAAAATTGGTGCTGTATCTGGCTTGGCTCCCTTTTCTGACACTTTTAAACCTGTAATGTTCTCACATTTGTTTATTTCGGAAGGTTCAGGAGAACCTTTGTGAGAGGCAGGTTGAGATGAGTCATTTGTGTTTGCCTGCTTGCTGATTCCAGGCAGCGGAACTGCGTTTTCAGAAGATAGTTCCGAAGTATATGGGACAAATTCCTGCGCCGGCTCCGGGCGGGGTTCTTCATCTCTCTCTGGCTCGGTGGGATATAACTCACTGGATTCCCCTTCAGGTCCCATCCCAGCACTGACGTGCTGCTTCGTCTCTGGCTTTGCTTCATAATCATGACATACATCAGGGCTGTTGGAAGCCTGGGAATTGCTGTCGCGGTCACAGTGAGTCAGTATATCAGGATTCTCACCATCTGTCTTCACACCGAAGGGCTGTCTCACATCCATCCACAAGTCGGGTGAAGCTGAGGCCAGTTGCCCACCCTCTTGGAAGTTGCCGTGTAAAATATCTGGAACAAACGCACCTTGGGGGCCCTCACTAGGGGTAGAGTCGTCCCATTCAGAGCCTGACTTCTTTATCAACTGGGTGAAATCTTCAGGGGCAACGCTTGAATCTGTCATTTCACTGGGGTGTGATTTTTCTTCTTCCCACCAATGTGTTTCTTGACACTCAGGAGTTGATACATTAGATATAATGCATCTGTCTTCATCTGTGTGAGTAAATGTTGGGTCTGGCTGATTGCAGACAGACAGCACTGTATTCTGACACTGCTCTTGGGTAGGTATTTCAGAGGTGAGCTCGTCACTGGCAGAAGACATGGTCTGTTCTCTGGAATCCTTGTCTTTAATTTGGTCCCGTGTTACAAGCTGGCTAAGCTGACCAGCTTCTGGGTCTGGCTGCCTTGGTTGAATGTTCCAAAGTTGCTCGTGGGCATTCTCGCCATTATTATCCAGAAAGTGTGACTCGTGTTTATCACTGAAAGGATTGATACAGTGCGTTTCCAGGGATGCAGTATCACCCTGAATGGGTACTCCCCAGGGACCCACGTTTTGGCGTGGTGAGGAATTCACCTCTAGCACAGCACTTGAGTTAGATAATTCCCCTTCAAATGCCCTCTCAGTTGGTCGCCCTTCCTGTAGGGAGGCGTTCCACCACTCCGTGCTCTCAGCTGAGAAGCCAGCCATTTCCAAATTAGAATCATTTTCATTCTTTAGTTCAGCTTTGGGAGGTATTTGCCATATGACATCTCCCGTCCTCCCTGTTTCTGGAGACGACCTCGTCTCCTCCTCCACTGCTGTAACCTGTTTTTCAGTCTCCTTTAGTGGCAAGAAATTCCCATGATCAGGGCGGCTTTGTTGATTGTCACAGAATGGGTTTGGCTTATTCTCATTCTCTGCTGGTTCTGGACTGCCTGTATAGGCAGAACATTCCTCAGACTTGGGATCAGCTGTGGCCAAGGACTTATTAGATTCATTCAATGAATCCCAAGCTCTGAGTTCACTCTGAGCAACCTGGCAAGTGGCTAAACGGATCTCTTTCTCCACTGACTCTTCATCGCCTACAGCATCATCATCAGAACCTGAGCTTGTTGAAATGAACTTGGCGTCCTCTTGCTGCACAGTTTCAGGAATATCACATTCACTTTTTTCCTGACGGCTAACCACTAGATTCCTTTCCTGATATACATCTAAATATTCAGAATATTTGCCTGTTTCAGGGCTAGACAAAGAGGAAAAGGAATCACCATCTATTGAGTCATTCCAAATCTCTAAATATTTAGGAACATTGTGATCTAAGCTCTTTTCAAACTTGTCCATTCTGTTTTTCTCCAAACCCTTCATTTCGGTAATTACTTCTACTTGACCATCAGTAGTAATTAGTTCAGATTCTTGGTCATTCTGTGTATTCCAATCATCTTGGTTTTCCTTCTGATGCCCAGTATCGGGTCCTTGGTCCCAGGAAGGCAATGCAGCCGAAGAGTCACTTAGGTCAGGACTGGATGCACTTGAATGTGTATACTCACTAGAAATACTGTCTCTGTCATCATTTCCTGATAAATTGGCTCCTGGAGAGCTGTTTTCAGTATTCTTAACCTCGAGATTCTTAGTTATCTCAGAACTTGTGCAGTTGACCTGCACATCACTGTCTTTAGGGCCATCCCAAAGGTCAAGTCCTTGGGGACATCCATAAGGTAGGTCTTGGTTCATTCTCTCCGGCTCCAGAATGTTACGTTCTTCAGCTTCCTCCACATCCATTTCAGGTAGAGATACACTTATTGTGGAATTCAGCCCACCTGAAATTTCAGTAGTTTCACCTGAATTTCTGTGACTAGTGAGGTGCTCTTCACAGGTCTCTTTTGCCTGCAGGTGATCTGTGGACACCTCTGTTTGCACATCACAGGGGTCTGGAGTGTAAGACCCCTTCTCATGCTCTAATACCTCCTGGGGTTCCTCCGTTTGAGGACTGGAAGTGACTGAAAGAGAGCTGATTTTGCCTGGTTCATTGGAGATTTCTGGATGATCAGATGCAGCTGGGGAAGGGCATTCCT
>NW_006777418.1:449838-480263 GCF_000442215.2 Lipotes vexillifer | reverse complement strand
CATTCCTGGCCACCTTGCTCTTTTCCAGAAGCCCCTGAGCTTCCATCCATCAGCTCCTCCTTACTGGGGCACTCCCTACCAGCGGCTCCATGGAATTCCTTCTCACTTTCCTTTTGTCCATAACTGGGACCCCTCCAGGGATCTGAGCATGCAGAATGCCCTGAATTCTCAAGTCTGGTCACCAGATATGCCATATCACTTGGTGGGGTTCTCCTGCATGTGTCCTGCTTGTCAGGACCAAGTGTTTCTGACTCACTGGCTCCAGAGGCTTCCAGCATGTCTGGGATGTGACTGTCCTGAATTTTTTCTAATGAGCTGGAAGTTTCAGGAGGTGATTTGCTTTGTTCTGGATCTGTAACATACGATGGGCCGGGTAACATTAATGATGACATGGCGTTATCTCTCATAACGGAATCCCAAATACTATTCGCGATCAGCTGCCCGCTTTTTTCATTCAGCATCTGATATTCGTTGGGAGCAGTGTCCAAGCTGTGCTCAGAAGAGGCAGGGAGTTCCCAATCTACCTGATTTGCTTCCTGAAACTCCACGCTCCAGGGTTCTACCTGTCTCACTGAAAATCGGGTTTCAGGTTCAGAACCTTCAGCCATGTACCCTTGTGCCTGACCTTCACCGGTGATGGCCACAGCTGCACTGCAGTCATCCCAGTCCAAGTCGTTGTCCATATCCGAGATGGTCGCAGTAGACTGAGTGTCCTCCAGAATCACTCTGTTCCACAAGTCAAGATTGTCGGGGGCCGCCTGGCAGGAGTTAGCGCTGCTGTGCAGAAGTGTGAGCTGTCGGTTTGTTTCATTGTACAGCTGCATCATGCTGGGGTCATCGTAGCTGGACTGGCTGCTTTCCCCAATGTCATCCTCCACGGAGGTGTTCTGATCATCTGTGGGCTCTGCTTTGGGTAAATCTTTATCTGGGCTGTGAGGGGCATTTATTTCAGAGCTACCGTCTGCGTGAGGTGAAGCCCACATTTTCAGGTTCCCAGGACCTGAACTAATTCTATTTCTAGGTGGCAGCTTTGGGGACTGAGGAGGCACGTCAGCATCCCCTGAGGTACAGTTAGCATCTTGTGACTCGAAACCTGCCTCTTTAGCAAATGGCTCGTCTCTGGTTCCTTTTTCGTCTCCAGCAAATGTTGGTGAACTACAAGAGTCAGAGGTAGAGTAGTTGGTGTCTAAGGGGGATGGCACCGAATCTTCCCCTACGTTGGACGCACTGTAATCGGAACATTTATAGGATAAGAAGGAATCTTCCCAAGGTGCTAGGACATCTGACCCTCCTTTCTTGTTACCCTTGTCAAAAAGGTTCCAGGAATCTACATTTTCATACACCTTCCCCCTAAGTTTTGGATCCATGAAACCATTCTGATCATCCTTCACTGGCTTAGAACTATTCCATGCGTGATCCAGGTCAGATCTGGGATTTCCAGATACAAGAACATCATCCCCGGAGTCATGGTTCTTCTGGCCCCAAATCTCTGGGACTGCTTTACTATTTGCATCACTGGGCGAACTGTCTATGAGGTCTTCTGAAGGGAAAGAAAACCCGCTTTTTGCCATGGCCCACTCGTTTGGGTCCCTCACAGAAGGTGTCTCACCACTCATCGGGTGCAGATTCCAGGTAGTTTTCAAAGCTTCGGCGTCATCTTCTTTAGCAAATGCTCTCCAGGCTGGGAATGACGCTGCAGCAGCTGGTTCCCCGTCATCCGTGGGATTTCCCCATGGCTCAGGCATGGCTGTGGGTGAGCGATCAGAACGCCACAAAGCAGCAAAGTCTTCTATCAGGTGGTTTGTTCCCTGAGGAAAAGCATTCGGCAAATGCGAGTTTTCAGGGGACATATCCTGAAACTGCAAGTTTTTCTCATTGTGGTCTTGAACGTTATTGCTGCCCAGCCCAGGCTGACCAAATTCTGACTCCCAGGGACTTGACTTTGGGAAATCAAGAGTCTTGGGTTGAAATATAGAATCTGAGGCTCTCCTATCAACTGGGCTTGGTTTACGATCTTTCCATGACTCGGGGCTCTGGAAGACAGATTCCTGTTCACTGGAACTCCATGCATCTGCAGTGTTTATAGACTCAATTTCCAAACCACCCCACCAGCTGCTGCACCGTGCCTGGGTTGGAGGTGGCCCGGTGTGACCCGTGTTGACTGTTTTGGGGGTCATGTCTTCTGAAGAGAGCAGAGCTGGTTCTTCAGTGGATGGTGAGCTCTCCACAAAGCTATTCATTGGTGTTGGTGGGACCCTCCTTCCAACATTTTTCAGACTTTCTGGTGAAGGAGATTCATCTTCCACAAACCCTGTCAGGCTCAAATTTCTTTCAGAATTATCACGGGGACTTTCTTGTCTCTGGACAAACTCCTCATCAAATTCCACAAGGCTATCTTTGCCAGTCCCCGACAAAAGAGAACTGGATGGATAATTCGACACGTCCATCCCTATCCCATCAAGTCTTTTAGGCCCCGTGGCGAGCTGTCCTTCTGATGAATCGCTGTTGGGGAAGAAGTCATCTGTTGGGGAGTAGTCTGCAGAATGGGAAGATGGTTGGGACTGCCCAGAAACCATGGGTGCTGGGTCAAAGTTGAAAAGGTCAAAGGATTCACTGTGTTCTCCAGATGGGGCGTGCTCCTCCGCTACTGCCCCTTCAGGGATGGGACTGTAGGAGTCAAATCCTGGGAGGAGGCTGTGGTGAGGCCCAGCACCTTCTCCCACTGGACTGTCATCACTGAGGAAAACTGAGCTCTCCTTGGATGAGCGGCTGCTCCTAATGGTGGCCAACCCGCTATCCGGGCTAACGAGGTCCACGTTGACATCCACCTGGGCCTGGTTAGAATCGCTGAGATCGGGAGGGTTTTCCATGAAATTCACGGAGCTGGGCTGTGGCTCTATGTCAGAACCATACAACTCCATAATCCCGGAAGACCCCTGGGAGAGCGGGGCGCTGCCTGCCACTGCTTCTGTGGAGGATGTACGGCTGTTAGAGGCCATCTCTGGACACCTCCTATTGATGACTTCCTTGACCAGGAGAACCACGTGATCACAAGTCACTGAAGGGTTCTCCTGCTGATACACCAGAATCTCGTCACAGCCACATTCAAAGGGCTCCAGCTCCAGGCGAGGGTTCTGGCACTCTTCCAGTTCACAGCAAATCTGTCAGGGAGGCACAGGGATTTGTGTGAGCACTCAGGCTCTCTTAGCTCTTTGCAATTTGTCTTTCTTAATTTTTTGTAATGTAAAATTAATCTGTGCTCATCTGTCTAGAAAGAACACAGAGAACTGAGAATTGTATAACAAAATATGGAAAGTCCCACTTAATATACCACCAATGCTTTCTTTAATCCTACCAAATTGGCTTTTTGTTGAACCCAAAATCATATAAAACCTTTCCTCAGTGTAACTTAATACCATCTTCCAACAGGAGTAAAATTCAGCTTTGCAAAAGCGAGAGATAATGCTGGTTGCTGACAAAACTAGGGGAAAAGTATTGGAATAAGGGAAAATGGGGCAGAAGGAAGGCTCTTGTTGGTAGCAGGCAGCCAGGATCTGCTTTAACCTCTGAAAGGCTCAGAAGGCAAAGGAGAACGTAGGAGAGAGAAAGCAGCTACCAGGGGCAGCTTTCTCAACGGCACTCAGGCCCCAACTGTCTCTTCCTGCCCCAGGAAGCATCTACACGGGGCCCAGAACAGACAAAGCTGCCTTGGAAGGCAGGGAGATGTGGGATGGTCAGTGTGAAGCCAAAACTGGGCTGCAGCTCTATGATTTTTTTAGGAAATGTTGAAGATATTCTGCACACTGGGCATTTGAAATGGCCCCATAGGATTAGTGGCGGTAATAACAACAACAACAACAACAACAGTAACAACTACAGAGCTCACATAGATAGTAATAAGAATAATTAACATTTATTGAATGCTTTCATATGCCAGGCACCGTTCTAAGGGTTTTATGTGCATTATCTCCTTCAATCCTCACAATAATTCTACAAGGTAGGAACTTTTTTGTTGTTGTTGTTGTCGTACGCGGGCCTCTCACTGTTGTGGCCTCTCCCGTTGCGGAGCACAGGCTCCGGACGCGCAGGCTCAGCGGCCATGGCTCACGGGCCCAGCCGCTCCGCGGCATGTGGGATCTTCCCGGACCGGGACACGAACCCGTGTTCCCTGCATCGGCAGGCGGACTCTCAACCACTGCGCCACCAGGGAAGCCCAATTTTGTCTATTTCTTATATTTCCAAAGCCTTGGGTTAAAAGACTCTGTTCTCAACGAAGATCTGACTGATTACCCAATCAGAATTTTAGTACCTGGAGAAAAATGTTTTTTTGTTTTTTTAACATATATGAATGTTTTTCTCAAGACATATCCAAGGTGTCAGCGTGGTTGTGGTCAAAAAGCTAACTTGGATTAAAGCTTCAGATCACAGTTACTAAACACTGGACACCAAACAGATGTTTAGTCAGGGACTAAACTTTGCTATCACCAGGTAGCAGTCCTCAAGGAAAACGGTACCCAAAGGAGGACTAGCCCTTATTGGGTAAAAAGAGATATGATCTTTCTCTTTATGAATTCAGCCTAGAAACGAAACGGTTATGGGGCTCTTTTAAATGCCCCTATGTGGGGTGAAAGGAGTCAAAAGGTACAAACTTCTAGTTATAAAATAAACAAGTCATGGAGATGTCATGTACCGCATGGAGACTATAGTTAATAATACTGTACTGCGGATCTGAAAGCTGCTAAGAGAGTGGAGAGTAGTCCCCATCATAAGAAAAACCCTGTCATTATGTATGGTGATGGATGCTAACTGGACTTATTGTGGTGATTATTTCACAACATATACACACATTGACTCATTATATTGTACACTCGAAATATAATGTTATCTGTCAATTATACCTCAATTAAAAAAAAAAAAAGGCCAACTTTTATCTCACTGACAATTTTATTTAGATGATTTTTTGGTAATACAGCACCAAAACTAAAAATCTGAATTAAAGCACTGAAAACTAATTAATTAATTAACTAATATAGCATTGAAACTAAAAAGTAAAAATCTGAATTAAAGCACTGATAAATAAATAAATAATTAACTAACTAACAGAATGTGTAAAATGCCCCCAACATTTCTTAAAACTCAAACTCTAGGACCTTATCTCTTGGACCAATTTCTTTAAGTCAGCAGTCCATGGCCGTCTTCCACCGCATGTTCTGAGAGCCAGCAGGAGGGGAGATGCAGTGAAATGTGCTGGGTCAAGGAGGTCCTTACCTGACTGCACAGCTCTAGGTTCTCAGAGTACACAGCGATCTGTCGCCTGGGCTGCTGCTCCTCCGACAGGTAGTTGGCCAAGAGGATGAGGACATCAAAACCGAACTTGTCTGAGAAAGATTTCAAATCACTGGTGATACTGCTGTGAAACGTACAGTCCTGAAACAACAGTCAATTTGATATTAATGTCAAACTGTCCAGCTCTGGGGAGTTGTGCCACAAATTTGTCCAGTCTTAGGATGTATTACCACTGATACTTATTATTAGATGCAAGTGAAATAAACACTTTGCTTTGAGAAAGTTTGGAAATTTTCATGCTATGGCTTAAAATATACTTTTGCTTTTTTTGTTTTGTTTTCCTAAACCAGGAAAAGAAGGCATCTTTGCTATTATTATTAAGAATAGTTTATAGAGGAACAAATAGCTTAACATCTTTTTCCTAAAACGTTTATTCAAATACTGACTTTGTAAAACATACTTTTCCTTTTATTGTTCATAGGACATAGGAATGTCTGCTGAATATTATTATTGATACAACCCACTAGAAAAATAGGAGGAAGTTATTGTTCTTTTCTATAATTGTTTTCTAATGGTTATCATTAACTCCAAGAAGAATTCCTAAAGATGGATTCAGCTGAGTCTACTGAATGCCTTTTATTCCAGTGTAGAAGTCTAGGAGATTTGTGTTAGGGATGTGATGTCAGATCTGCTTGCTCTAAGTGGTAGCTAAGGAGGAATGAATAACTGTGGAAAAGGGACCCATTACCGCAGAGTACCCAGACCTGTGACTCACATCATCTGTGGAAATGTTCTGGCCTTTTCGAGTTTTATTAACTACAATGAGAACCACTTTGTCAGCATGGTTGTCTTTCTTTCTTTAAAAAATAAAAAATAAAATAAAATACACTGAAGACCATATCTTAGCCCCTAGCATAATGCATGGCATATACTAGTTGCTCAAGAAAAGTTTGCTGAATGACTGGAGAGACATATATACAAAATCAACCTGTGCTACATAATCCTTTATCATAGTGTGTGTGTATATATATATATATATATATATATATAATAGCACATGTAAATTATAATCATATAATCATCAACTGACAGTCCACTGCTCTACTCAGTGAAAATCACCATCATGCGCATTCAAGAGATATAAAGAATTCTAACTTTTTTCTGCTTACAAAGTCATCAGAATTATGCATGCCACTGGTAAAACATTAAAGCAGTACAGAAATGTGTCCCATAGGAAGTGGAAGTACCACGTACCTCCTCCTCAGATAACTATTATGAAGAACTAAACAGTGCAGTGCATATAGGTGCAGATATTTTTCATGTCGAGATTAATGTTTGTATATGGTAGCCCTTTGACACTTGTGGATTTGATATTTGTGGCTTAGACTATTTACTAGCCACTTAAAATTGCCGTAATACATGTACTCTGTAATTCTGCTGAGCCAAATCTCAAGGTCGATGAGGTTCCCGAGAGGGCACACAAGAAACCTGGCAGTTAGGTGGGCCCAGCCCATCACCAGCTTCCATGCCTCTAGGAGCCTTGTTGTCCACTCCTGAGGCCACTACTCTCATTAGGCATCTTCAGTTACAAGGTGCACATGGGAATTCACGAAGCTCTCAGGATATATTGCTGATGAATATAAAGGATCTATCGCACTGACTCGGTAATGAAATTTATCATGCTCAAATACAATAGCTTTTGGAAGTATGCACACGGTCAGCTTTCATGCTTTTAATTTATTGTCCAAGTGTCATAATAATAATAATCTTTAGGTACTTCCAAAAAATTAATTCACCCACAAAAGAAGTCGATATTTAGAGTGAGCTTTTTAAAAAAAAATTGGACCTATTATACACAATGTGCATTCAATAGATACAATTATTTCAAATCATCATTGGTATTAACCATCAAGAACCTCAATGCTGAGCTTTTTGCCATTAAGAATTGTAAATGAAGATATGGTCCCAAAGGAAAACAATAATGGACAACTCCACGTACATCTTATCTCCAGTGACTGAAGGCTTTGGCACAAGAAAACTTACAATTTTCCTTTCAAAATATTTTTTTCATTACGTACATAAACTCATTCCCCCCAACATATTTATAAACCTTTGAAAGAAGACACACCATTTCTAAGAGATTTTCACATACAATAACAATTATCATGACACTCCGAGCTGGGTCACTCAAACAAGAGAAGGCTGGTTTTACCGGTACCTCAGCACAAGATTAAGATTCAGTAGCATAAGCATTATTCAAAGCCATACTTGTGGAACATTTGCTATTCAAAAATGTTGGCTGAGCTCCAACCTCTTTGGATTTGTCTGTGTTAGGGACTTCCGTGGTGGTCCAGTGGTAAAGAATCCGCCTTCCAATGCAGGGGATGCAGGTTCGATCCCTGGTCGGGGAACTAAGATGCCACATGCTGCGGGGCAACTAAGCCCATGGGCCACAACTACTGAGCCCGCGTGCCACAACTAGAGAGAAGCCCGCACACCGCAACGAAAGATCCCACGTACCTCAACAAAGATCCCGCATGCAGTAACAAACACACGGCGCGCGGCCAAAAAAATAAAAAATAAAATTAATTAATTAATTAAAATTATGGCTCTAGGATCTTGCTAAACTCAAGTCCAGCGGCACTGGCACTGTCATCTTGTTAGAAAGGTAGGGTGTTGGGTCACACCCCAGACCTACTGAAGCAGAATCTGCATTTCCCACAAATCCTAGGCAATTCAAATACACATGGAAATACGAAGAGCACTGCTGTAGGAGCCTTTTTTTTTTTTTTTTTGCGGTACGCGGGCCTCTCATTGCTGTGGCCTCTCCCTCCGTGGAGCACAGGCTCCGGACGCGCAGGCTCAGCGGCCATGGCTCACGGGCCCAGCCGCTCCGCGGCACGTGGGATCTTCCCGGACCGGGTCACGAACCCTTGTCCCCTGCATCGGCAGGCGGACTCTCAACCACTGCGCCACCAGGGAAGCCCTAGGGAGCCACTTTTAATTCATATATTTTCCTATGAACCAATCCTTTGGGCTCTCTCAATGCTGCCACAGGACTTTTACTGACTCAGGCCCTTAGCTCCTTGCCTCTCACACCAGCCTCATCATAAACATCACCCTGGGGTGTGTCTTTCTGGACCGCTTTGTTAGAGGTTCTCATTTAGCAGCCCAGGATTGGGTCCAAGAATCTGTAATTTCATTATGTACCTCAAGTGATTCTTAGAATCAAGCTGCTTTGAGTAATACTGCCCCAGTTTTCCTCTGGGTGGCCCCAAATTCCACAGGATCACATGAGGTATTGCTAAAACAAAGATTTATGTGAAGCATTTAGGCATATTAGAGAAATAAAATACTTACATTTTACAGTCACCCCAAAACAGACTGTCAACAACTATGTCCTATCCACCCTAATAAAATTGCCCAAACCAGATTCAATCTCACTGGCTTTAGGATAATGTCAGGAGTTTCATGTTTAAAACAGAATCAAACAAGGGAATGAGTAAGATTCTTCGGGAATCCGGGAGGCAGGGTCTGTTTGTTCTACTTTTATGCCGGTGCTGTTTGCATAGGGCATAATTTATTATTGTCTTCTAGCTATGCAGGGAGTCATGTGCTGTAACAGCTCTTATGTTGCTGACAAGCTAGGCTGGCCCTGAATAAATACCACTTCATCATCAACACAACCCAACTGTAGATACAGGTTGGCATTTTATTCCCCCCATCTGCCTTCTACCTGATAAATTACTGTTTTAGTTACGAGTATACAAATACTATTTGTTAATCTGCTCAAACGTCTCCAAAATGTTTTCCCTACCTTAAGTTAAAATTTATATAATTTGCCAAAGGTTTAGAAAAGAAAGGAATCCTACCTTCATTTACCACCTAACCCCACCATCCAAACTTCCACGTTTGAAATATGACCCCAGCCTGAGACTGCTGCATGGAATTTAAGAAGTTACTTTACTAATCATTACACCTGGGAAATGACTGGCCAAAACCCAGACTATTCCGACACACCAGTTAGGAAGAATGGGAAAGTGTTCCCTGTCAGTCTTCTGTCACTCATGGATGCAGAGATTAGATCATTAAACACTTTTAGAGGTCATGAGTTCTTTTGCTTCAGTAAGTCCTAGTTTTGAAATGAGTAGGAAGACCTGAAAACGTAGAGAGAAAAAGGCTCTGTTATTTCCCGGCCAGAAGCAAGGTGTAGATCTCAAGGGCCCTAAGAAGAGGTTGATGATCATAAGGGCCAAGGGCAGGAAAACAGAAATGATAGGGCTCTATTTTAACTAATATGACAACCAAAATAGTGATAGTGTCCAACAGATTTACTACATTAGTGGTTGAAAGTACTTGGGCAAACACAGTGGAAAATTCCATTCTCTCACAAAATTCCTATTTTATTGATATTTCTTATTCCATTGCTCTGAAAATTTTAGTTTTTATTCTATACACGGATAACTTTAGTGCATCACATGAAATAAAAGTGATCTAAATAATGTCTTATACACATCTGAGTCCTTAAACGTGCATATTCTTTGAAAGAGAAAAACCCACTCTCCTTACATTGCTCATATATTTGTATTTCTATTGTCTTCTGAATCCCTCCTGTCAGGTTTCTGCCCCTATCATTCCATTGAAACGGCTCTTCTCAAAAGTATCAATCATTTCCAGGTCACCAACTCCCAAAGACTGTTTCCTGTTCTTACTCTAATTAACTTCTCCCAAGAATCTCAAGAGGTTGATCTTCCCTCCTTCTTGAAATATTTAACTCCTTCACTGTCCTGTCATTGCACTCTCCTTGTTTTTCTCCCAACTCACTGGCTACTCCTCAGTCACCTTTGCTAGTTCCTCTCCTTTAGTCAACCTCTAAATGTTCCTAACCCCTTTCTCTTTGTCTATACATTCTCCTTAGTGATTTCATCCAGTCACATGGTTTTCAAACCGCCTATCTGCCAGTGACAACCAAATCACATCCATCTGAACACTAACCTTGGTTATCCATGTGATATCATCACATCAATGTCTAATAAGCATTTCAAATAAAATACAACCTACCTCTACCCCAATTTCCTCCATAGCATCAAATGGCACCACCATCCACCCAGTTACTCAAGCCAAACATCTAGGAATTATTCTTGATTCCTTTTCCCCCCACATTCTTCACAGAATCCATCAGCAGATCCTGTTAACTTTCCCTCTAAAACATACCTCAAGTCCAGACACTTCCCTCACTTCTTTCCATCTCTGTTAGTATCGTAGCCACAGTTGCCATTATCCCTTCCCTGAACTTGGGTGATAGCCCTTTAACTGGTCTCCCTGTAGCCGCTCTTGTCTCCTCTCCCTCCGATCAGTTCTCCACACGGGACCAAGAAAGAGCTTTGAAAAAATGTAACCAGAACCATGATATTCTTCTGCTTAAAACCCACTCAAAAGTTTCTCAATGGAATAATTATTATTTACATTGCTTTATTTGTTTTAAAACAGGGAAGAGGGCTTCCCTGGTGGCGCAGTGGTTGAGAGTCCGCCTGCCGATGCAGGGGACACGGGTTCGTGTCCCGGTGTGGGAAGATCCCACGTGCCGCGGAGCGGCTGGGCCCGTGAGCCGTGGCCGCTGAGCCTGCGCGTCCGGAGCCTGTGCTCCGCAACGGGAGGGGCCACAACAGTGAGAGGCCCGCGTACCGCAAAAAAAAAAAAAAAAAAAAAAAAAAAAAAAAAAGGGAAGAGACGGGTTTAATGTCCTCGAGACTGAGTTCTTATAAATCAATGAGAAAATGCAGACATAGCAATAGAAAAAATAATTGATGAACATAAAAGACAATTTACAATTGAAATACCTGAAACCATTAACAATCAAAGAAATCCCCTCATAAGAAAATGTTTCATCTTCTCTTTTCCTATAATTGGTAAACATGGCTGAATGGGCATTCTCATACACTGTTAGAAATATATTCTAAAGAAATAATCATATATACACACAAAAGGTTTGTGGACAAAGCTATTCACTGAATTATTACTATAATAACTAAAATTTGAAACAGTCTAAATATCCAACAATAGAGAACTGGTTCAATAAATTATGGAACAGTAACATAAAAGAATATGTTGCTATTAAAAATCATGCTGTCAAAGAATATTTAATGACACAAAAAAAGATCATAGTGTAAAGTAGAAAATAATTTCTATAATCATATAAAATTAGGATGTCATTTCTATAGTTATTCAACTAATATATATTGAAGTTAACATATGAGGGATATTAAGATACCTTGATATTAAAGTTGTCATAATTTAGCTAAATTGCTAATCTATAATCTGATTGAGTCTCTCCACTATTTTAGGGCACTCTCTCCAAGGTTCCTAGTAAAGACTCTGGAGGTTAACTCTGGCTTTGCCATTCACTAGCTGGGTGCCTCGAGTGAGTTTCTCTCATCTCTCTGAGCCTTAGAGTTCCTCATCTGTAAACCCTCCCCTCATAACACTGTTGTGAGTACTAAGGACATATGTGTATCAAAAAGCAGGCCCAGTGTTTGGCATATAGTAGACAATAAACGTTAAATCCCTTTCCTTTCCTGATTCTTCAATTATCAAAAGGTCCTTCTTAGGATTCATGGGAGTAATTTGATTCATAGAAAGTATTTCACAAATTCTTGGTATGGGAACTGAATATTCATATTATAATTTCCTACCTTATATCCTTTAAAATACTGTGAGTTTTTAAAATGATAATCACACACACCTTTTAAGTCATTAAAATGATTCACATGTAAAATTCCTAGATGTGAGATGACAGAGGAAGTTACATATGAAGCAAAGTCATTTAAAAAGTAATGTAAGATATAAAAACTCTGGGTCAGGCAGTGTTTATCTCATTAATGGATCCTTTATCCTTAATTCCAAGTTAGACTCAATGAATGAGCTTCTGTTTGCCACTATACAAATAAAGCAACAGAAAAATGTGTAGTGATTTTTTTCCTTTAGCCAAATCACCGTGGATAGAGCCTTTTGCATCATTCCAAGTGCCATACTACCTTTGAGACAGGCTGGGACCTGGGACCCTTTGCTGCAGTGCTTGCACCTGGACAAACGTCTCCTTGAGCAACCAAATTCAAAGAAACTATAAGGGACTAAAAATAATTGTGTACATGGCAGTTGGTGCCCAATTATGGACAAGATCCAAAAACCTAAAAAAAACCAAACACCCAAGGGCCACTTCTGAAGAGCAGGGAGCAAAAACAGGGGGTTGGGAGCAAAAGCAGGGTACTGCGCATGCCCCCTGCACTCGACACCACGAAAGGGGTGGGCAGACCGCCTAAGCCGCCCCTCTGGCCCGACCCCTGGACACACCCCTACCCTCACCCCATGTAAGGAACCAGCTTGTCCCCGCCCCCCACCCCCGCTTCGGGGAGCAAGCAAGGGAACCTGTTACTTGTTTTCCCTCTCCCCCTCCTGCAGCAGGGGTCCCATTAAAGCCTTGCCTGAATTTCTTGTCTGGTCTCTTATCAATTTCTGTTGATTAAGGAAGACCAATAAATAACCCTGGTCAGTAACACATTCAATGGATTTTATTCCTCGGGCTAGTACTTTCCATTTAGGTCAGTACTCTGGACTACACACATAATCCAAAACAGTTGTCTCTCTTACAAATTACAAAAGAAATATATTGAGTAATTCCCTTATTAAATAAAAGAAAAATAAATTATTTTCTGATGTCATGGACAAGCTATTCCCAGATTTATTGTGTCTGAAATTTTTTTCTTCTTCCAGGAAATAGAAAAATCAAGTGAGGAGATATAATCTGTAGGTAGGATGCCTGTATAAAAATCATGACCAAAATTAAAACACAAGCTCATACAGCTTCATCTTTGAGAACAGTGAGGCTTAGAAAGATAGTATGACAATCCATAACTACCTTGTAAGCAAAATGGTCAGCATGGATTGCTGAGTTACTGAAATTTATGAGTATAGTTTGACATTTATACTCTGCATAGATTTACTTCTAGACTGAGGACTATTTTATCAAGATATATGAAAAATGCTGAGGTATGTACACAAACGTTCTTACTGAAAGCTTCATGATTTATGCTACCAAAATTCCATTATGATGTTTAAAATATTCAGCAATAATAAAGTCTGATAATTTTGACAGGAAAATGATTTATGAGAACAGAAAATGCATAAATTAAAGAGATTTTATTTATTCTGGTTTTTTGTACGCTTTAATTGGTAAGCAAAGATATTCCCCATGTTTTTACCACATGTTATTTTTTAAAAACTCTATGGTTCTTATTTCTATAAGCTAGCCAAGGCATTTTAGTAGTAAAAACTTCACTGGGTCTATTTCAACTACATTATGCATCATATTTTGAAAATAGAGCCAAGCAGTACATGTTATCATTCAAAAAGAGAGCCCTTTCATGAAAAGATTTTGTGAAAATTAAAATACTACAATATATAAATGAATAACAAATATATATATATTTATTACTTTTCATTTAAACCAATAGTATATTGCCTAAAATGATTTCATCATACACTGCTTCTGCATTAAGCACTCTGTTAAATGCTTTACATCATCTCATTTAAACTTTAAGATGGCCAGATGATGTTGGTAACGTTATTTCTGTTTTGCATTGAGAAAATGGAGGGTTTAGAAGGTTAAGTAATTGATGTTACACAGCTCACATGTGTGAAAACTGGACTTGGTCCCAGGTAAGTCTGACTTCAGAGTCCAGGTTCTAGCCTATATGTTATTCTCAAATGAATAATTCTTGAAAGATATTACGAACTCCATTTTTAATTTCATAAAAGTTTTTTGCTACTCCATTTACTTCCGTTTGTTATTAATTCTCCCTTGTCACTATACACAAGCAAGCCACATCCTTGATTTTAACCAATGCTAATAATGTGATGCTTAAGCTTTCTGATGAGTCAATATTATCATGCTTTATGATCAATTTCCAGTTTCTCATTTACTCTATAAAATATTGGTGTAGGCTGACCATTAACTCATGTATGAGCCTAATTGAAAACTTGCCCAAAGAAACTGCTATAAAGTTTCTGGCAGCAATATGTACTTTTTAAAAGTTGGGCATGCATGTGTACACACAAAAAGAGCAGATGAACTGGCATAGTCACGGTTTGTCCGGAATTACCCTCATGTAGTTTTTCTTGCTCTGATACCTTAGACACACAAACAATGGAAGAATCCCCACTTTACCATTTAGTATGTAAAAAAATCTCATCATTTAAGGATGCTCCTAACATTACTTTCCTTCTGCTCAAAAGCCTAGGGAAACCAGCAATCAGGATTACAGGAAGGGGATACAAAGACAAAAGAGGTAATTTTTTTTACCCCAATGGAGTGGGCATCTTAATACAAAGAGCCTATAATATCACCATTGTTTCAAGCAAAGCCCTCTTGTAAAGGCACAACTATTAAAGACTAATTAATGTATCAATCTGCAGATGCTTCAATTTAGGTCAAGCATGTCTTAAGTATTAGAGAAGAAACCAACAATCTTGTAAGCAATCATCCTTGTAAGGTCATCATTTGGGTTGAAGAATTCAAGAATAGAGGGAGACAACACATGAGTACTGAAAACCACTGTTTTCATGTCATGGGACAAATAATTGGGAAAGAGAGAAAGAGAGAGAGAGAAGCGGGGAGGGGAGGGGTAAAGATGAGAGAGAGATTGGGAGATGGTTCATCTGAAAGCACAGGTGTAAGTTAAGGACTTCTTGAAATTAAATGGGTTGCTTTCAGATCAATCTGAAATTAAGCAAGTTGGCATACTGCCCCATCCTCACTGTCTCCATCATAAGGAGAACCAATGAATGTTACACCAACAGAGAGTTGCCCTAGAAAAAGATGCTTATATACTGTACTACATGAAAAGGAGTCCTAGGTAGCCTCTCACAACTAGTTAATAGTAGATAGAATACTTGGATGTGGGGAGGTTCACAACCAATTAAAGACAAACACGTCATCACCTTATTTACCAGCTCAGCCTAATTTACATTTTAAGGACAGACCCATAATCATCAAAACTTTTCAATGTAGTATGAATTTAAGGACTCAGTGAGAAAAGGGCTAGACTGTTGCTCCACTTAAGGACCCGTTTATTAAAGTTTGTGTATGTTTATAAGGATTTCTATATGGGAATGAATAACTCAGGACCTATGCATAATGGAAAATCCACTCACTAGGCATGCTTTATTTTTGAGATGGTAGAACCTGGGCAACACACCAGCTACCAAATAATAATAAATTATTTCCGCAACGTGCTTCCCTGGTGGTGCAGTGTTTGAGAGTCCATCTGCCGATGCAGGAGACACGGGTTCGTGCCCCGGTCCGGGAAGATCCCACATGCCGCAGAGCGGCTGGGCCCGTGAGCCATGGCCGCTGAGCCTGCGCATCTGGAGCCTGTGCTCCGCAACGGGAGAGGCCACAACAGTGAGAGGCCCACGTACCGCAGAAAAAAAAAAAAAAAAAATTTCCGCAACTGTGTATAGATGTTTGAAAAAAATCCCCATCAGCCTGTTTTGAACCATGAGCTTGAACGGTTATGGCTTTATTTATTTTCTCTTATAAAAATAAATCATCTAGTTTGAACAATATTTCAGTAAAGCAGGAAACCTTCCTTCCTCCCTCGGTACCCCTTTGTGATTTATGGAAACCACCGGTCGAGTCTCCAGAGCCCTTGCTGTACACGTACACTGCACACACTTGATTTCTCTAAGCTGTGTCAATATCAACCTGACCAAATGAAGACCAAACTGTCTCTCTTTTCCCCCTGCACCTCACATGGGGAGCACAATATGGCTCTTGTCAGAGGTGCTTCATCATTTTGGCTCAAGGAAACTGTCAGTACAGTTTGGGATTCGTCCTTCATGGGCAGATATCCTGATGGGTCTAATGAAGCCTTTGTGCTGACAACTCATTTGCTAAAAATACCCAACCATCACCAAGTTTAAGTGGGGAATATGGTTGTGTCCCCTTTGCTATCAACCCAATGAAAGTAATTTCTTTTGAAGTCTAAAATATGTATATATCAAGGTATACACCTCTCATCATCCATATCTGTTCTTGATGGTTTCCATTTGCTCAGTGATAAACTTTATGACATTCTTAAATTGGAATATAATAGGGTAAACACCAATCTTAGAGCACACATGCAGAGCCGACAGTCTGTGTGTGCCATTTGTTGCAATTCTAAGCTCTTTACTAGAAACCCCCTCCTGCAAACAGATACACTCTGGGGTCTGTGGTTTCATTTTCATTGGAGATGTCTGTGTGTGGGGAGCTTGAGAAATTCATTTTCAGGTAAGGACGCTGTATTGTTGTGACTCTATCGGCCCCAAGACACAGAAACTTAACTCAAACTGGCTTAAGAAAAACTCAGAAAGCTCTGGGGAGGGTTCTCAGAAAAGCAAAGGAAGAACTGGAGGACAAGCTGGGAGGAGGGCAAGGGTTACCAGGGATGTGGGGGCCACTCAGCTTCTCCATCCCCTCCTCCTGGCTTCATTCTCCTCTCCTGCGACCAACTAGCATATGCTCCATGTGGTGGGAAACATGGGTGGCTGCAGCTCCAGGGCAGACCTTCCAGGTTGAGTCAAGGCTCACTCCCTCTTGGTCTTGAGTTTGCAAACTCTGGAGAAAGCATTCTGGTTGTTCCCAGTTGGGTTGGGTGCCTAGCCTTGTGCCAAGCAATTGAGGTGGATTGGAAGACCACAAAATACAGGTGTGGTACCTGTTATAAGAGTGATGGGTATGAGTCATTCCCTCGAAGAGGGGGGCTGAGAAGCTAAACCTTTAGGTGGGCACCCTAGCTATCAGGCACAAAGGACTCCTCTCTCTCTCTCTCTCTCTCTCTCTCTCTCACACACACACACACACACACACACACACACACACACACACATCCATACACACTATAACACCCACACATACACATCGGTAGTTCCCCAAATCCCTATTTTATTTCCAGCCAACCAAACCCAAGTCATAGGGAGACATGATACCTGGAAAGATAACCTTAGTTAACTTTCATTTTTATGGACGTTTACACCCCAACTAAGAGGGGTATTATAAAGAGGAGTGATAAAAAAAAATCTATAAAATGTTAAGCTTATAAAATGAAAATTATACTTAATCAAAAATATAATGCTATCTAATCAATCCAGGAAAAAGAGGTCAAGCATACTTAATCTTTAGTCTTTCAGGTTGGTGTGAGGGATTCTCTTTTTGGCCCCTGCTCAAATCTCCCCTATAACCGTCAAACTTCCATTGCTATTTGCACCATCCATGTAGGGCATCAAAATGCTTTCAATACAAATCAGAAATTATCTACAGGCCCTACCCACAAGGCAGAGAGTATTTGAGCTAAATCTTGTGGGACAAGAATTGTATTTCTATGTTATCAGTTTATACAAGAGTTATTTATAGAAGGGCTATAAGCAGGCCAAATACCGGCAAAAAAAATCTGAATTCATAACAGGTAAAAAATGATAACTTTAGAGTAGCGCTTCTCACTAGACATTACTGACTTTTGGGGCTGGATCATTCTCTGTTGTGGGGACCATCCTGTGCATTGTTGGATGTTTAGCAGCATCCCTGGCCTCCACCCACTAGATGCCAACAGCTAACTCTCTCTCCGAGGTGTGACAATCAAATATGTCTCCAGACATTGTCAAATGTCAACTGCAGGACAAAAATGCCTTAACTAAGAAAAGTAGAGAATAACGGTAGGAGAATCTTGCAAACTTAATTCAAATCACATTCGACTCTTTCATCAATATTATTACTGCATAAAGCAAGACACATCATTAATTCTGTCTGGTTTAAGAGGCAGGAGGAACCTAAAAAAAAAAAATCAGAGATGGGGAACTTCTACACAAATACTCTGTAATAACTGGCCAAATATTTCCCTTTTCTAGGCTGGTAAAAATTTTAAATTTCCACCAATTGTCTTTTAGTTTATATTGGTATGCTTATAAAATAAACAGCATTTTGATTCTCTTAAAAGAAAAGCCAGGATGATTTAAAAGAAAGAGCCAGGATTTTACTAAAACACCTACTTCCTATGCCAGAAAATGAAGTTTTCCTAGGTATTTTCCAGAATTTTTTTAAGTCTAGAAAAACTGTATTAATTCAGGTCAGTTATGGGTAAATAGGGCATTTTAAAAACCAAACTTTATATTTGGGATTCCTGAAAATAATACACATAGTTATCTTTGATCTCCATTATGGTAACCCTAAAATACGGCAGATATTTGAGTTTTAAATTATCTTATTTTGGTGTCTTCATTTGCCCTAACTGTAGAATCAGGCCACTGTTAAAGCTCCTTATTTCTTATACAGCTGCAAAGGCAAGCAACCCAGTTCTCCATAGTCTCTAGTTAGCAGGCCCAACTAATTTAAGAATATGCAATTTGTCTGTGACTGGTTTCTCCTGGGGCTGGAGATGTCCATTAGTGAGGCTCAAAGAGCATCGTCTCTCCTGCTTCCAGGATGCTCCTACTGAGATGGACTGAATGAGGAAGAAGAGGACCTCCGGTGACCACTGGTCCCTGGGCCATGGCTCATGTCTGTCTATCTTTACCCATCTCCCTGATTTTTCCCTATTATTCTTAACTCTGTTTTCACTCTCAGCCTAAAAGGTCACCAACGATGCCGATATGCCCACCCAGGGCCTAGAAGTTTGGACAGAAACCAATTTTCTCCTATTCAGAGACCCCCACTGCACACACTGATACCTCATCCCCAGCACTGCTTACTGAACAGAAACTTCCTAGAGAAATGCCTCACATAAATTTGCAAGTTGGGACACTCGACAGGTGGACAGCACTTTTCACTTCCGAGATGCATTTTCTGCTTCTAAATTGGAGAATCTGGAACAGGCTGAGCCTGCCCTTGCTAGGAGTGCACTGCCCTTCCACCTGCTCCCCCTCCAAATCCTGCTCCGCTCGTGCTGGCCTTCCTCCTCCTCAGGGAGCAGGTCCTTTAACTCCAATTTCTCTAAGCTCCACAATTGCCCCCCGTCCCCAGATACGCCCTAAAGCAGTGGTTCCTAACTCATGTTCGGTGTGATAATCCCTGTGTCTCAGACCAGTTGGTAGGCAGAGACCACGGCTAGGATGGCTTCCATGCCCTCTGAAGAATCTTCTTATCGAGATGCTAAAAGTACCGAAAGAATACACTGTCCAGACGAATGGATAAAGAAGATGTGGCACATATATACTGTGGAATATTACTCAGCCATCAAAAGGAATGAAATTGGGTCATTTGTAGAGATGTGGATGGACCTAGAGACTGTCATATCGAGTGAAGTAAGTCAGAAAAACAAATATCGTACACTAAATGCATATATGTGGAATCTAGAAAAATGGTACAGATGAACTGGTGTGCAAGACAGAAATAGAGACACAGATGTAGAGAACAAGTGTATGGACACCAAGGGGGCAAAGGGGGGTGGGATGAATTGGGAGATATACACTAATATGTATAAAATATACACTAATATGTATAAAATACATAACTAATGAAAACTTGCTGTATAGCACAGGAAGCTCCACTTCGCTGTACAGCACAGGGAACTCCGCTTCGCTGTACAGTAGAAACTAACACCATATTGTAAAACAACTATACCCCAATTTAAAAAAGAACATATTAGTAATAAAATTGCAAATTAAAAAAAAAAAAGAATACACTGTCCAAAGAAAACTAAAAACCACCAGGATTTCTTAAAGTCTGGGTAAAATAGGCTACTTGAAATGTCAAGGCAGGGCTTCCCTGGTGGTGCAGTAGTTGAGAGTCCGCCTGCCGATACAGGAGACACGGGTTCATGCCCCGGTCCGGGAAGACCCCACATGGTGTGGAGTGGCTGGGCCCGTGAGCCATGGCCGCTGAGCCTGCGCGTCCGGAGCCTGTGCTCCGCAACGGGAGAGGCCACAACAGTGAGAGGCCCGCGTACCGCAAAAAAAGAAAAAAAAAAAAAATGTCAAGGCAGATGTGTGACACAGCAAATGCCCTCCCAGCCACGGGATCTTCCCAGCTGAGAAGGAAAACAAGGCTTCAGGGCAGCTTTCTGCACTATGCCTAGCTGTCCACCTGGCAAGGAGGGGAAAGGAGATCTATAAAAATATTTCAAGACAGATCTGCTCGTCCGCTTCTCTTCTCCATCTCTGCCACTTATATTCATTTTGTTTTACATTATTTATTTATAAAATGAAATATAGTTGATGTACTATGTTGTGTTAATTTCTGCTGTACAGCAAAGTGATTCAGTTATACATATATACATATACATTCTTTTCAATATTCTTTTCCATTATGGTTTATCACGGGATACTGAATATAGTTCCCTGTGCTATACAGTAGCACCTTAATTCTGCAAGTAGCTAGGCAGCTGGATAGCTGGAAAAATAATAGTAGTCATTTTTCTAACTGCTGAGAAAGGCCACTCTGCTACCTGACTGAGTCTGCCACGGGTGTAAGTCCCTGGGAGGGGAAAAGAAGCAAGCTTCTCGCCTCTTCTCATTGGGCTCAACCTTCCCCCAGTACCATCCCAACACATACATACAAGAGCATTGCCCCAACATCTGAAAGACAGACAGCAGCATCTTAAGTAATCCTTATAAATGATGTTCGTGACCAACAAGCTTGTTCCAAACTAGAAGCCTCTGACTTCACTCCTTGACTGTACAGTTTCTCTGGAATCATCCTAAAACTACAGATCTTTCTTTAGATTTTTAAGAGTCTAAGTAGATAAGGTGGTGTCTGAGGTGATTAAAATGCTCACCGACAAGGTTTCAGGACATCCTGTGAACTCTTTACAGCATGAGAGGTCAGAGAATTCACTGACTTGCCCTTATATTCACGTGATTTCCTATCACACACCGTAAAATACAGCAAGTATCATTTTGTTCTTCTAGGGTTATTGCTATTAATTTTGTGATGCATGAAACCATTTTTAAAAGTGATCTGCTTGTAAAAAGTTCTAGGTTTTCTCTTTCTGAAGTACAGATAATATTAATTATTTAAAGAACCCTGTAGCTAGAAGCTAGTTTGATTAGCAAAGAAAAGTATTTATTGAAGTCCTTTTATATAGGAGATTCAGGTTAAGTACTATGGAATGGAATGGCAAATCAACTCTGGGCATCAAGAAAACGAGTTGGTTTTTCTGCTTCCAGGTGATCTCCTTACATTGAAATGAGGGGGTCGGAGGAGGTGTTTGTAAGTTCCCTTCAAGTTTTGATATTCAGTGATTTCACAATCTAAGATGAAAGGGTGTTCAGAAGCTAGGCGTCTATCAGGGACAGAGGAGAAGGTGATAAAAGCACAAAAAATGTTTAAATTTTAAAATTATTGAGCCTACAAGAGAAAATACAGTAATAGAGTGAAGCAATAAAGACCCCTGCCTGTGAAATGAGGCACACTCTAATTTGATTCTGAGCTATGCCATTTATAGCTACACAACTTTGGGTAATTTCCTTAGCCTCTAAGCCTTAATTTCTGCATCCAAAAATGGGAATAATAATACCTACTTCATAGTTTATAGAAAGGATTAAATGAAATAGTTAATATAAAATGCTAGCACAGTGCTTAGAACATTATAAATAATAAATACTAGGTTTAAGAGTAGCTTAGTTTGCCATAGCCATATGCATTTTTTTCTGTCCATCATTCCTTCCTTTGGGGAGGACCCCTCCTCACTTCATGTGGCTGGTGTGCGGCTGTCCTTATTCCTAAACTGAGCTCTAGGTGTGGCAGGTGACTCAGACCCAGCGAAACTGTACTCCACCCCCTTGGCTACATAATGGTTTCAGGAATAATATGTGACTCGATCTGGGCCAATCAGAGCCTTCACAGGAATTTTGTGAAGCTCCTTCTTCCTTCCTCTGAGATCCTGAGACCTAAAGATCACATTTGTTTGAAGCTGCCCATGGCCATCCTGAGGAATCATGGAGAGAGAGCTACCTGAGAAGGAAGCCAGCACAGAGGCAAGACGTAGAGAAAAAGAGACAAGCTCTGATGATACAGTTTGGCTTTGAGTCCAAGAGTATCAGAAGCTAGGTCTACCTGGGATTACCACCTACTAGAGCAATTAGTTCCCTGTTTTTCTTAAGCAAATCTGAATTGAGTTTCTGTCACTTACAACCAAAGAACTATGAAGAGAGAGACAAATCTACAATTTATGAGAAACTGCTAAATGATTATAATGATAGACGTGGACATTTTCAGGAGCAGAGGCCACTTCAAGAGACAATCTTTTCTTCTAAATCATTACTTTCTACATTTTAGTAACAGAGAAAGAAGATGGGTTTTGTTTCCTCATTAGTCACAGCTAGTGGCTAGCCCCTTGGTGGCTGAAAATTAAGTCACCGAGACACCAAAAGAATTTGGGGAGCCTACCATCTGGACTCCCGGTAGCCAAGGGCAGGAAAGTAGCAGGAGTAACTGGAAGGCGGACCATGGGACACTTTAGAATCACTTGTTATGCTGCACCAGCCCAGGAAGAACAAAGGTTAAAATGTAAAGAATCAAAACCTAAAAGTGTTATGACACTTAAAGAGAAAGTAAAATTTTATGTTTGTAGAGCCATGTTGGCTTTTCCATGTAAGATCAAAGTAATCTTAGGTGATGTCTCTCAATTCTCTAGCTAGTAGCAAGAAAAAAGTTGTTAGTGAAATTCACTTAACGGATGAGAGCAATGAGGCTCAAGAAACTTGAGGAATAGTCCCAGTACCACACGCAGCTATTTGATGGTAGAGCTGCAACTAGAACCCAAGTCTTCTGAGTTTTCTTCTAGTACATTTGAATATGCCATCTGTCCTCATTTCAGGTTGAGTGATATATTTGATATGGACATAAAAGGAAACTTATTTAACATTGTTTTTCTTTTAATCACTTTTCATTCTCCTATTGTAAACTAAGCAGAAAATATCAGAAGCCAAATAAGCCAAACTTATTTTAAGAGAATTTTGCTAATGCCATTTGCAGCAACATGGATGGACCTAGAGATTATCATACTAAATTGAAGTAAGACGAGAAAGGCAAGTATCATGATATCATTTATACGTGGAATCTAAAAAAAATGATACAAACGAACTTATTTACAAAACAGAAATAGACCCACAGACATAGAAAGCAAACATGATTACCAAAGGGGAAAGCGGGGTGGGGGGAATAAATTAGGAGTTTGGGATTAACGTATACACACTACTATATATAAAATAGGTAAGTAACGAGGACCTACAGTATAGCACAGGGAATTATACTCAATATTTTGTAATAACCTATAAGGGAAAAGAATTTGAAAAATATGTATTTTGTAATAACCTATAGGGCAAAGAATCTGCCAGATATATTGCCATATATATATATATATATATATATATATATATATATATATATATATATACACTGATTCACTGTGCTTTACACCTGAAACTAATACAACACTAAATCAACTATACTTCGATTTAAAAAAAGAATTTCTCTATACATTTATTTTCAAAAACAGATAAGCACCATGGTGGTAGGCATTCAGGAAACTTGGTGTTGGTATGTGAATAAAACATACACATACTACAAAATTAGGCAAAATGTTATATGATATGCCATATGCTGTAGATAATTTCTGGTCTGCTACATAAAAGTAAGAACTTCTGCGTTAACCTCTAGAAGGACAACAAAATGAACAGGAAGTTGCTAAATAATTTGAGTGGCTTCATCCTTGGACTTCCCAGTGTTCTAGGATCTGAATATGGCAGCGAAGGAGGTCTAAAGGGAAGCAATTTGTAATTGCATCACCTACTGCCCCAGTAGAGGTTCTGAGAACCACAAGCCTTCCTACCCTCCACAATGATCCAGAAAAGGTCCCATGTGCAGCATAACATCATACTTTATAGAAAAGGCATGAAGTGGTAAGTAGGGAGGCTATCCCTAATTCTAGTCTCACAAAGTTCAGCTGTCATTGACAGCAGCCTAGGTCCTTTCATGTGTGGCTGTATCCCTTCTTCTTCTTTTTTTTGCGGTACGCGGGCCTCTCACTGCTGTGGCCTCTCCCGTGCGGAGCACAGGCTCCGGACGCGCAGGCTCAGCGGCCATGGCTCACGGGCCCAGCCGCTCCGCGGCATGTGGGATCTCCCCGGACCGGGGCACGAACCTGTGTCGCCTGCATCTGCAGGCGGACTCTCAACCACTGCGCCACCAGGGAAGCCCGGCTGTATCCCTTCTTGATGCGATAAAACTAAGAAACGTATTTATTTGTAGGCTTACTGTAAACAGAAGCACAAGGAGATACCTTTAAATAAGGAAGAGAAGGCAAAAGGTAAGAGTCTCTAAGTAAACTGTCAGGTTGATTAGTCTAGGAATTATCAAGCATCATCAGTTGGTTGCCTCCAGCCCCATCCTTCCTTGAGAGGGGCACAGATGATCACTCAAACCAAGCTCAATATTGAATCACTGGCAGGGCTCGACTTTACTACTAACATCAGTGAGAGCAGACACTTATATAAACTGCTGTAGGGCAACCCGTAAGGGTGCAGAGTGCAAGACCATACAGAAATATTACAGATCCCATAGTCAGAAACCTCACCAGGAGCTATCTACTTTAGCAACATAGCCTCAGGTACAAATTTACATGCAATAATTCATATTCTACCAAATAAATCCCAGGCAAACAGAGTAATGCAAAAACACATTTCCTGCTGTCAAGAAAATTTCTGGCAAAATTAATCAACCATTCATCCATTCAGGCTCTTTGCGTACCCTTTTGTCAAAGAGGGAATACTAAGAGATTTCTTTTCTCTTCCACGCACTCATTTCAATGAATTGAAGAATCCATCAAGCTTGAGTTGATTTATTGAACTGTCTCTTAGCTCAGCAGTACAACTATAGCAAATGAACTGGCAACTTCTCCTAAAACTAGCAGTGATTCAATTCAACAATATCTGATTTATTTAACTCTTCATAATTCTGGATTTAACTTATTTTTGCATTTTAGCTCTAAGCATATTGATTTTCAGTCTACTTCCAAACAGCACAAAATTTTGGATACAACCTTGCACATCTGCATGCATTATTTAGTATCCCGATAGAATCTATATGCTTGGGTTAATGCTAAGACTTCCGCCTTTAAGAGACATTGACACATTGATAATAGGTTTACAAAAGGCTTTCTTTAAAGCTTTTCTCTAAGGCAAACTGTTTGTTCTGGTGGATAATACTTAATGTTAACACTGGATGACCAGTCACTGTGGTTCAAAGCACTAAAGACACATAGATTTCTTATTTTTGTATTTATTTTAATCATTCTACCAGGTGAGGAGAAACACTATGGGGTAATATTTAAGGCATAAGCATTAGAGAGAAAACCATGCTGACTGTTTAAACATGAGTCTTCTCACCAAACCTCATCCACTGAGCCCCACAGAGCCCATTTATCACATTACCAGCTTTGCATTTTTCTTTGTAAAGATATACGACCTTTGCCTATTAGATTTCATTAACGGGGCACCATACAAGGCTCCTTTGCACATGGCAGGATAGAAAGCGCAACATCCTCGCCTGAAGGATTTGCGGAAACAAGCTCATCTTCAATCTTTGTCCCTGGGAGGCACTTTTAACACCTGCCAACCACAGCACTATCATCAGAAAAACATTTAGAGATTTATCTTCGGGCTGGTAATTATAAGCGATAATTTGTTTGGAGTATGGATAAAGTTGGTCTAGCATAAACAAACTAGAGGCTCAAATTACATGACGAACATCATTAACTATTGATTTAACCACTGCGGGTCTGCAGGCTTACTGACACTCTGAAGATGGCAGGCTCCTAAGCGACAACTTTGGCCTCAAAATTATGGTTATTGAGGGACATGCATTTCAGAGCACGCTCAGTGTCTTCCTGGCTTTCATTGCTTTCCTTCTTTTGAGGATCCAACTCTAGGTAACCTCTGTTTAGAACTCTGAACATTAAGGACTGTTGATTGTCATATTTTAGAATTCAAGATACTTTGTTTTGGGAAGATATTTTTACAGGGATGAAGTAAAAGGCATCGTGTGTCACAGACCACTTTACGTTTCACAGCCCTTTGCATATATTATCTCATCAGAGCCTCACAATCACCCTGTGAAATGGGTAAAGCTGGCTTTTGAGCTCATCTGATAAGTGAGGAAACTGAAACAAAGAGGAGCTAAGGGCTTAAGGACCTTGACCAACCTACATTATGAGTGGATTCCTTAGGATGGTGCATTATTCTCATCCAGGGCAAGAACAAATGCTTCAAGTGCTTTGAGGAACCAACAGCAAAGTTATCCATCTCTTTGCCTTTAAGAAGATACTTGTGGGTAGAAAAGTAAGATGTGATTTTGTATACAACCCTATTTTCCACCCAGAACACCAATCCCAGAACTGACACAGGGACACAGGGGGTAAGAGAAAAGTCTCATAGGCAAATATACAGAAGATATGAGAATAAACGCTAGAGTTTCTTGTTGGGGTAACGGCTGTATCCAACACAACTCTGTCTTTAAGCTTCTCAATGTGAAGAGTTACAGCCTCAAGCTCACAGTTTAAAGCAGCGCCTTTATACTCAGTAAGTACTCGCTAAATGATGCTATTAATATTCATTAATGCCTTCATTAATAACGGTAACAAAAAGTTCCACTGAGCCTTTCCAAAGGTATTTGTAATTCAGGATTTATTTTTACTTGAGAAAGGTAATATGCTGCACATAATGACAATTATGCTAGGGCAGCCCCCTGAAAACACACAAATATTTATGCAACAAAATGTATATGGTGGGATAAAGACTGTAAATATCAGGTCAGAGTTTGCTGCCAAAGATTTGATTTTTTTAAATTTTTTTTGAATTTTATTTATTTTTTTATACAGCAGGTTCTTATTAGTTATCTATTTTATACATATTAGTGTATACATGTCAATCCCAATCTCCCAATTCATCCCCCCCCACCACCACACCACCCGCTGCTTTCCCCCCTTGGTGTCCATACGTTTGTTCTCTACATCTGTGTCTCAATTTCTGCCCTGCACACTGGTTCATCTGTACCATTTCCAAAGATTTTTTTAAATCGTGGTCTTTTTCAGAGCTTTTTGGATTTCAGAATTGCAGATGAGGGATTATAGACATGGACTAATTCTCAATTCGATGTTAAATATTGAATATCCATTGCTCAGTGAAAAACAGCAGCAGTCTCTTCCAATTATATGCTGACATAAATTTAGAATTAGGTATGGCGAGGTCATCTGATTGACCACCAACATGAGTCAATTCAAAGGAGACAGAAGGTATTAAAGTAAAATCTCGTTAATATAAACTCTAATTAGTTTAAATGGTGGACTGTCCAAAATTTACATTCGTTTTCTCAATGAAAACATTGAGTGGTTCCCAAACGCTGCAAGAGAAATGTAGTACTTGCTTAAGGATAACTTTTAAAACCTTTAATTAAACATTTTAATATTTAAAATTAAAATGTTTATATTTAAGTAGAAATCTCTCAGTGATCAAGGTAGATAACCTGATAACTAGAGGAAATTCGGCTATCTGTTGTCTGATTGAAGTTTTTATATGTTTTCAGAAGTAAGAAAACTTTTTTTATTTAAAAAAATAATCTAACTCATATCACATTCATTTTGACTTTTCTTGCATTTATCTGAGTGAGGTCTGAACTCCATACCAGGTGAATTCTTTCCCAGAGCTGGGGCCAAATTAAGATTTCAAAGAGGATTTCTAGTCAAGCCTTTATGGCTCAGGTTATACTCATAAGTAACATTTATGCATATGAACCAAAAGTTTCCATTAAGTATAATACATTTGCTGATCAATAAAAATATGGCCTATAGATGCATTGTAGCTGTAAGTAGTACTCATTTCTCTGTCAGTTTTTAGATCAAATACACTAACAGTGTTAGTTCTCAAATATCACAAGACGCTTTTTCTTTCTGTGATTCCTCCCTAAACTACAAAATTAAGTTGTGATCTCTCCTGATGTTATCAAGATATGTTTGGTATAATCACAAAACGAGTATCATGGAATAGATGCCAGCTAACAGCACCAGCAATAGATTCATAAGCCAGAATAGAGAGTCCAGGAAGCATATATAGAAATTTAATATATAACAAGGCTGGTGTTTCAAACTCAGTGGGAAATGAGTATTTTGACTTATAAATGATATCGACATAATTGTTACACACCTGAATAAAGAATGCTAAGCTTAAATTCCAGCTGGATTAAAGATGTAAATGTAAAAAAGTTAAAAAATAAATTATTTGAAAAAAATCAAGGAGATTATTTATATAATCCTATACTCGGGAGAGCTTATTAAGAACACCCAACGATTCAATGACCATGAAGGAAAGAAGATATTTTCCTTTATAAAATTAAAAAATTTTAAAGTGGTGTTTTAACACATCACAAACAAAGTCAAAAGACAAATAATGGACTGGGAAAATTATCTGTAGCACTTATAACAAAACAACTATTAATCCCTAACATACATAACCTTTCAAAAAACCAATGAGAAAAAAGGCAGACAACTCAATTAAAAAAAAAAAAAGAAATAAACTTGCAATTGAGAGAAGAAAAATAAATGGTCAATGAACATACGACAAAAAGTTCGATCTCACAAGTAACCAAGGAAAAAGCAAATTAAATACACATGTGATACCATTTTTTCTATCAAGCTGTCTAACATTTTAAAGGGAAAAAAAGTCTAGAGGCGCTCAGGATATAGGAAAGCAGTCCTCTCCAATACAGCTGTAAGAGTGTAGATTACAACAAAATTGTGGAAAATAATCTGACATTATTAATATTAAAAATAGAGAGTTTATGAATCAACAATAGTTTTGCAAAACCATTCTATGAAATAAAAGAAATACGATGTAAGGATATATTTATAAGGATGGTTAATGCAACACTGTTTTGTGGTGGCAAAAAGTTGGAAACAGTTTGACTGTCCCTCTGTGGGGACAGTCTCTCCCCATAAAAGGACAGTCATGTCCCATTCAACCACGGAAAGGAAGATCATTTGACATTAAAAGACTGAGTTAGGTATAGATCTTTACTTGACATACCGTGAAGAGAAAAAAGAAAATTCCAGAATAATGTATATAGCATGATCCTATTGTTAACAAAAATATAATTACATATTCCATAATTCCATATATATGTTCCATGTATATATACATATGTCTGTATGCAACTGTGTAAACAGAATTTGTTTAGTTACCTTGGGGAAAGGTAATTGAAGGTGTGAGTGCAGGATAATTTACCCACTGTTTCTTTATGTGTTTTATACCATTTTCTTAATAAAACAAGCATGTATATATCTGTAATTTTAAAAATACAATAAAAAGAAAATAAGAGAATAATAAAAAGAGCCATGAGTTTGTTTTCAGTTTATGCTGTAGAGAGTCTGGGTAAAATGCTCAAGCTCATCTAAGCACGCTACTAAGCACTTGTGGTTATAAGAGTTAACTGAGGCGCCTTCAGCAGCTCATCTGTTAAACAGTCAGTTCCTTCTGAACGAAATGCAAGTCATTATCCAACCAAACAAGAAACAACTCTGCAGATGTGTCTCCCGTGCCAAGTTCACGGTCTGTGCTATTATAATCCTCTATTCAGCTGGCAAATATCCTTAGAAGATTTAAACTATGCAAACCAAACACTCCAAGGTCAAAGCAATAAAGGGGGTTGAAGTTAAAGCAGTAGATGAGTGATTGGGGAAAATTCCTTCTAGAATAAAGGGTGGACCACACTAGACTTCCTTTAGCGGGGAGATACGTCTCTCTGGTGACGGGCTGGATGACAAAGGGTCCAGGGAGGACTACACAGATCAGGGCTTCGTCTACCCCAAGGGTGGGGCTGTCTGCTCCTGCCTCATTTCCCTGCTTCTCCACAGCTGCCCCTCCTCAAGCCCTCCTGCATACTCAGCATTAAACTTAGGCAGCCCGCATACCCGTCCCACTCAAAACCACCAGGCCCGTGGGGTTGATGTGAACTCGCTGAACTCACTAGTCTGGTTTACAAAGGCATACCCTAGCGTTGCCTTCCAAGTTCCTGCAATGATCCTCACAGGGTGGACAGTCTCCCTCTTCCTTTCCCT
>NW_006777418.1:438399-449725 GCF_000442215.2 Lipotes vexillifer | reverse complement strand
TTCCCTACCGCACTCCTACCCCTATCATGAACCCCCCCTGTTTAATCCTCCTTGGGAAAAAAGCCCTGACTCCTGAGTCCCAGCCAATATAATTCGTAGCTCTCACCTCCATTCACCATGGCCGTGCCTCACCCATCTGCCGGGGCTCCATACGGCTCTACCCCGAACCTTGTTTCGGAGACCAGATCAAAGGATACTGCACACCATTCTACGCCTTGAGGAGCGTCTTTACTTGGCGCCTCACAGCTGGGTTGGCTTTACCTAGGAGTGGCTGTTCTCCAGGAGAATGTCTCGGGTCAACCCCAGACTCTCCCCCACCAAGTTGCCCTTTGGGCTGCACCCCAGAGTCCTGCAAGGCCTGTACTTGCCCAGGCTCAAGACCAAAGAAAGGGCCCAGAGTCAGCCACAGAGACATCAACGGTTTAATGGATGGGGGGAGCTTACATGTCTGAAGCAAGGTCCTGGATCGGCACCCCATTGTGGACGGCAGACAGCGGGCAGGACAAGGCAGCAGCAGTCTTTGCTTGGGTAGAGGGAGGGAAGTGGCCAGTTATAGGGGCAACTGACATCAGGCTGGCTCATCAGTTACCAAGGAAACCAGCAGAGAAGCACGCCCCTCACTGCCCCTTTGATAAGCTATCACAATGGAGATGTTCTGATCTAAAGATTGGAACAATCACCAGCTGGGGCCCGGAGCAAGTATGTAGGCATTTTACTGATTAGGCTCTAGGAGAAGGTCAGTCAGGTGAGTAGGATGTAGGTGAAGCAGAGACTGGTCAAGCAGGGGGATGTACAGAGAGCAAGAGAACAGCCATCTTGAGTGGCTAATCATGTATTGCCTTACTAAGACCATGCAGTTATTGCTTCACTGGGTCCTGATTTTGGCTAATAGTTTACCTTCCTTTGCTGGAAAAGGAAGAAAACAGTAGTAGGTGACTATTGCTTTAGTCTGCCCAACACTTTACTCTCCTGTTAACAGACCCTTCTCATTGGCCAGAGGGATGGGCAGCTGATTCAGGCTGGGCTAACCATAGTTCCTTACTCTCACTACTCTTGGGAACGGGTAAAGGGAAGGGGTGTGTCCCTACAAGCCTCAATCAGTGCCCTCCCGAGCTTAGAGAGAGAGGTTTTTTGTCTCTGACAGTGAAACTTTCCTAAGTGTGTCTAGAGCAGTTGACAGCCCCCGTGCCTCGAAGGGCAGAATGAGGGAGATCCAGAGGGAAGCAGAGCTAAGAGGTGGAGAGTCCTTGGCTTAGTAATATGAACCAGTGAAACCCGTGCCTTTTTTATTTTTTCCCCTTTGGCCAGGGGAGGTTAACTAGAGTCAAGTTGGTTTTCTATCTAAAACCAGAGTCCTAACTCATGCAAAAGTTAACATTTATTGATTCTTTGATGTGCCAGGAATTGTACTAGGGTCTTTAAACACATTATTTCATTTTCATTTATCTTCCACAACAGTCCTATTACCTTCCCCATTGTGGTGCTGAGGAGACTGTGGCGCAGAGCGGGTAGCAACTTGCCAAAGGTCACACAGGTGGTCAGAGGAGGAGCCTCAGTTCAAACCCCAGAGTTCTGCCCTCTGTCTCTGCACAGTTGTTCCTGGATGTGGGTGGCAGACAACTCGAAGGGAAGAAAATCGACTGGTCCCCTTAAGAAATAAACCCTTGAAGGAATTCCTCAAGCAATACTGCTTCAGGATGGTGACAAATCCCTTTGGGGCATCTCTTCTTTTTGAAACCAGCTCTTTTATCTTCCTTAATATCCACCCTCCTCCCTCTGTTCTCTCCACTTCTGTTCTACTAGGAATTCTGGCCAAAGTTCAGACATTTCCCATCACTCAGAAGGCCTTTTTCCCCTAAGACAATGCAAAGAAATCCTGATGTTATCTGAGGGAGTGCAGGTTGGTACAAGGATCAGAAGTTCAATGCCTTTGTCTGCCGTGCAGGGCAGTTCCACTTGAACCGGAAGGTCTGGAGAGCCATGAAGATTTTAAGAAGGGAGCAGGGTGTGATTTGATTTACATTTTATTGTGAAGGGCGGACTGGAGATGATTTGTATTCAAGATCAGAGAGCCACTTACAAAGAGCTGGCCCCCTAAGAGTCTCCCTAGCAGGACTGCTACTTGCAGGCTGTGCTCAGAGCTCAGGTATCCAACAAGAGGGGAGAGCGGGGCTGAAATTCTGTCCGTGATCCAAGCCACGATCCACTCACAAGGCCACTTCTGGGGGTGGGGCACTATCAACAGAAGAAAGCAGTCTTGCCATAATTTGCAAAAAGGTGCCCATGGGCTAGTTGCTGTCTTGGTTGCTATATTCTGGGTAAAACAAGGTGAGGTCTTGAACGAAGGCAGTAGCAATGGGATTAGAGAGAAGGCAACAAGTTCACATTTGTCTTGTGAGTTTGAGGTGCTTGTGTGAAAACCAAGAGAGCTATGTGATACCTCTAGAGAGATATCTTTATGTGTCTAGAAAAACAGCATTTGGAAGTTGCTAACGCATTCCCAAAGGATAGTTGGTGGGAATGTGGACCACGATTGAGTCTCTGCTGCAAAATGCCAAGGGCATAGAAATGCACTGTTATTTACTGAGCTGTACTAGGAGACAAGTATAAAGTTTAAGAAAAGAAATGATTAATGTTCAACAGAAGGTCCCTGCCGTATCGTCTTGCCAAGCTCTTCGGCTCCACACTTGAGCCCACCTAAATCTGAACCGTTAACATACACATAATACAAAAGAAGTGGAACTTGCCTTTGGCCTCACAAATCGCCTCTTCTCATACACTCTGCTAAGCAGTCTGGATGGATATAAACAGCTGTTCATTGCAAGAATGCTAGATATTCTTCACTGACAGATGGCAGCAATTCCCTGGGGTACACACACACACACACACACACACACACACACACGCACACGCACACACACACACGCACACGCACACGCACACGCACACGCACACAAACCTCAGTAAGGTCGATAATAACACTGATACTCATCAATGAAGTTACTGAAACTTAGAGATTTAAAGAAAGGCCTAGAATTAAAAATACACTTAAGTTAGTATTTCTTCCAGGCTCCATGCCAGCAGATTTTACTTTGGATAATTTCTGTGAACAAAAACACTTTCCATTTTATATTTCACTTTTTTAAAGAGTAAGAGATCCTTTGCCACAATCAGATCAGTAAATGACTGTTCTCTATGTCTCAGATCCCCCTCTGCCCTTGTCAGAGGGAGAAGTCTAAAAATGTATCTTCTTGGGAAGCATACCAGACAAATCCATAATGGAATGTGGCAGAATGTTTGCTTTGTTGAAATCACCATATATGGAAAAAATTTCTCATAGAAACTATTACTAGAAATTCTCACTAATCCCTCCAACTTCAAGCCAAAATGAATAACTAAACAGATTTGATTAGTTATTGTGACAGAAAGGAAACAGGGAATATTCAGATCATACTCTTTATAAAACTAGTGATGACTTTCAAAGCAGTGGACTTTTCTCCAACTCAATTTAAATGTAGAGAATTATCAAATCTGGATCTCAGGAAAACCCAGGACACCATTCGGGCTAATCCTTTGAAATTTCTTCTCCTCAAGAGAGATAGCTTAGTTAAGGTCTTCATAAAATCGTATAATTTTAGAATTAAAGTGAGAGCAAGACTGAATGCTGGTTTGAGATGGGCTGTAAAGGCCATTTAGTTCAATCACCCACCCAATTATTAAATATTAAATTTCTTATACCTCATTCTGCCAAATGGTTACACAACCTGAGGTTGAACATTTCCACAGATAGAAAAGTCGTGGCCAGCTGAGATGGCTCATTCCATCTTTGGATAGGTCCATTAGAACGTTTCTTCCTTATATGGAGGACAAATTGTCTTCTTAAGCTTTTTCCTATTGATTTTGACTCTCTCGAATAGAATGTTGATAATAACAATGAATATTTGAGTGCTCACAACATGGTAAGCCCTGCTCTGAGCATATGACATAGATTCATTAATTTATTATCCAAAATAATCCCTTTAGGTAGGTTAATACTGATGTTAATATCACGCCCAATCTACAGAGGTGGAAGACTGAGGCACAGAAGAATTACGTAACTTTCCCAAGACCACATGCTCTAAAAGGCATGGATCCAGGATTAGGAGTCAGGCATACTGACTCCAGAGTCCAAGTACTATAATTTTAAAGTTGCCTAAATGATTCCAATGTGTCCTCAGGGTTGATAACCATGGATCTAGTCAAAATCTGTCATGTTTCAGATTGTAAACTTGTAAAAGGTCGCATGGCTGTTATGAGGCAAAGGACCAGAACTCAGGTCTCATGACTCAATGGTCTGGAATTATTTCCAACATGCATTTTTGCCGGCCTCTCTTCTCTATACCTAGTCCCTTTAAAAAAAGGCCAGCCCTTGCAGTGGGAAGGATGCATGTGTGAGTGCACATATAGAAAAGCTGACTTTAGGACTAACTCAGGTTGGGAGTACACAGGATCTGCTGATCTGGCAAAGAAAAAGCAGAGTCACAGGCTTGTCTCTGAAAAGTTAGCACTGCCCCTTTCTGCTTTTACTCTCTTACTCAGGAATAAAAATGTTCCAGGACATCCCAACCTCACCAGCTCCACAGAAAACATTCTATCGTATCCTAATGAATCTCCTACTGATGGACCTTTTCATATGGGCAAGGATGAGCATCATTTTTTTAAAAGTATCCTCAAGTAGTTCCAACATTAACTCAACTTTTTGCTGGATTTTACAGGCCAAACTCCTATTTTTTGATTCCTTTAGATGCTTGCAGAGGTATCCTGGCAATTCATGCACTTGCTTTCCTTTTGATCAATCATGTAGGGCATTTCATAAATCCATCACTTTGGTTCTTAAAGCTTTGATAGAGATTTATAGCTCTCCTTTTCACTTTTTTCCACCTTGTTACTTATTTATCTTTCTTATTCATTCAACTATTTATTAAACAGATATTTATTGAAGGCCTTCTGTAGTCCCTGACCCTGATTTCTTTTTCTTCAAGGCATTCTGAAGAACCTGAAATCATACTGTATATTTACTTGCTTACTTTATTGTCCATCTCCCTTGACCCCAACAGAATGTTAGGTCCATGACAGCAGGGACTTTGTCATGTTCATACTCTGCTGCTGATACCTAAATCACTGGCTGGCCCATGGTAGATGTTCAATAAATATTTATTGAATAAATAAATAAATGGGTGAGTGAGTGAATGAATGGATGAATGAATTAAAAAGTGGATGAGTGAATGGATGGATGGAGAAGTGAATACCAAGTATCAGACTCTGGGGATATAAAAAATGTGTTAAGCTTCTTACCCTAAAGGAGTTTGCAATCCTAATGCAGCTAAGCATATAAGATTCTAGGTTGTCCCATGGATGTATAAACAAAGAGCATTAATTGGAAGCAGAAGGGAAGGAATCTACAAGCTTGCCTGGAGAAGTCAGGGAAGGCTCCCTCATGAGGCTGGCATTTGAGTTGAGATGTAAAGGAGGAGGGGAATTTGCCCAGTGGCCAAGCAGGGCCTGACATTTACAATGGGAAGAACAGATAGCAAAGGGCAGGACTCTGAGCAATGAGGAATAGACAGAAGTGGAGATTTCAGAATAACATTCCGAACAGAGTTCATCAACAGACTGATCTGTTTTGTGACCAGTATATGCCAAGACAGTAGGAAACACCCACTGTGGATGAAACCAGATTTTAAATGTCAATAACAGACCTTGGACAGTTTACTTAACTTCTCCATCCTCAGTTTCCTCATCTGTAAAATGAGGATTTAAAAAAGTAATTACTTCACTGAGTCACTGTTAGGAATAAATGAATTAATATATATGAGGCACTTGCCGTATACTACAGTTAGCTCTGCTAGAATGAGACACATGCTGGCTAAAAAATTCCTATGCAAAATCTCACAGTGAAAAACACAGAGGTTATTGGAAAAATAAAGACGGGGCACAACCCACAAAAACTTCGATGACACATTGAGCCCAATAAAAAAGGGAGCAGTTTTACACATGGTGAGTGGCTAATAAGTACTATAATAATAAATACAGCACTTTGAAGAAGACCTACAGTTTGCTTTTGGACATGGGCATATGGGAAGGGCTCTCACTTGGCGGTTACTGTGACAGTGGTGGAAGGAGGGTTATCTGAAATCAGACTGAAAGTTCTAACACCAGACATGGATGGGTGTGGCTCGTAACACATGCTGCGAACATGTAGCTGGTACACATTTGAGGGGGATGTGTGTGTGTGTGCACATTCACACGCGTTTTGCATATTCCTCCTAGGCTCCATTCAGTTAGGTGCTGTTTTGTGTGTTCACCTGGTATTTCTCAAGGACAAAATCATGCACAATTAAACATGAAATGTGCATTATGCTGAAACTGTTCCCTAATATATCAGTTGTACTGGAATAAATGCACATTTTCAAAACCAGCGTTACAGCAGAACTGACTGTAAGTGTTCAATAAAGACTAGCTGTTACACAAATATTTAGAGCACAATAATGTTAAGTATTGACCAGCTGACAGCACAAAGTTAACAACTTAGGGAGATTCCCTGCCCCCCTGTCCCCCTGCAGCCTTTCAACCTAACATAAGAAGTTCCAGAACTAGCTGATGCTTTGAGTTTCTGGGTCCTTTTCTTATCACTCAATGTTCCTTAACCCAAAATAATCAACAAAGTATCTTTGAATAGTAGGCTAAATATAAAATGCAATTTAATTAATTAATGTTTTTTTTTCAGGTCATGACTTGGTGATTTTTTAAAATTAATTTTTATTGGAGTATAGTTGCTTTACAATGTTGTGTTAGTTTCTACTGTACAGCAAAATGAATCAGCCATACGTATACATATATCCCCTCCCTTTTGGACTTCCTTCCCATTCAGGTCACCACAGTGCATTAAGTAGAGTTCCCTGTGCTATACAGTATGTTCTCATTGGTTATCTATTTTATACATAGTGCAATTTAATTTAAAAACAATGAAACCCCACTCTCCCCAGCCCCATTCCCCCCACAACTACCAGCTTGCTATTTCACTTATAACTTGAGCAGATATTACGGGACTGTAGGGTAAAAGGGATTTTTAAAAAGAGAACTCAATTTTTGAGAACAGAACGAAAGGACTTCTAAAATTGCCATTTTCTTTATTGCATTCATTAAAAAAAACTAAAACTCTCAACCAATTAAAAGCTTGATTCTAAAACTTGAAGTCCCAGAGTCCAAAATTTGGAAGGCAACTGACTCAAGGTGCACATAAGATCTAGTTAAAATTACTTAGAACAGTGATCATGGGGAATTTTAAGTAAATCCGCATTTTAAATCAATGTTTTCCTATCTTCATGTACAACATTGATAAATATAATTTAAGTGAGTTATATGAGAGTTTGCTTAAGGAAAAAGGTTATAGGGGACCTACCTAAGGTTTTGCACCTTCACTGGAGAAAAGGTAAGCCAGATAACTGCACCATCCTCTCCGACCTTGCTTTTTCAATTTGAAAAGGCATTCAAACACCTGGAGCCTTGTTAAGCTGCAGGTCTTCACAGACCCTTTTTGGTGAAAATCTGAAAATCCCCCAGTTGATGAGAGGTCTCGTAAGTTTATGTGTTTGTCAAAAAGAACTGCTTTTTCGAGATACAAAATTACATTTTGATTTAATTCACCCAACATGGATAGGATGTTTACCCTGGTGTCTCTTCTAATCTTCATGAAATATATCTTTGATCCCAAGGGACACGCAGGAACCGCGAATTTGACTTAAACTGGGCCTTGATCGCTCTCCTCTTTGGATTAATAAAAACCCTGAAAGCTTTTTGCTTCACTCGCCGCCAGGTGGCGCTACTTCCCCATTCTTCCCGGTGGCTCGGATGCCTTGCGTTTCATCCTAACCTTTGGACACTTCCTCCACCTTCCAACAACTGCATTCTGTTTGCCAACACATGCGTTTTCTCAAAATCTCATTAGATACATAATGTTTTCGGCCAAGCTTGCGTCCCGAGAGCATTGTGTCCTCCCTGGAGGACTCCCTAGGGTCTGGAATGAGGAAAAGCCGGGTTGTTAAAAAGTGGGAAACAGGGGACCCGCTTATACCAAACGTTTGCCATAGAAACGAAACGGATGCTTCACACTAAGTGTGAGAAGACCCTGGGGGCATTTGAATGCTGTGTATTTTTTCCCCAGTGATAATTAAACTGTAGTGTTTGCAGCATTTTCAGGGCTGGATTAGCCAGTGAGGGCAAAAGTGTGTAATCGGTATTAATCTCCCAGAATGTCACTGCTGTTGCCTATCAATCTGCATAAATTCTACCACAAAACTTTAGGAAAAAATGCTATTCAGAGCAAATGATGCATCAAATTCAAACAGGCCATCAAGATTGCTAATGGATTTTAATAGCAGCTATTACAGCATAATAGTATCTTCCCAACAGCTGTTTGTTGATACAGTTCTCCATTTACAGGACCTTTTTGTCCAATCCCAGGAGATGGCCCGCCTGTTCATTTATAATCATTTGGTTCCACCTACTAACAAATGCTGCTTTATTTGCATTTGGAGACGGTGAATGGTCTGTTGCTTTGACCCACTCCCACCTCATTCAACAAAACCAACAGCGAATATTACAAGCTAGATTAATTAGTTAATATTTAGATGTACTAACTACTGCCAGAACAAATACTGTCAACTGGCCAAATCAAAGAGAAGCTTTTATTGATTGCTTGGCTACATTCTGAGCTATGTGAGTTGTTGAAAGCTGCCTTTTACTCTTATATAGAGGAGTAATGGCTCTAAACTAGGATTAAGACTGAAATTTTTGAAACAAAAGGATCCATACACTATTAGAGTTTTTCTGTTGGAGATGACTAATATTAGAGAATGCCAGTAAATCACTGCCAAAGCGAAGGGTCTGACTGTATTAATAACTGTGATAATAATCAAGGTGAGGGAGAATGTATTAATGAAACCCAAAGCTTTGTTTCTTGTGGAATGGTCAAGAGATTATAGCATTGAAAATAAATATTAGTTCATGGGTTCACAAGGAATCACCTAAGGAATGCGTTTAAAATGTGGATTCCTGGCCCCTACCCCAGGGATTTGAAGCAGGGCCCAGGAATTCACATTTTAACAAGCACTCCACGGGATTCTGGTGCCCATCATCCATGGACCACACTTTGAGAAAATCCGAGAAAAATGGCATTAGTTTATAAATATATCCCCAAAGCCTTAGTGCAGTTTTAGGTTTGAATGACTCCAGAAGTACACATGGTTTAAAAAGTACATAAAACATCCTTTGAACGTTTATTTTTATTCTTTTTCCACTCATTTAGTTTTGTAAATTTGGAAAAAGTAATTTTCAGTTATAATGTTTTCTTTCCAGTGAATGTTTGCTATCTTCAATCAGGAGATTAAAAGAGAACATAAAGTTTCAAAATTGCTCAAAACTTACAAAACTAAATATGTGTAAAAGAAAGGAAAATAATTACACTCCCAAAAGAAGTTCTTTGTAAGTTTATATTTTTTATACATCTGACACTATTAATGGGTAAAACTGCACTAAGGCTTTTGGGCAAACTATACAGAACTTACTTAAATGCAGGCTTGTTGAAACTAAGAAGTAGGACTGAACCCTCAGTCCTGTCTAGTAGCCACTAGTGGCTTGGATTTAGAGGCATCTGCATGTATAAATCTCAGTCAGGCAGGTGCTGGTGGGTCTCCTGGGTTAGCGCTGCACAGTTGCTGAAGAATCAAGTGGGAATAACAAGAAGAGGAAATGATTGCTCTGTTGAGTCAGGGTATCAGAAAGGATGCAGGCATCTTACACTCTGTAGAACTTTACAATCCACAAAAGCGTTTACATCTACGTTATTTCATTTAATCCTCACCATCCTGATAGGCAGGTAGCATTTCTCCCACTTTACAGATGAGAAGGCTGAGGCCCTAAGGAGTTTCTGTAACTGGTCCAGGAAAAAAAAAAAAAAAAAATCACTGATAGCAAGTGGCTGAGAACTCAAAGCCTAGTCTCTGACCCTTCTCTATGTCATGGCCATCCGTGAACAGGGGTGCAGTTCAGGCAATGAAGCCTGTGAGGGCTCAGAAGGTTCAGGAAGGGGCAGATGAGAGGGTGACAATACGGGACAAGAACTATAAGGCCTGCTATGCTGCAGTGCAAGACAAGGCTGGAGATGCAGACTCCAGATTGGAAGAAACAAGACCTTTAGCTAGAGGCCACTGATAGCAGTGCAGGTAGCATTCTCAACCCTAGAGGCCCTGCCTGCTCGCCTCTTTGTCTGTGTCTTCCTGGAGACAACCTAAGGAGGTGTCCTGGAAACAGTGCACCCAAAGCCTGCCTCTGTCACAGAGTTCCTGTGTGACTGTGAACTCACTGTTACATCTCTCTGACTTTCAGTTGCCTCCTTGGTACAATTAACATACGAAAATAGCTTCCCCTCAGAGTTGTTCTGGATTTTAAATAAATTAACTAAAATAAGATGATGTACTTGGCAAAGAGCTAGTCACTTGCATCTAATCTGACCCCTTGGTGTAGAAATGGAGCTGACTTGCCCTTCCCTGGGTCACTGGCTGTTGCAGCCTGTTGTCACTGCAGCCTCAGCACCCTCATATAGCAGGCACGCCATACATTTTTCTGAATGAATGAATGGACCAAACTCATGCTCTCCCCATGGCACACCAGCTACTTCCCTGGGGGGCTTTATTTCTATTACTGGCATCATTTTTCTTTCCTTATGATCTAGGACAGAAAGTTTGGAATGACCCTTTATAACACCCCCCATTCCTCCCCCCATATCAGTACCAAAGAGTCATCTTTTCTCTGACCACTGTTTCTCTTCTGACTCTAATAATTCTAGGTTGTATGCTTATGACTTCTGTCCAGAACTACTGGAATAACCTAACTGCTCTTCCTGCCACATCTCTTTACCCAGCATGCTATACCCACAGTAATCTCCTTAAATCTTACCATGATGTTAGTCAAAGTCCTCAAAAAGTAATACTTAAGTGTCCCACTGTTCCACATCATGGCTATGTCTTACCTTTCCACCCTCATCTCCTATTATGTCTTTTCAGATTTGCTCTACGTCAACCAAGCTGAGCACCCTGGCTCCCTGAACACATTTTAGATTTACCATATCTGTGCCTAGCAAGAAAGTTAACAAGACTCCATAGAGGTTCACTGAATTTAATCAAAGCAAATAGAATAGAATTGCCCGAATCCTTCTGCTCAAAAATGACTATGAATCAGAAGCCTCAGTCGGGCAATTGAGCACTGCCCCATACCTTCCTCACTCTTT
>NW_006777418.1:422377-438364 GCF_000442215.2 Lipotes vexillifer | reverse complement strand
CCTGCCCCATCCCTTCCTCCCTCTTTCCACCATCAGTTCTGTCTCCTGTGATATCCCCCCACCTTCTCTTTGCTACAGAGAGAAAATACATAAACCGCTCCAGAGTGGAGCCATCATCAAGAAAGGGGGTATGAGTTTGGGAGGAAGAGTAACTTATACTTGTGTAGGCCACATATATCTCATTCGATAAGGTGGTATTTGTATTTGGACACTGCAAAAATTAATCAGACATATTCCAAGTCTATGTTTGGAGTCTTTATAGCCCCCAAATGGACCAAAGACTTATTCTATTGAATTTGGGAACTCTCATTTTGTAGACTTGAGCTGAATACAATTTTATCCTTGGGCATCAAAGACGAGGGTTAAATAATTGATTTTCTCTTTCCTGGGAGGGTTTTTGTTTTGTTTTGTTTTGTTTGTTTTTGGTTATGTTTATTTTAGACATTTTATTTTTGGTCACTAGGTGGCTCTGAATTTCCACTGGAAAATAAGTCATTAGAAAACTCACGAAAATATGCAATTTTCACTGAATAATTTTAAAATACTTCTTTAAAAATTTTTTGACTTGAGAACATTGATCAAAAATTTTAAAACCCCGTAAACTCCAAATAGCAATATATTAGTTCATCTCCCCTATCTATTGCTTTCAGAATATATTATTTATAGCTTTATATGAAATTTATGGCTACTGCATTGGTTATAGGGGCAATTTTTAAATGACTCATAAACTATGATCCAAATAATGTTACAGATCTTCCTCAACACCCTTATAATCCAATCGTGAACTGAAAATATCATAAGGCGAAAAGGCATTCAATACACCTAATCTACTGAACATCATAGCTTAGCCTAGCCTACCTTAAATGTGCTCAGAACACTTACATTAGCCTAGGGTTGGGCAAAATCATCTAACACAAAGCTTATTTTATAATTAAGTGTTGACGATCTCATGTAATTTATTGACTATTCTACTACTTAATGAAAAACAGAATGGTTTTTTAGGTGCAGAATGGTTTTAAGTGTATCAGTTTTTACTCTCATGGCTGTCTGGGAGCTATGGCTCGCTGCCACTGCCTAGCATCACTAGACAGTATCATACCACATATCATTAGGTTGGGAAAATATCAGAATTCGAAGTATGACGTCTACTGAATGCATATTGCTTTCACACCCATAAAGTGGAAAAGTTGTAAGTAGAACCATGGTAAGTTGAGGACCATCTGTGTGGTCAAACAACTGGGCCTATCATATTTTTAAAAAGACTTCAAAATATTGTCATATGACTTTAATTGCTTGAAATCTTTCCTAAGCATACATTAACAGCCTCTGGAAGGTCTAGAACAAATTCCTTAATCATTTTTAAGGTTGATAACTTTAAACAAAAAGAATTACTGGAAGAAGGACCTTTTAGCCAGTTTGGAAGTTGCCATACTGGCGTTGTAATTTACGGTACCATGTTCCACTTCACCCATAAAAAAGTGCTGCATCTGAGTCCTGTAAGGATTTAATGTGTTTCCAGATCTTTAATGACAGCACTCTCTATTATCTCACTGCAAAGTATGTTAATATAGGAAGAAGTCATCCAAAGCCATCTCTGTATAACCTAACAATAAAGGAGGCGAGAGTGGTGGGTGGAGAAACATAGGGAGAGAGAGTGACTCTGACTGGGAATAATCTAGACGTTGTCTGCTTGGCTTGAGCTTTCTGGAGGAGACCCACCTTTAAAATTCACTTTCTAATGCCAGTTTGCCCGGTTGTCCGGCATCAGTCCACAGATTCCACAAATGTTCATCTCTTAACAAACTCAGAGAGATACTGTGAGATATTTGTGATAATTTTACTCCCAGCCTCTGCCCATCCCTTTCCGAACTCTCCAAGTTTTCCCCATTTCTTTTACGTGTTCAAAATGCAGGCCATGAAGAATGACTGGTTGTGCATCCTTTACTCCTGATTCTTGTATGTAGGTATAGGTCCATAGCAACTGAAGACAGTATCAGACTGAGCTGCAAAGCAAGGCCCTTCATGAGCTTGGTTACTGACATGTGAAGAGTCTAAATGGATACACTTGTTTTCCAGCAATTTGTCAATCTTGCTCCAAACTACATAGGGTGCTTTTAGTTGCATTCAAGGTAAATCTCAGACAGCGTAATCTTCAAGTGAAAGCAGCAGACATTGGACATTCACTTTCTGATTTACAATTTTTTTAAACTGGTAAAACAGCTTCTATCCCTCACCACTGCATCTCTGCTCCAGCCCCAGTGAATGCTTGTCATTTCTGAAACACCTTCTGCTGTCGCATACCTGTGCTCCCTCCACCCAGTACACCATGACTCCGTCCTCCACCTGACAAACTACTCTTCTTTCAAGGTTTATCTCAAGAGATGAGAAGACTGAAGTCTTCTGTCAGGGGCAGTATTATAGCTTAATGATAAAGAGCCCAGACACTGGAGTTAAGGCTACCTGGGTTTGAAGTCCAGTTAAGTCACTTATCTGTTATGAGATCTTGAGCAAATTACTTAATTTCAGTTTTCTCATCTATTAAATGGGATAATGAGTACCAGCCTCACAGAGTTACCTCATAGAGTGAGCTTTCAAACGAGTTACCTGAAAAGGACTTAGGGTAGCGCCTGTTGTACTGTAGGCTGTGTAGGTATTGGTAAGTTATGTAGGAAGTGTAGTATGCTAAGTGAGCTATAACTTATGGGTTAGCTGTTCTTTTGGAAGTGCTCGCCCCAAGTCTGAATTAGACGTGGCTCCTTTCTACTCTCTCAGAGGAAGCACAATCATAACTCTTGGCACATCAACCAGAAGTTGACACTTTACTTGCCCAGTTCCTCCAATGGACTGTGCTGAGACAAAAATAATGAACGGGTGAGGTTTCATATTCCCCAGCCCCCATCCCCAGTTGAGCATTTGGGTATTGTCTATTAGCTTCCCTACTCCCCAGCTCTCTCTGAAGAGTGAGGGACTGAAAGCCACATGGGTGAACACCAGAGAAGAGTGGATGGAGAGGATGGGATGAACTGGGAGGGCTGGAATGGAAAAAGAGAGTGGTAACTGGGAAGATGGGGCAAGACCAGGGGATGGGACAGTGTGGGGAAGAGGAAGACTTCTTCTGTGCCTAGGTAATGAGAGGTGTCCATGAGTCGAGGAATAGAGCAAAGGAAATGCCAATTAATTGCCATGGGCTATGCACTTAGAGCACACTACACCATTTGTGAGATACTAGCAAAGATGGGAATTCCTCTTCAAACGATGCTTCACTAGGAGGACACCTCTAGAGCTGACCTGTGGATCTCAACTTTGTTAGATTTATAAGATTACATGTTACACAAGCATAGGGGCAATGTCCTCATTCATTAATATATTCATTTATTCATTAGAATATTAGGTATATTATATGTTATATACAGAACAAATATTTATGAACAATTTCTGTGGGTCAGGCACTGTTCTAGGCACTGGTGATAAGGTAGCCAGCAAGACAGACCATATCACTGCTCTCATGGAGTTGTGTTTTAGTGCATGAAGTCAAATAATAAGTAAATAAATAAACAAATTCTAACAGTGATTAAGTGCCAAGTAGAATACAGCATAGTGTGATGACAGAGAGCATGACAAAGGGAAAAGGGAGGTCTAAACTGAGAAATCTGGGAAGTGATAAGGTTATATTTGAGTTGACATTCTTGAATGATAAGAAATGGCCAGCTCCTTCAAATTCTGAGGTCAGAGTATTCCAGATAGAAGAAATAGCACGTGCAAAGGGCCTGGGATCAACTCAGTGGATTAGAAAACAGAGGGGAGGTTGGCGTGACTGCAGCCAAGTGCCAAAGGGGGTGCATCAGAGTGTCAGGAAGGACTAGATGATGTAGAGCTTTGTGGGTCATGGGAATAAGCTTGGATTTTATTCAAAGGGCAATGGGAAGCTGCTAGAGGTTTAAAGTTGGCGGGGGGGAGTCCAACTTAAAATTTTTGTTTATATTTGAGTTTTATACAAATTACTCTGGTCATTATATAGAGATTGGACAGCAAAAGGGTAGGAATAGGGAGACCAGTTAGATTATTGCAATGGTCAAGGTAAGAGGTGGTGACTGGGACTTTCTTTGGACTGAACAAGTCATTTGCTTGGTTTCCTTGAGATCCCTCTCCCTCCACCGGCATGTAAACTACTTGCCCTCAGGGATTTTTGTCTGTTTCATTCACTACTATATCCCCAGTATCTAGAATAGAATTTGGTATATAGAAGACACTTGCTAAATGTTGCTGAATGAATTCACAAAGAGGGACAAGAATGGTGCAGGGCAGAGTTAAAGAAAAAAATCAGAAGTTCTGTTTAGGACATGTTAAATGTGAGATACTTATTAGACATTTAAATGGAGATGTCAAATAGGCAAGTTAGAGGCATAAGTTTTGAGTTGTTCAGGAGCAGATGTACATTTGGGGATCACTGACATAATGATCACCTAGGGTGGGCGTGCAGTTACAGAAAAGTCGATGAGCTGGAAACGAGCTGGGAGCTCCAACACTTAAAAGTTAAACTGAAGAGGAGAAGGTAGCAAAAGAGATAGAGAAGGAGCTTTTAAAAGGTGGGAGGAATGAGGAACAAAATTATGTCTTATAAGCTAAGATAAAATGGTTGTCATGAAGCAGGTCAACTGGTTTGAATGCTGCTAAGAGGCCAAGAAACATATGAACAGGTAAATTGCTCTTAAATTTTTTTTTTAACATTTCATATCTAGCTTCATTTATTTATTTATTTTTAACATCTTTATTGGAGTATAATTGCTTTACAATGGTGTGTTAGTTTCCGCTTTATAACAAAGTAAATCAGCTATACATACATATATATCCTCATATCTCCACCCTCTTGCATCTCCCCCCCCCACCCTCCCTATCCCACCCCTCTAGGTGGACACAAAGCACGGAGCTGATCTCCCTGTGCTATGCAGCTGCTTCCCACTAGCTATCTATTTTACATTTGGTAGTGTATATATGTCAGTGCCACTCTCTCACTTAATCCCAGCTTACCCTTCCCCCTCCACATGTCCTCAAGTACATTCTCTACGTCTGCATCTTTACTCCTGTCCTGCCCCTAGGTTCTTCAGAACCTTTTTTTTTTCCCTTAGATTCCATATATATGTGTTAGCATATGGTATTTATTTTTCTCTTTCTGACTTACTTCGCTCTGTATGACAGTCTCTAGGTCCATCGACCTCACTACAAATAACTCACTTTCGTTTTTTTTTTTTATGGCTGAGTAACATTGCATGGTATATATGTGCCACATCTTCTTTATCCATTTATCTGTCGATGGACACTTAGTTTACTTCCATGTCCGGGCTATAGTAAATACAGCTGCAGTGAACATTGTGGTACATGACTCTTTTTGAATTATGGTTTTCTCAGGGTATATGCCCAGTAGTGGGATTGCTGGGTCATATGATAGTTCTATTTTTAGTTTCTTAAGGAATCTGCATACTGTTCTCCATAGTGGCTGGATCAATTTACATTCCCACCAACGGTGCAAGAGGGTTCCCTTTTCTCCACACCCTCTCCAACATTTACTGTTTGCATATTTTTTGATGATGGCCATTCTGACTGGTGTGAGGTGATACCTCATTGTAGTTTTGATTTGCATTTCTCTAATGATCAGTGATGCTGAGCATTCTTTCATGTGTTTGTTGGCAATCTGTATATCTTCTTTAGAGAAATGTCTATTTAGGTCTTCTGCCCATTTTTGGATTGGGTTGTTTGTTTTTTGATATTGAGCTGCATGAGCTGCTTGTAAATTTTGGAGATTAATCCTTTGTCAGTTGCTTCATTTGCAAATGTTTTCTCCCATTCTGATGGTTGTCTTTTCATCTTGTTCAGGGTTTCCTTTGCTGTGCAAAAGCTTTTAAGTTTCATTAGGTCCCATTTGTTTATTTTTGTTTTTATTTCCATTTCTCTAGAAGGTGGGTCAAAAAGGATCTTGCTGTGACATGTCACAGAGGGTTCTGCCTATGTTTTCCTCTAAAAGTTTTATAGTGTCTGGCCTTACATTTAGGTCTTTAATCCATTTTGAGTTTATTTTTGTGTATGGTGTTAGGGAGTGTCCTAACTTCATTCTTTTACATGTAGCTGTCCAGTTTTCCCAGCACCACTTACTGAAGAGTTTGTCTTTTCTCCATTGTATATTCTTGCCTCCATTATCAAAGATAAGGTGACCATATGTGCGTGGGTTTATCTCTGGGCCTTCTATCTTGTTCCATTGGTCTATAATTCTGTTTTTGTGCCATTACAATACTGTCTTGATTACTGTAGCTTTGTGGTATAGTCTGAAGTCCAGGAGCCTGATTCCTCCAGCTCCGTTATTCTTTCTCAAGATTGCTTTGGCTATTCGGGGTCTTTTGTGTTTCCATACAAATTGTGAAATTTTTTGTTCTATATCTATGAAAAATGCCATAGGTAGTTTGATAGGGATTTCATTGAATCTGTAGATTGCTTTGGGTAGTACAGTCATTTTCACAATGTTGATTGCTTTGGGTAGTATAGTCATTTTCACAATGTTGATTCTTCCAATCAAATAACATGGTATATCTCTCCATCTGTTTGTATCACCTTTAATTTCTTTCATCAGTGTCTTATAGTTCTCTGCACACAGGTCTTTTGTCTCCTTAGGTAGGTTTATTCCTGGGTATTTTATTCTTTTTGTTGCAGTGGAAAATGGGAGTGTTTCTTAATTTCTCTTTCAAACTTTTAGTCATTAGTGTATAGGAATGCAAGAGATTTCTGTGCATTAATTTTGTATCCTGCTACTTTACCAAATTCATTGATTAGCTCTAGTAGTTTTCTGGTAGCATCTTTAGGATTCTCTATGTATAGTATCATGTCACCTGCAAACAGTGACAGCTTTACTTCTTCTTTTCTGATTTGGATTCCTTTTATTTCTTTTTCTTCTATGATTGCTGTGGCCAAAACTTCCAAAACTATGTTGAATAATAGTGGTGAGAGTGGACAACCTTGTCTTGTTCCTGATCTCAGAGGAAATGGTTTCAGTTTTTCACCATTGAGAACCTTGTTGCCTGTGGGTTTCTCATACATGGCCTTTATAATGTTGAGATAAGTTCCCTCTATGCCTACTTTCTGAAGGATTTTTATCATAAATCGGTGTTGCATTTTGTCAAAAGCTTTTTCTGCATCTATTGAGAAGATCATATGTTTTGTCACCTTCAGTTTGTTAATATGCTTTATCACATTGATTTGCATATATTGAAGAATCCTTGCATTCCTGGAATAAACCCCACTTGATCATGGTGTATGATCCTTTTAATGTGCTGTTGGATTCTGTTTGCTAGTATTTTGTTGAGGATCTTTGCATCTATGTTCATCAGTGATATTGGCCTGTAGTTTTCTTTCTTTGTGACATCTTTGTCTGGTTTTGGTATCAGGGGGATGGTGGCCTCATAGAATGAGTTTGGGAGTGTTCCTCCCTCTGCTATATTTTGGGAGAGTTTGAGAAGGATGGGTGTTAGCTCTTCTCTAAATGTTTGATAGAATTCGCCTGTGAAGCCATCTGGTCCTCGGCTTTTGTTTGTTGGAAGATTTTTAATCACAGTATCAATTTCAGTGCTTGTGATTGGTCTGTTTTTATTTTCTATTTCTTCCTGGTTCAGTCGTGGAAGGTTGTGCTTTTGTAAGAATTTGTCCATTTCTTCCAGGTTGTCCATTGTATTGGCATAGAGTTGCTTGTAGTCATCTCTCATGGTCCTTTGTATTTCTGCAGTGTCAGTTGTTACGTCTCCTTTTTCATTTCTGATTCTATTGATTTGAGTCTTCTCCCTTTTTTCCTTGATGAGTCTGGCTAATGGTTTATCAATTTTGTTTATCTTCTCAAAGAACCAGCTTTTTAGTTTTACTGATCTTTGCTACTGTTTCCTTCATTTCTTTTCATTTATTTCTGATCTGATCTTTATGATTTCTTTCCTTCTGCTAACTTTGGGGGTTTTTTGGTTCTTCTTTCTCTAATTGCTTTAGGTTAAGGTTAGGGTCGTTTATTTGAGATTTTTCTTGTTTCTTGAGGTACGATTGTATTGCTATAAACTTCCCTCTTAGAACTGCTTTTGCTGCATCCCATAGGTTTTGGGTCATCGTGTTTTCATTGTCATGTGTTTCTAGGTATTATTTGATTTCCTCTTTGATTTCTTCAGTGATGTCTTGGTTATTTAGTAGTGTATTGTTTAGCCTCCATGGTTTGTATATTTTACAGATTTTTTTCCTGTAACTGATATCTAGTCTCAAAGCGCTGTGGTTGGAAAAGATACTTGATATGATTTCAATTTTCTTAAATTTGCCAAGGCTTGATTTGTGACCCAAGATATGATCTATCCTGGAGAATCTTCCATGAGCACTTGAGAAGAATGTGTATTGTGTTGTTTTTGGATGGAATGTCCTATAAATATCAATTAACTCCATCTTATTTAATGTATCATTTAAAGCTTGTGTTTCCTTATTTATTTTCATTTTGGATGATCTGTCCATTGGTGAAAGTGGGATGTTAAAGTCCCCTACTATGATTGTGTTACTATCGATTTCCCGTTTTACGGCTGTTAGCATTTGTCTTATGTATTGAGATGCGCCTATGTTGGGTGTATAAATATTCACAATTGTTATATCTTCTTCTTGGATTGATCCCTTGATCGTTATGTAGTGTCCTTCTTTGTCTCTTGTAATAGTATTTATTTTAAAGTCTGTTTTGTCTGATATGAGAATTGCTACTCCAGCTTTCTTTTGATTTCCATTTCCATGGAATATCTTTTTCCATCCCCTCACTTTCAGTCTGTATGTGTCCCTAGGTCTGAAGTGGGTCTCTTGTAGACAGCATATATATGGGTCTTGTTTTGTATCCATTCAGCCAGTGTATGTCTTTTGATTGGAGCATTTAATCCATTTGCATTTAAGGTAATTATCGATATGTATGTTCCTATTACCATTTTCTTAATTGTTTTGGGTTTGTTATTGTAAGTCTTTTCCTTCTCCTGTGTTTCCTGCCTAGAGAAGTTCCTTTAGCATGTGTTGTAAAGCTGGTTTGGTGGTGCTGAACTCTCTCAGCTTTTGCTTGTCTGTAAAGGTTTTAATTTCTCCATCGAATCTGAATGAGATCCTTGCTGGGTAGAGTAATCTTGGTTGTAGGGTTTTCCCTTTCATCACTTTAAATATGTCCTGCCACTCCCTTCTGGCTTGTAGAGTTTCTGCTGAAAGATCGGCTGTTAACCTTATGGGGATTCCCTCGTATGTTAGTTGTTGCTTTTATCTTGCTGCTTTTAATATTTTTTCTTTGTATTTAATTTTTGATAGTCTGATTAATATGTGTCTTGGCATGTTTCTCCTTGGATTTATCATATATGGGACCCTATGTGCTTCCTGGACTTGATTGATCATTTCCTTTCCCATATTAGGGAAGTTTTCAACTATAATCACTTCAAATATTTTCTCAGTCCCCTTCTTTTTCTCTTCTTCTTCTGGGACCCCTATACTTCGAATGTTGGTGCATTTAATGTTGTCCCAGAAGTCTCTAAGACTGTCCTCAATTCCCTTCATTCTTTTTTCCTTATTCTTCTCTACAGTAGTTATTTCCACTATTTTATCTTCCAGGTCATTTGTCCATTCTTCTGCCTCAGTTTTTCTGTTATTGATTCCTTCTAGAGAATTTTTAATTTCATTTGTTGTGCTGTTCATCGTTGTTTGTTTGCTCTTTAGTTCTTCTAGTTCTCCTTGTTAAACGTTTCCTGTATGTTCTCCATTCTATTTCCAAGATTTTGGATCATCTTTACTATCATTACTCTGAATTATTTTTCAGGTAGACCGCCTATTTCCTCTTCATTTGTTAGGTCTGGTGGGTTTTTATCTTGCTCCTTCATCTGCTGTGTTTCTCTGTCTTCTCATTTTGCTTAACGTACCGTGTTTGGGGTCTCCTTTTCATAGGTTGCAGGTTCGTAGTTCCCGTTGTTTTTGGTGTCTGCCCCCAGTGGCTAAGGTTGGTTCAGTGGGTTGTGTAGGCTTCCTGGTGGAGGGGACTGGTGCCTGTGTTCTGGTGTGTGAGGCTGGATCTTGTCTTTCTGGTGGACAGGACCGCATCCAGTGGTGTGTTTTGGAGTATCTGTGACCTTATTATGCTTTTAGGCAGCCTCTCTGCTAATGGGTGGGGTTGTGTTCCTGTCTTGCTAGTTGTTTGGCAGAGGGTGTCCAGCACTGTAGCTTGCTGGTTGTTGAGTGGAGCTGGGTCTTGGCGTTGAGATGGAGATCTCTGGGAGAGCTTTCGCCGTTTGATATTACATGGAGCTGGGAGGTCTCTGGTGGACCAATGTCCTGAACTCAGCTCTCCCACCTTAGAGGCACAGGTCTGACACCCGGCTGGAGCACCAAGACCTTGTCAGCCACACAGCCAGGTACGTGGGGAATTTTTTGGCTTTTGTGAAGTCTGAGGTCTTCTGCCAGCGTTCAGTAGGTGCTCTGCAGGAGGTGTTCCACATGTAGATGTATTTCTGGTGTATTTGTGGGCAGGAAGGTGGTCTCCACGTCTTACTCTTCCTCCATCTTGAAGGTCTCCTCCATCTAAATTTTTTTTCTTTTTTAACATCTTTATTGGAGTATAATTGCTTTACAATGGTGTGTTAGTTTCTGCTTTGTAACAAAGTGAATCAGTTATACATATACATATATCCTCATATCTCCTCCCTCTTGCGTCTCCCTCCCACCCTCCCTATCCCACCCCTCTAGGTGGTCACAAAGCACCGAGCTGATCTCCCTGTGCTATGCGGCTGCTTCCCACTAGCTAGCTATTTTACGTTTGGTAGTGTATATATGTCCATGCCACTCTCTCACTTTGTCCCAGCTTACCCTTCCCCCTCCCTGTATCCTCAAGTCCATTCTCTATGTCTGCGGCTTTATTCCTGTCCTGCCCAGGTTTTAGATAACTTTGACCACAGAGGTCTTAATAGAATGGCGGGATTATAAACCTGCCTGGAGTAGAATGAGTAAAGGAAGGGCATGAAGTGGAGAAAGGCACTATAAACAGCTCTCATATTTGCATTTCTAGCAATTAGCACATTGTTTGACTGGGTGGTTGCTCAATTTTTCTTGCGTAAATAAATGAATGAATAACCTATGCATGCATCAATCCGTCTATCCATCCCTGGGGTTTCAGACTTCAAATGTTGAAGGCACAGACTTATCTAGTGAGAAGACATTTGTATCAGGAATTAGGAGACAGAATCAGGTCTCCATCGTCACTGTCTAGATTTCTGAACTTGGTCAAACCAATATCTTTCTGTGCCTCAGTCTCCTTGTCTATAAAATGAAGACGTTAGACTAGATGGTCTCTAAGATCCAGCTTTAGAATCCTTGACCCAGGGCCTATTCTTCAGAAGTTTTAAATGTCAGAATAAATATACCAATGTAAGTACAGTGTCATTCTTAGATTTTACAAATTAGCTCTAAGCAGAGTTGAAACTTTCAGCGGATACCATATGTTCACTCTTCAGGCAAAGCCTATCTGTATGAGATTAATGCCAGCATTGAGTGGGTGGCTGTGTGCTTTGTGGGGTGAATATAGTACTAATGGTCACTGAGGGAAAAGGAGTCAACTCTCTCTTTCCTTGTGGATTCTTCCTTTTTTTGTCTTAAAGGATGCTCAATTTTCCTTTATTTAAAATAAAACATGTGTTATCAGATTCTGCATCTGAACCAGTTAACATTCTATTCTGCCAAATGAAGCTTCTTGGATAACTGGGTCATGTTCACAGACAATGCACCTTCCCACCATTTCTCTGGGGAATCTTGCTTCCATTCACGTGGCTTCAGCCCTGTGCACCTCTCTCATTTCATCCTGTAGTACTTCCCCCCACTCTCTGAGGGCCAAGCACGTTGGCCTTCTTGTTCTTGAATATGTCAACCTTGTTCCTGCTTTTGCATCTTTGGATTTGCCATTTTTCAGCCTCAGATGTTCTGTTCCTAGCTTTTCATCTGTTGGGCTCTTCTTATCACCACCTCTGTGAGGTCTTCCTCTAAAGTACTACCTAATCCAATCTAGAGTATTATCCTCCACCCCCGCCCTAACACTGTCACTGTCAGTTCACACACACACACACACACACACACACACAATTCAAAATTATCTTATTTTCCTTATTTATTACCGTCTACCTCCACCACCACCACACCTGCCTCACCCCCGCAAGGAGAAGGTAAGCTCCATGAAATCAGAGTCTCACCTATCTTGTTCATGCTTATATTCCCTAGTATCTAGGATGGTGTCTCACACATACCTAGTGATGGATAAATATTTGTTGAACAAATACATAAGCTCTCCCCTCTACTGAAACTATTGACTATAGTCACTGGTGGCCCACTCAAACAGAATGGCTTTTCTTCTTGTTTTCCATTGCTTAGTTGCCCTTGACCCTATTGATCTCCTCTTTTTAAAAAAACGATTTTCCAGAACCTTGGCTTCTATGACAGCATGACAACAGCCCTCTTGTTATTCTTCCCTTGCTTCCTTTGCTGACTTCTCTTCTTTCTTCTCTCCTAACGTGAAGACTCATCAGCTCTCTCTATATGTATTATACCCTCTCTCATGAGTATTTAAATGAATGCAGCCTTCCTAGCACAATTCTACCAGTGGTTTAAAAGCTCAGCTAATGGAAACAGACATTGGCTCCTGTATTCATTCAGGAGCCAATGTCCCATTTACCTCGCAGGTCTGCTGTTTGCTATTCTTATCTTCCCTGGCTTTCCAGTCCTCTTGGATCCACACTCAGGCTCCCAAAAGGACAAGGGGGGCTGGGGGTAGTGGTGAGTTGTACAGTCACATTTTTCCGACCTTCTGCATTCTTTCTTCCATGATTTGGAAATTGCTCTCCAGCTACATGCACCACAGTGGGTCAGAAGTTGTCCCATCTCCTTCCAGCCCCTCTAGTGCCACTTTGGCCAGCCCAGCACTGCTGCCTGAAAACGAGGATCACACAGGTATGGTTTTCTTCCCCAGAAAGCTGTTCACCCTCTAGACTAGAACTGGCATCTCTATCTCCAGATAGGGGCTCTATCCCCAGCCAGCATTTCTCATTTTCTCTCAGGTCTCTCATCTCTGCCTTATAAAGAAAGATGAAGTTGAAGTCATTTCATGACAGACTCACTTCAGAAAAAGAAACTTTAACTCACCTCGCCCTACTCTGACCACTTCCTTTGAATATCTTATCACCTAAGTAATTTGAATTTCCTTATGATTTAATCATAAATCATTGGACATTTATGTGGTGTGGGACTCTATGAATTTTATGCTACATCTTTTTTAAAAAAGAACATGTAGGGCTTCCCTGGTGGCGCAGTGGTTGAGAGTCCGCCTGCCGATGCAGGGGACACGGGTTCGTGCTCCTGTCCGGGAAGATCCCACATGCTGCGGAGCGGCTGGGCCCGTGAGCCATGGCTGCTGAGCCTGCGCGTCCGGAGCCTGTGCTCCACAACGGGAGAGGCCACAACAGTGAGAGGCCCACGTATCGCAAAAAATAATAGTAATAAAAAAAATAAAAAAGAACATGTAAATCTTTACTTTGAATAATTCCTACTACCAATAGCATTTTACTTTATCAACAATTTTGATTATAGAAATAATACATGCTTGTTTTAACAAGTCAAATCCTCCAAAGCTGTTAAATATGCATTATTTATCCAAGCATTCCATAAAGATTGCTTGGAGTCCTATTATGCGCTGGGCATTCTTTAGGAGTGAAACTATAGAAGTGAACCAAGTTCCAGCTCACAGGAGCTCGTGTGCTAGCAAGAGAGATACACAAACCAGAACAAGGTCACATGAGGATAAGTGCAATGAAGAAAAGTAAGATGGAGTCAGGGGTGAGGGATTTCTGGGTGGCAGAGTGGGAATGGCTATTTTAAACAGAATGTTCAAGGACGGTGTTCAGCTAACATTGAACAGAGTCCCAAATGGCTGTAAAATGTATACATGAAAAACAGTTTTTGGTAAATCACATTTAAAAAAATTTGCTAAATATTCATTCAGCACATTGATTTTTAGAAAATTCAGCGAGAACCAGAAAAGGGGAAAACCGAACCTAAATGTCATTCTGGCTGAAGGGTAGACCAGAGAATCTGCTAACGCATTCTGCCTTTATTTCCAAGCATTTCCCCAGGAAGAAGCCACCATACTCCTTGTACTGCCCACAAAGACCACAGACCACTCAGGTGCAGTTTGCAGATGGTATGCTGAGTGAGGAAGGAAAAGCCACTCCAGCTTACTCCATTAAATGGCAGCGCAAATGCTCACTTTATGATAAGGACAACATGAACAGCATGCCACTCAGTGGGTTCATTAAGATGCTTCCACTATATTGATGCCAGATACAAAGCCACATTGCAGCAAATTGGCCAGACAAGAAGCAAGAGAACAGAATACTTGGCCCCACACAAACTGCCTTTTAACCCACAAATACTTGAACTTCACTCTGGGCTTTAGACCAGGGAGTCAACGGGGAAAGGCCTCCAAAGACAAAGGAAAACCAAAGCAGCTTCTGCTCCCTGGCTGCTAAAGGAAAAGAGGTTTTGGTTTGTTGCTTGTTTTTAACCTATTCTAGAGCCAAAATGCAGTGCTTCTCCCTTGCAGACACCAGTGCCCACTACAGACAGAAGTTACAAAGTTGCCGTGACTTTTCATTATTGATAAGGAGAGGCTCTCTGAGAGATGGATTCTTCAGTTCAATATTCACAATCATTTTGTCAAAAATATTTATTTAGTTGTTTAAAAAACTTACTATAGTCATTTTGGGCCACTTCAACCACAGCAAGACATAATTTGAGCCTAACTAATCACTTGTTATAGTTCATACACATGTCTTGAAATTCTGGGAACTATCTGTCTCCAAGCTCTAGCAAAACCAAAGACAGCCTCTGTTATTTTGCAGAAGTCTTCTTCCCCAGGGAAGGCTAATTGCAACTTTTGACAATGTAAATTATTGATAGGCAGCCACACACATGTATTTCAAAAACTAAGTGGCCTTCAACAGATGAATGGATAAAGATGTGAGATACACACACACACACACACACACACACACACACACACACACACACTGGAATATTACTCAGCCATAAAAAGGATGAAATAATGCCATTTGCAGCAACATGAATGGACCTAGAGATTATCATACTAAGTGAAGTAAGTCAGAGAAAGAAAAATATGATATGATATCATTTATATGTGGAATCTAAAAAAAAGATACAAATGAACTTATTTACAAAACAGAAATAGACTCGCAGACATAGAAAACAAAATTATGGTGACCAAAAGAGAAAGAGAGGGAAGGGATAAATTAGAAGTTTGGGATTAACAGATACACATTACTATACATAAAATAGATAAACAACAAGGGCCTACTGTACAGCACAGAGAACTATATTCAATATCTTGTTATAACCTGTAATGGAAAAGAATCTGAAAAAAAAAAATATATATATATGTTCTTATATATCTTCTTATATATACACACACATATATACATATATGTCTAACTGAATCACTTTGCTGTACACCTGAAACTAACACAACATTGTAAATCAATTATACTCCAATTACAAAACAAAAACAAACAAACAAAAACCAAGTGGTCTAACAAAAGGTGAGAAGCACAACCAGGTCACTTTTCGCTCTTTTCTGTGAACTGGAAAAGTTCATATTTGCTCCAAAACCTTCCCATCTGGGAAAAGGAACAATTTATATTAAGAAATAAAAAACAAATCAAAGCAAATAAACTATACGATTTCTTACACTGGAATTTGTTACCTAAGATTCCACCACTTCTCCTACTTTCTATTACTTTATATGCACTTATTTTCCCCAACTTATTTTTACTTTACCAAAGTGGACTTTGCTGTCACCATTGGAATTCATCCAGCTCAAGGAAAAACTTGGAATCAGTATACGCACTGGTTGAGCAGGAA
>NW_006777418.1:354310-422367 GCF_000442215.2 Lipotes vexillifer | reverse complement strand
ATACGCACGGGTGGAGCAGGAATAAAATAGAAAAGCCACAGTGCCCCCAGACCTTTTTATTGAAGAAATAGCAAGCTTTTTAAACCCTGGAAGGATACCGGAATGAACAAACTGAAAGAAAAGTTGATCTGTGTTGGATGACCTATTCTCTGTTCATGTTATCTGGCTTTCTAATTGTCATACGTTGACCCTGCAGTCACATCACATACAAACGAATATATCTTAAATAAATGTGTGCAATAATCATGTCAGAATTTTTTCTTGCCTGTTCCTATGTTACAACTATTGGTAAAGGGAATTTAACAACAAAGAAACTTAGGAGACCTCATGTGTTAATTAATTTCGGTAGAAATAACCCCACAAAAAGAAGGTGGAAAGTAATTGATGGAATAAAGCAAGTAGAGAAATGGGAATTAAAAAGAGAAGGAGCAGGTGGAAATGAAACGAAATGACTGTGTAGGAGACAGCAGACCTATTTTAAGTCTGCAGGGCTAGGAAAGGACAGGTATTTTAAAACTTAACTGGATGGTTTCAAATAACAACTAGATTATCTATTTGGAAACTTGGGCAGAATAGAGGAAAAGGAATAGGCTCACTTGTCTAAATCAGAGAGAAATTAAGATTTTTTTTTTTTAAGTTAAAAATGGAGGGACCGGGTGGGATCTGGAGCCGTTGGGTAGTGAAGAGGTTGCAGATTTTAGGGACAGAAAAACATTAGTTCAAATTCTATTACCAGCTGTGAATAACTTTTTGTCCCTGAGCTTCAATTTCCTCATCTGTAAAATGGGAACGCTAATGTCGACTCCACAGAGAGGTTGTAAAAAAACAGAGATAATTTACGTCAAGTTCTTAGCACGCTGTGATCACTAAGTGAAGTGTAAAACAATACTTCAGTCCCAAAGAGGAAAAAAAGTCTCCCTGTCACTTGCCAAACTGAGCTGAGTATGTTTAGACAGAAAATCAAGTGCACATGGGAAAAAAACACCTTTGTTCACTAAACACCTCTGTGAAAGACTGAAAGACAAAAAAGAAAAATCTTATGATGTTGGGGCTATGGATGAAAACAGCCAGCGTGCATCTCTTAGAAATGACAAAGAGGAACAACACGATCGTTATACTTTGTCATTTTATAAAGCATTTTCTTCCTCTACCCATATTTCAGGTATGCAAGGACTGTTATCTCTTTACATTTGTCCTAGAACTCCTGAAGTTTTCTTGAGTGTAAATTTGGTTTTACATCATCTCATTTCAGTCAAATCCTCCTAGGTCTTAACATCTTCTGGAAAATGCACAGGGACTGCTCATCTGGTCTTCAGGCCAGTGACACAACTACATTTCTGACCCAAATCCTCTAGCTCTTGGCTCAGCCCGACACCAGGTCCTACCCTTTCTATTGTAACTGTCATCACTCTCCCAATCCTATGATCTCCATTCCTGAGGAAGATTCCTAGTTATACAGTCTCTTATTTCCTTTCAATGAATTCAAATTCGTTTTCCACATACCAGATTTTGGAAGAGACAAGTTTAAGAATACCAACTTTACTTTTAAATATCCATTCTTCATTAACTATGAAAACCAATTTCCAGTTTTCCAGAGTAATCAACTCATGAGAAAAAATGAATAATTCAGTAAATACGAGTGAAATTTGGATTCAGTCAAATATCTAGGGTTGCTCTACAAGGAACACAGTGGTATAAATAATCAGAATGGACTCATAAGTACGCCTTTCCAGACTTTCAGAAGTTTAGTCCTGGTTACCGGCCAGAATTACTATGATCTTCGTTTTCCTGGTCATCGTTCTGATTTTTTTTTAAGTGATAGACTGAGGACCCCCTGAATAAGCAACACACTATGATGACTAATGTAACTCCCTGCTGTAATCAAATATGACTTACAGTTATTGAAATATAAAATTATAAGGCTAGCACCCAGGAGTTAACAAGAAAAGTTAAACAGCTTAAAAAACTGATAGTAATTTTAGCCAGTAAGTCAAATTTTTATTTTTCCTCTATTCTCAACAAGCATCTATAATTTTCATATGGTTCGTAGATTTTTTTCTCATATAAAATTCTCTTATTTCTCATTCTCCTGTTAATCAATGATTAACAACATTCAAATGATGGAAAGACTTCAGTGACGCACTGGATTATCTCTCAGCTAACACTGGAATATATTACACAGCACATCTACATGAGGGCCATCTATCCTTTCTTTGAATGTCCCCAGTAACAGAGACCAGCACAATTCATTATATTGTTAGGTGGTTCTAGCGGTGTAAAAGGACTTCCAAAAACTGAGTCAAACCTGTGATTCTGGGAATCTGTACACAAAGTCTTTGTGCTGGGTCTAGTTTTCTCTCCTGGAGCAAACCTTTCCATTTCTATGAAGCAGTTGTTTGTACGTTTCAAGAATTATCAAGCCTTCCCTTGAATTCCCTTTCTCATTGTCATCACACACACATGGAAAAAGGGACTAAATCTTTCTTCCACTCCGCTGAGATTCTTGTGACTTCTAGACTCTTCCTCTTGGGTCAGGTTCCCACATCTGCCACTACACTGCCACGCAGCTAACTTCCTGTAGGGCCCTTCCCTTTCTCCCATGGCCCATGGCCTCTGAAGTTGAATATTGCTGAGAGATGAGGGTTGGGGGAGGAAACAGGTGGGAGGTGGGCAGAGAACAAATGGGGAGAAACGCAATGACCAGAGCATCTGGAACTGCTACGGCCAAAGGGCTAGGGAATGTATTCAGGGATTCCCACAGTGAAGTGGGAGAGGGTGGCAACCTCATTTTTCGTAGAGAGGCCTTTTCACACCACCTTGCTCCTGACAGTGTGGAAAGGACGTGTCTACTGAGGGATAGTGTGATGAGCACAGAAATAACAGGAAGGCAGAAAAATGTAGAGGGCTGCTGAAGCAGGCAAGAGCCTCCCCCAGCCCCTGCCCCTGAGCCTTGCACACCAGGCACCGTGCGATGGTGTCCACAGTGCAGAGCTCTGAGCCTGGCCAACGGAAGGCACTCAATACAGTCTGCTGACTGAAGAAATCAATTTCAGGTTCAGGGACTCCTTCGCTCCTTCCCAAACTTACTCATTTATTCAGTTCCATAAATATTTGTTGAGCCCCTTCTCTGTGCAAGGCATTCTTTTAGACACTGATGATACAGCAGTGAGCCAAACAGACAAAACTCCCTGCCCTCGTGAAACTTATATTTCAACGTTAGGGAGACACAGTAGCAGTTAGTATGTCCTATGCCAGCTGTGACGGGGCATTGCAGACAAAGAATTATCAAAGTAGTTGATAGATTATAATCTATAGATTGATACATTATAGATGATCAAAATCTATAAACAGAGACGATCAGGAGGATGAGTTATTATCTTATAAAAGGTGGTCAGGGAAGCACTCACTGTTTAGATGACATTTGAGCAGAGAACTAGAGTAAGTTCACTAAGCTAGCTATGCAGATATCTGGGGGAACAGTGTTTCAGTCAAAGGGGAACAGCAGATGCAAAGCCCATGAGGCAAAAACACATGCTTGTCATATTCCAGGAACAGCAAAGAAGTCAGCACGTCTATAACGGGAGGTGGAGAGGGGTTGGGAGGAAGTCCTAGTAGATGAGGTTAGAGGGAACCAGAGCATGTACTTGTATCCGGGGGTTCCCAGTTGGGAAGTTCCCAACTTCCCAACTCCCAACTTCTTAGAGACACCCTAAGAAGGTTTTTAATAACACCAGTGACTGGGCCCCAAACCAGACCAATTAAGTCAGAATCTCTGGAGGTAGGCTTGGGAACACAGTGAAAACCACCACTGTAGGCCAATGGTGTTTTTGATCAGAGGACTGACCTGGTCCAACCTCTTCTTTTTTTTAATTTTTTGGCCACGCTGCATGGCATGTGGGATCCCAGTTCCCCTACCAGGGATCAAACCCCCATCCCCTGCATTGGAAGCACGGAGTCTTAACCACTAGACCGCCAAGGAAACCTCTTCTAGAGAGACCAGCATTCTCTTAATGCAGATATGCCTTAACAAATTAACTCACTGATATGGATGACTTTCTCTTAAAAGTCTTAAGAGCTGGGCTTCCCTGGTGGCACAGTGGTTGAGAGTCCGCCTGCCGATGCAGGGGACACGGGTTCGTGTCCCAGGTCCGGGAGGATCCTACATGCCACGCGTGGAGCGGCTGGGCCCGTGAGCCATGGCCACTGAGCCTGTGCGTCCGGAGCCTGTGCTCCGCAACGGGAGAGGCCACAACAGTGAGAGGCCCACGTATTGTAAAAAAAAAAGTCTTAAGACCTAATTATTTCTGGTTTGATAGGGGGAGATGATTAAAGGGGAAGGCGCTGGATGCCTGATGATGAAGAGAAGAGGGCCCCCAAATTGGAGCAAGTCTGCAAGGATGGGACAGTCAGAAGTGGGGGACAATCAGCGTGGAGCACACTCAGTAGCGAAGTGGTTTGATGAGGACTTTGGGATTGCAGAGGGCAGGGTCTGAGGCTCAGCCCAGTTGTTTACTAGCTGTGTGAACTTGGATCATTGGATGATCATTTCTCACCTCTGAGCCTCAGGGTCCTCATCTGTAAAGTGGGATGATATGATTTGCTTCTTTGGATTATTAGAAAGATGGATTGAGTTGTTTATTTTATGTGCTTAGAACAATGCCTGGTTTAGCATATGTAGTGGAGAACTCAGAAATGGCATAAAGTCAACTTAAAGAAATGTCAGATGTTATTATTATTATTATTAGCTTTCACCGTTTTGACATGCCCTGATTTGACCTTACTTGAGCCTCAACACAAATTAAGCTGTTAACAAAGGCATTTCTCATTCTGGGCAAAGACTGAGCACCACGGCCATCACCATCTCCTTACCGGTTGACGTCTTGAGCTTCCTAGCTAAATCACAAGTTATCTTAAATAGAAGAAATCTTAACATTTCCTCAATGATTCCTTCTCACTTTTTAAGGCACTATTTTGTATGACTAAAATTTTGAAGAGCTTGAGAAGTATAGGTTTCAATAAAATATAAAATCAATGTTAGATTAAAATTTTCTGGACAGTACTCATGTTCACAGGAAATACTTTAGAATGTATGTACAAGATAATTAAATGGTCAACAGGTAAAGTAAAAAGCTTAGACATTATATTTTTCGAAGTATCTTACTGTCCCCTTAGTTATTTGGTAGAGAATTTAAAAATAGCAGTTACTTCTGCATAATCCAACCTGCAGGATTAATGTTCTTTGGGGAAAGACTGAGATCTCTAAATGTATAGTTTCCTTCCAAAATCAAGGTTCTATTGTGAAATATGCCAAGGCGCTTCTTCAAGACAAATAATCTACTGTACATCTGTTTTCTGGAATGGACTTTTATGGAAAATATTGTCAATATCTAGTCACTTTAGCTCTCAAAATGCTTCATCTTAAGAGAAGGTTTTGGATTTTCATATATATTCTTGTGGAAGGAAAGGGCTGTGGTTTGGACTTTGTAAGGTCTTTATTCAACATAAACCAATAGGTAAAGAAATCTCTATGACAGGAATCTGAAACATTGTCCCTGGTGCTCATAAATACTCAACTGTATTGTCTGAAATGACTTATCTCAGTCCTGACTGTGGGCTCAGATTTACTGTACAGTTCATCAACTTCTCAGCATGATGGATAATGAATGTTTCATTTACATCGCTAATTGCCAAGCTATGGTTCCCGCAACCTTTAACCCGTATGCTTTATCCCATTATCACCATATGCCAATATAATTGCATTTAACGTTCCAAATGATAAACTTTCTTCTATGCAGAGAAATATTTTTCGCAAAGAAATCATGTGAGGACTGCTGATAAAAATTCAAGTTTATTACAGGAAAGGACAAGGACTAACCCAGAAGAATAGGTAGATTCTCATAACTAGTAAAATTCATTTTTGGACAAGGACTTTTGATTTCATAGTTAGGAAAAATAATGGTATTTTCTTAAGAAATTACCTTTGTTAGCTTTTAATTCAACAATTGCATAAAAAGAGATTCCCAAAGTGGTGCAATTAAATCTTCAGGCTTATTTAATATCCCTCCAAAATCTTTTTAAACTAATTAGTAATAACTACATGATCCAGTTATATTTTCTGTCTTTATCAGCCAGTAAACCAATAATGAAGTAATCCCTACCATGACCACTAATTCAGACTTGAACAAATTTTCACAGAAAGGAGTGAAAAATATCAAGTATCAAAAATCCTAAACTGGGGCTTCCCTGGTGGCGCAGTGGTTGAGAGTCCGCCTGCCGATGCAGGGGACACGGGTTCGTGCCCCGGTCCGGGAAGATCCCACATGCCGCGGAGCGGCTGGGCCCGTGAGCCATGGCCGCTGAGCCTGCGCGTCCGGAGCCTGGGCTCCACAAACGGGAGAGGCCACAACAGTGAGAGGCCCGCGTACCGCAAAAAAAAAAAGAAAAAAGAAAAAAAGAAAAAAAATCCTAAACTGGAAGAAAAGTTGTGAGACCCATTTGGCCACCTGTATTCAAGATTCACTTAAATATGGGCTTTTAAGGCTTGAGCATCAGGCGATGTCTGTTTGTGGATTTGCCCAGGGGCACACAGACTGCACTGCAAAGCTGGGCTGTGCTTGCCACCTTGACCTCCAGGGTTTCCTACCTCAGCACATGATCCAGTACATCCATCAACACATCCTGTTAGTTATAACTCCAAAGTATACCTTAAAGTTGTCTATTACAGCTCCGCTGCCCACCCCCATCCTACTTCAAGTCATTGTCACCTCTCCTGGTCTGTTATAGAAGCCTCTATTCTATCTCTTTATTTCTGTCCTTACCTCCTTCCCATCAGTTCTTTGCCACGTCCCTACCCTTCTTAGAGTCCTCCAGTAGCTTCCATTGTACTCAGAATAAAAACCTAGGGGTAAGATGGGAATAAAGACACAGACCTACTAGAGAATGGACTTGAGGACATGGCGGGGAGGGGGAAGGGTGAGCTGTGACGAAGCGAGAGAGTGGCACGGACATATACACACTACCAAATGTAAAACCAGTAGCTAGTGGGAAGCGGCCGCATAGCACAGGGAGATCAGCTCGGTGCTCTGTGACCGCCTGGAGGGGTGGGGTAGGGAGGCTGGGAGGGAGGCGCCAGAGGGAGGGGATATGGGGGTATACGTATACGTATAGCTGATTCGCTTTGTTATACAGCAGAAGCTAACACAGCATCGTGAAGCAATTACACTCCAATAAAGATGTTAAAAAGAAAACCTCATAAATCCGTCGTTTACTCTGGCCTGCGAGGCCCGTGTTGGGCGGCCTGACCAGACCACCCGGCCACGCGCCACGCCACTCTCTTCCCCACATTCACTAAGGTCCATTCGGTTCCTCAAGGATGTTCTGTCCATTTCCTGAACGTGTCAATCTATTTCCCGCTTCAGAGGCTTCGCACTGCTATTCGCTTTGCCTGCAATGCTCTTACCCATAAACCTCTGTGACTCTGGCGTACCCTTAATTTATAAGCCTAAAAACCACCTTTTCAAGGAAGCTTTTCAAAACCTCCCCATCTAATGTAAATCAGGTTATATTGGCATCACGTTTTCTCATAGCAGCACCCTATGCTTTTCTTTATAGCACTAAATTAGTTTGAAATATACATTTATTTGTGTGATTATCTGTTTAATGTCTAGCTCTCCCACTAGACCAAAAGTTCCCTGAGGATAAAAAACTGCGTGTACTTTTATCTCCTTCTATCCCTCGTACCTAGCACATAGCATGTTGAATGGGTGAAGGAGTTAGTTAAAATATCTTGCTTGGCGTTTCACCTTCTACTCTACCAGACTCTAATTCCCTAAAACCGAAGTGCACCGCAAAGACGATGGGGAAGTTGGAGTCAGGGTGTGGGTAGGTAGATAAGGTAAGTAAGTAAGTATGTAGGTAAGATAACCAGAGACACAGAAACGCAGAAAATGTGGGGAAGGCTCACATGCACTTCGGCCCCTTAGAGGAGAAGTAACACAGAAGAACTTTCAGAAAGGGAGAGAATGAGTGAAAGAATGCCCTTCATCAGGAGGAAGACTCAGCATTTTTGATAATTTTAGAGAGGCAGTACAGTGGAGTGGTTAAGACCATGAACTCTGGAGCCAGATGCTGCCTCCTCATATTTGGGTGACCTTGTGAAAGTTCTTTTACTCTCTGTGCCTCATCTTCTTTATTTGAAAAATGGACATAACAATAGTACATCTTCCCAGAGTCATCATGAGGAGTAATTGAGTTAACTTTTGTAAAACCCACTGAAGAGCACCTGTCACATGTTAAGTTCTAGATAGGTATGTTAAAAAAAAAATAAAATTTTGGAGTTACAAGCAGTATAGCTTGGTTGGGAGATATTTCCTTGGGTTCTACTGCTTTCTATCTTAATGAATTATAACACATATATTTAGTGTCTCGGTAAACACCAAGGTCAATAACCAAAGAGCTAGTCCACTCTGAGTCTCAGCGATGACATACTTCTAGATTACCACTGATTACACTATTTCTCTGAGTAGTCAATGCACCAAAGACTGGTGGGTGTCCTGATGGTTGCGATGAGTTACATGGTAGAATGAGGGCCAGACCAGAAGCCAGAAGTCATTGCTTTTATCCACAGTCCTGCTATCACCTAGTTGTGTGACCTTGGCAGATGTTCCAGGTGTTAGATTGTTGTCTATGAAAGAAGGACGCTGAATTAGACAATCTCAATATCTCTCTTAGTCTCTCAAATTATGTCTTCTATTTCTTTAGTTTCTTTTAAAATGCCCAAGCGGTACATATAGAAGGCATTGTGGTGATTAAACGTAAAGGCACAGATCTAAAAATAAAGGAGACACCTAACAAACATCACCTGCATCTGATTACATATTTCCTAACCGTAAGTCCTGTGACCTGTGAGATCAGTGGAGGGGAGCTCAAGAGAACGGCATGTGTGGAGGGCCGGGAATGTGCCAGGTACTGCGACAGTAGCTTTACAAAGTTTACTTCATGTGTTCCTCCCAACAGCCCGGTGAGATAAGTAATAGCATTCTATGTGCTCCATGAAGCAACAGAGAGCGCTTGTGAAGCCCAGAGGCCTACAACACCATGTATAGTTCCCAACGAAAGATCAGAGTGTGCTGACGTCTGTCATTTGTCACCTTCAAAGGTGGCCTACGTTTCCAGGAGGAAAACAAGAGGGCCTGGTGACTCTACCAACGGAGGCCACACATCTGGTGCAGCTGAAATAACTGATGTCCCTGGAAACATCAATGTGAAAATATAATATGCGAAGAGGATTTGATTTCACACATTTTTGGCCTCTTTAAATACCCCCCACACAAACACAAAAGGAAGCACAGAAATAGCTAATTTATAAAGCAACACTGAGCACCCAGTTTCCTCCTCGGAAATTCTTAATGGCCTTGACGTCCTCTGCTCATTTCTATCCTTCCTTGTCATTGGCCTCCCATTCTCTGTGCCTGGATTCCTATGGTCTGTCTGGGCCTCTTGGATTTATCCTCACAGAGTCTGGGTTCCTTACCTTGGCTCGGAGCCTGTCCTTGGTTTTTGGTTCTTTGCTCTCCCACATCTCAGGGAGAGGTGCCCTGCCACCATCTTGGGACATCAACAAGCTTTGCCCTATGCCTAGCCCTTGTTTGTGGGGGGGAAAAACATTAAAACATAAATTGATGTGCTCCTTAAAGGGTGAACAAGAAAATAGATCCCATTATGGATGTTTCTTTGGAAACGATTCAGGATTTGAAAAGCAGCCACTAAGTGAGCATTACCCATGAGAGAAATAGGCCAGAAAATCTTCAAGACATATAACAGACCAAACCAAAGACTGTGTTGACAGTGAGGTGGAAAAGCAGGGGAGGAGATAATCACAGATCAGAAGGTCAGGATTCTGGCCCTGCTGCCTAACCTCTGTGCCCATGACCAAGCCATTTCATATCTCCTAGCCTCCATTTCCTAACCTGCAAAATAAAAGCACCATAACATTTGATCTCTAAGGCTCTTCTGGTCCCAACATTCTCTATAAATCTCGTCATGTTAATGTTCAATGTTTAGTTCCCAGGTCTATACTGTGGCATTTGTACACTGGTAGGATAAAATTTTCTATTTGGTCCAAAGACCAAATATGTTCATGTTGTTGACCATTATTTTGTTAACTGTTTTTCCAAAGTGGAGTACTGGCCCAGGGCATTGATAAACAGCCTGTCATGAGTCTCAGGCCCTTCCCAGGGCTATATTCAATAGCACACAGATAAATGATGATTGTGGAGTGAGTCATCTGAGCACTGGTATCCTACGTGCCTTTGTCTACAGTGAAAATTCATTGTTCACTTTTGTGCCCATTTTCAAGAGCTCAAAATGTCATTCCATTTAAGCCCACCAGATCAACCTTTTTTACCTGGAAGAATTCAATGCTACATGCAGCTATGGGAATTTAATGACATATTCTCTCCTCAACATCCTGATGCAAATGTTTTTAGTTTTAAATAATCACTGCTGGAACTGGAAAACTCCTGAGGGATACTATTGGTATTTTACAACCCAAAGATGAGTCCTTTATCCCTCCCCTGTGTTCCCTTCTAGCATAAAGTTCACATGCTCAGCCTTGCACTGAGGCTCTCCATGACCTCGCCTCTCTCCATCTCCTTAGCCTCATTGGTCACCACCATCACCCCTTCTCATGTGCTAGAACAGAATCTCTCTAATTTTTAATTCTTCAGACGTAGCAGTCATACATTATGGTCTCTGCCTAAGAGGCTTTTCCTCACCTCCCAAATCTTGAATGATGTAAAGCTTTTAATAAATAGAATATCTCACCTCACACAAAATAGGGACACTTACGGGATTTGTTATCCCATGAAATAGTAAATGCTGAAAGTCAATGCTTGATTACAAAAGGTTTAGGTAAATTTATGGGATGCCAGAGCCACAGAGGGAATGCTGTTGGGGGAGCTCTCCTAAGCCTGGGGTGTGGAACCAAGACAGAGGACCTTATGTTATCCTGTATAATGCGCTTCATTCCCCTCCCCATCCAGACTCCTCCAAGGGTAAAACAGAGGTGGAGAAAGAAAGAAAAAGGAGACGCACAGAGAGAAAGAGACCAGACTACTGGCTGTAGAGAATGCTCTGACAATCCAGGATGGCAACTGCAATGTTCTCTTGAGATGCCCTTAGCCTCTGGGTGAGCTGAATATTTTTGTTTGTTTGTTTGTTTGTTTTGCGGTACACGGCCCTCTCACTGTTGTGGCCTCTCCCGTTGCGGAGCACAGGCTCTGGACACGCAGGCTCAGAGGCCATGGCTCACGGGGCCCAGCCACTCCGCGGCATGTAGGATCTTCCCGGACCGGGGCATGAACCCGTGTCCCCTGCATCGGCAGGCGGACTCCCAACCACTGTGCCACCAGGGAAGCCCCTGAATATTTGTTTTTACAAGATCAAACAAGCTTTTTACAGAATCGATGCAGTGCTAATCCCCAGAGGTAACCTCTATCCATTTCATCATATACAGAGTGCTCTCCAGAATTTTAGCAAATCCCACAGGTCCCTTATCTCAACTTTGAGATGTCTTTATCCCCTTAATCAGGAGAAATAGGGCGCTCTTGTGAGCCACAGTTGAGGTTCCCTCCTGGCAATAAAACACTTACAAAGAGCTACTCAGGACTAGCTGTTCAGAGCCGTGTTGTGACTGTGTGCATGTCAGTGTGCCTCTCGCTCTTTGACCCATTATTGCAGACTTAAAAACAAGCATGTTTTCAAACGGCGCTATGAGCTGCCAATGATGTATCACCACCATATCTCATTATTCTCCACTAAATGTGTTAGTAATGTGATCTGTTAACATAAAAAAAGTTTGACTTCACAAAAGCAGCTGGAAATGGACAACCATAATATGCATAAATCTAACTCCTACCATCGGCTACACACTGCTTGACACATATTGTTAGAAGCACCTCACATCTGCAAGTTCTCTTAAGCAAAATAGTTGCATTAGGTCTCAGCTGGGGCTGTGCATCAGGCAGTTCAGGGGAATATTCAATTCTCAGCAGAAGCCAGAATTTGAATCCTCTCATCTTTTAGGAATCATTTACTAAGTTTGCAGAGAACTCAGGCAGCACAGGTGCTCCCACAGATATCCCTGAACTTCCATCCCTCTTTGTTCATTCATGGTCCAATGAATAAAGGTTATCGTTGAACTGATGCTCATGGGGAATAAAAAAAGAACTCTAAACGATACCAACAGCAGGGATCAAAAAAATATTAGATTTAAGCTCACATTGGTCAACAGAAACAAGAGTACAAAGGACCTTGAGAAATCACTGTCCCTGTCTCTGTAAGCCCCAGTCAACAGCAGGGCCCAACACAGGGATCTCTCTCCGTTGGCCCAGTGTCATGAGTTTAATTCTCCTAATACTAATAATAGCTGCTGACCATCTCTGGCTTCTTTTCTTGACATACATTCGCTTCTAGCCTTTGCTTCCCTGGCTTTATCTTTACTCCCAGCACATTACTGACCAGTCCTCTCTTCACTCTGTCGCTTGGTCCTTCTCCCAAGGAACAACAATAACTCTCAAGTCTTGATTTCCATTCCTACCACTAACCTGAACACCCAGATCCTTACTGGGTATAGTGCCTTAGATGAACTTCAGGTATTTCAAACTCAAAACATTCCAGGGCTTCCCTGGTGGCGCAGTGGTTGGGAGTCCGCCTGCCGATGCAGGGGACGCGGGTTCGTGCCCCGGTCCGGGAAGATCCCACGTGCCGCGGAGCGGCTGGGCCCGTGAGCCATGGCCGCTGAGCCTGCGCGTCTGGAGCCTGTGCTCCGCAACGGGAGAGGCCGCAGCAGTGAGAGGCCCGCGTACCGCAAAAAAAAAAAAACAAAAAAAAAACATTCCAAATCAAACTATCTTCCTCTCTTTCTTTTGCCTCCTACATGTTCTCCTCTCCCTTTTTTACTGATTGCACTTAACAGCATGATCCTCAATGGAGTCATGCAAGTTAGAAACCCAGTGGCTCCTGGCAGTACATGCATGTAAGGTCTGAGGGGAGAGAGTCACAGAGGCAGAAGGATGACTGATTATACCATTTAGATGTAGGGGATCCCTCCTGGACCTTCACAATCATCAGAGGCAAGACCTCAGATGCTACCTGCCCCTTAGAGGCCTCCCTACCTCCCCTCCCTACCAAGGAGTCACAGAATTTGCTACATCTGAGAATTCCAATTGGGAACTCACACTTTTTATCATACTAATTCTTTAAACTTGCTGAAAGTTTGTTGTTCCGAAATCCTAATCCCAAGTGACTCTTTCTTACAGTGTTGTGGCATACTATATCACTTTGATTCTTTGTTATAGTTTTTCTTACTCTCTTATCACTGAAGTGCTTTTTTATTCTCTTTGTTTTATTATTAGATTACATCGTTATATGACTTATTACTATTTTATTCTTTTAAGTATCAATTTATTAAACTTAGTATACATTTACCCTTATTGCTGACTTTAAAAAATTTAATCATTTGCCGCATTATCTTTTTTGTATATATTTCATTCTTCCTAATTTCTGTTCATTTCTTTTCTGAGGCAGAAAATTCCACATATTTCATACTTTCATCCTTTTTTCTCCATAGCCAAAGGCATTTCTTTGGTTCAGACCTTCAGCAGCTCCAGCCTGACCTGTTTGCCAATAACCTCTGCGATGCGCCCTTGGTCACTAGACTCTCCTGTAGTTCCAGTGTCCAGCTGCCCAGAAGAGAAAGACAAATCTAGTAACATGGTACGCAAGGCCCTTCACAGTCCAGCTTCTCCTTATCTATTCACTTCTACTGCAGTTTTCCACTCCTCCTATCATAAAAAATTAATCAACAGAAACCTCAATTAAACAGAGTTGGGAGACCAAGGGGGAGTTCTCACACCCTGTGATGATAGCAGAGCCCAACAGGAAACAGAAAGACTCGTCTTCTTTCCTGGCAAGGACCCAGCCAATGAAAAGCCATGGACTCTTTGTTTATCTTAGCCCTCCCAACTTCCTTTTCCTCTCTATAAAAGCACTCTCATTCCCTTCCGCCCAGGGACTTGCACGTGGCTCACCATGGTTACGGACCCCTAATTGCAATCCTCTTCTGATCCCCAATAAACCCATCTTTGCTGAAGAAATATCTGGCAGTCTATTGTGAGTATTAAACAAATGCACAGAAAGCGCTTAGAACGGTGCTCCACACATTTGAAGCGCTTTGATGTGTTAGTCATTATGACTGTGCTAACCCGCGTGGGGCTACATCTGGTGACTGGGGATTGCAGGGATCACAAATCTTAAAATAAGAAAAGAGCAAAACTTAGATTTGCAAGTACAGAGGAGCTAATAAGTTCTTGGCATGCAGTTGGCGCTCAAACAGGTCTCGGTTCATCTTGTTCAATGAATCAGGTTCCAAATCTAAGTCTCTGTTTTGTTGTCTTGAATCTCGGGAAAAGATGTGCACGTAAGCTTTAAGATGGAGTTAAAACAGCTCTCTTGACTGATTGGGAAGAGTACGTACAGAGTCCTGAGAGTCGTTCTCTCCCAGGGAAGACCCAAGGAAGGGCCGAGTAGGAGCTTAAGCCTTCCTCATATTTCCTTCAGCCTCCATCTTCATATGTTCAGACAGACAGTAAATATTTTTACACTTCTGTGGGAAATGTTTTGAATGCACAGCTCCAAGACAAGCCCCTTATAAGTACATTGCCATCTTGAGCTAATATAAAAATCAGAAAACTTCACCTGCCAAAGAATCCCTTCCATTTTGGTGGTTGCTACAGACTGAATGTCTGTTTCCCTCCACCCAACTCTACCACCAAACTCATATGTTGAAACCTAATCCCCAGTGTGATGGTATTTGGAGCCACGGCTTTTGGGAGGTGATTAGGTTATGAGTACAGAGCCCTCATGAATGGGATTAGTGCCCTTATAAAAGAGACCCCAGAGGGCTCCCTTGACCCTTCTGCTACGTGAGGACAAAGCCAGAAGACAGCCATCTGTGCACTGAGAAGCAGGCCCTCACCGGACACCAAATCTGCCAGTGCCTTGAACTTGGACATCCTAGCCTTTAAAACTATGAAAAATAAATTTCTGTTGATTATAAGCCAGCCAGTCTATGGCACTCTGTTATAGCAGCCTGAATTCATTAAGACAGTGATGTTGTTGATATTCTTCCTGTACCCGTCAGTGGCAACCTACTTCCCACCCCTATTGCCAGGAAATCTGCATTTAATTAAATTAGAATCAGTGCAGGCAAAGCGAAGTAGAAAGTCCACAGTCGATCTTATAAAAATAAAGAGGAGAAGGGCTGTGTTTTCCCATATCCCCTGAATGTGGATTTGTGTTTGCCATAAATTAGGCCTGCTGCGAGAACGATGCTGAGCTTCCCATATGGCAAATATCAGATTGAGACACACAAGTAGAAATTATCTTCATATTCTTGAATTAATTCTGTTCAGCCTATTTAGAGTGTCATCATATTCAGCAAGCATTCAAGAAACAACATGGTTAGAAATCCAGTGAGGCTTCGAGTACAATGAAAGATAGTTAATGACCAAACTTTCTGAAGTCAAGAACAGTATTTTTTTTATTATTTGGAGTTCAAGTTTAAGAATGATTCTTTCACTTTTCTATTATTATTATTGTGAAGTAGAATAGAAAGCAGAGGTCTGAAGGAGACTGTCAAAATCTATTAGAACAAATATTTAGGGAACCATGAATTCATCTGTCTTAGAGCTGGAGATTCTTCTTTCTGACACAAAATACTTGTTTGTTTGTTTGTTTTCGGTTCTGTTTTCGTTTGTTTTTCTAAATGACCAACTCAGGAGAGAAACCAAAAGTGCTGCTGCCCTTTTACCTTTGTAAGGAGACTGCTCCTTGCTTATGTGGAAAGTTTGGAGTCTAAAGACCTCACAACCAAGACCACAGAATTACGATGTTGGATGTGTTTCCTTTCAATATCGGTTTCCTGCTTTCCACAAGCCGTGTTTGGATCCTGGCTCAGACACTTTCCTCAGTGTGTAAGAAATCACTGGATCTTTGCAAGCCTCTATTTCTTTATCTGCAACATGGGAACAAAAAAATGGATCTACTACACAGCATCCTCGAGAGGATTCATCACATGTGAAAGCTGAATCACAGTGCTGGCCAGAGGCAGGTGCTTAGTTAAATCTTTTCTCTCTTCACTTCTGCCTTCTCCTCACTCTCTCCTTCAATTAATGGATATTTATAACTGATCTTTGGAGTGAAAGTGTCCTTGATAGCCATTGTTTCTTCCCTTCATTTTGTGGGTTCTAAAATCCGTTACCCCAGGTTGGCCAGTTTGCTCAACCTGACCAGTGGAAACCCAGGTCTCCTTGATGACCTCTGATATGTGTTAGTCTACGGCCTTTTAGCTAGAGCCAAATGAAGGCAAGCCCTGCCCCATATGATCTTCATTCTCCAGTACATACACAAGAAGTAGGAGATACAGAATATAACAGAATTTTAAGATAGTGAACAGTGTGATTTTCATTCCCAGAATTTCATTTAACTTTCTGGCTTCTGTCTCATAGAAGTAGATCATGGGGCATCCATTGGGCACGGCTGAGGTGATGCTACTGAATAACAGAGAAAGGACTCAGAAGTAAAGGACAGATTTGGAAGAAAAGACAAAGAACCAGACCACTCTGCCTCTAGAAGAGACCCAGAAGCATCTAACTGAGGGAGGGGAAAAGAATCAGAAAGGGAAGGAAGAAAGCTTAGATGCTGGGGGACCTTGAGGAAGATGTGCACAGGACCCGGAGAAAGAGCTAGGCTGCGGCTGCGAAGGAGGGAGGAAGGAAGCATGGCTGAACACCTCAGACAGGCTCGAGCACCCAGGAGCAGTACTGACCTGTGCCCACTTTCCCAAAGAGGGTCTGAGAAAGTAGCCAACATCAGGATGCCCATTCTCTGCATGGAGCAAGGGCAGAGGCAGTGCAGATGTGGGGCGCAGAGGAGATCAGGACTGTCTCACAGAGAGCAGGACGAGATGAACGAGGGGCTACAGAATTCTTCTCCATGTGCCCCCAAGGGGCATGGCTTGGGTAGAGAGAAATAGACCTGATGCTTGGGATCTAACACCCTCATCATCATTATTCCAAAAAAAAAAAAAAAAAAAAAAAAGAATAATCCTATCAGAAAAAGTATATATTAGGGTTTAAATGCACATTTGTAAGGTTAAATATTTTTATTTGTTTAGGTCCTTTGTCCATTTTTTAAATTAGGAATTTAGCTATTTTCTTAATAATTTGTAACAATTCTTCATACATTAATAATATTATCATTTGTGAATAAATAGCAAATATCTCCTCAACTTTGTTTTATTTTGGTCTTTTAATGTAAAGTGTTTCTTCCCCTTTCTAGATTTGGGCATTATTAGGTTAGCTACATAGGGAATGCTAGCACTCATTATGTGCTGGCTTGCACTTCATTTCAATGACATTTTCTTTAAGCTCCATGATGTCCCCAATAGGTGGATTTTCTTCATTTTACAGACATCAACACTGACGCCTACGGTTAAGTAATTCGTCCAAAGATAAAGTGCTAGTAAAAGGAATTGCTCAAATCCAAGTCTATTACACCAGGCAGGGTTTGGTACATCTGCACTGATAACATGCAGATAAGGGAGAGTGCAGAGGGAGCTTTCAGACCATTGCTTCTTAGGCCAGAAGGAGTTAAAAATTAGTGGCATAAAAGGACACTCTTTGAAACACAAGGTGATAGGTATACAAAGAGTAAAGTAAATAATGTAAATAATACCGCACACAGCTAGCAATAAATGATAGTTATTAATCCAAGAGCAGGAATACGATCAAAAGTTATAAATGTGTTCTGTAAGGAGGGCAGAGGGTTAAGAAATGTTTGCTCAGGGTCCTCAATGACTAATAAGAAGAATGAAATTACATCAGCTAAGGTAAGGTCTGTCTTGCCAATTAAGGGACCATCTCATTAGAGCCGCTAATGGCAACACACATTGTCTCAGAACTTCCTGGAAATGGCTCAGAATGGTGAATCCCTTGCTTCTGATGGGGTTCCATTCAGACAAGAGAAAACCGAGAAGAGAGCAGGAACTCTGGGTAATATTTACTCAACCACTATAACACCAGTTTGAATTAGCTTAGATTCGGAATTACAGAATTTTTTACTTAAAATGTTCTATAGAGCACACCTAATTTACTAGCCCCCATTCCCACATGGAACCCTTGATCTTGAAACATACAAACAAAGAAAGCTCAGAAGGGTTTACATGGTTAGCTTAAGTTCACCTAGTCGGCTTATCGCAAATCTAGCTCTAGAGTTCCAGTCTTTTAGTTTCTACTTCATGGTTCTTTGTTCCATATATAGAATTTTTCAAATCTGATATTCCTTCCAGTCTGACTTTCAAAAATGAATGGACCTATAAAGAGATTATGAACCTACCCAGTAAACCACAACCACAGATATCCTTTGGCTTCTTAACAATGCATTGTTATGTCTAGAGCTAGGCAAGTTTTTTTTTTTTTTTTAAATCAGACTAGCTACTATTTATCGAGCACTTAACATGCATACAAAGCTACCAAGCATTTTACACATACTAAATCCTCAAAACAATTCTATAAAGTAGATTTTTAAATTTCTTTTCCACAGATGTGAGCTACTGTGGTTTTGAGAAAATAAATAAATATGCTCATAAAGCAAAAGGCAGAGGCAGGAATTCAGACTCGGACCATATGCCTTATCACTCGGGAGGCGTCCAGAGGCAACATGGCGGTGATGAAGTGCTCAGCCTCTGGACATGGAATGCCTGGGCATAAATTTTAGCTCCTCCACCACTTTGTAGCTGAGTAACCTTTAGTAAGTTACATAGCCTCTGTAAGCCTCAGACATCTGCTCCATAAAATGGGATTATTAACAGTTAACTAGCTCACAGAGTGGCCATAAAAATTAAATGGGCCAAATCACATTAAGTTTTAAATGCAGTGTCTGGAACATACTCAGCATTTGATACATGATACCAATTATTATTACTATTCCCCAAATGATCAGTATCTGGATCTAGACCTGTTAGAAGGAAAAATCCCTCCAGTGCTCTTCTGCCTGCCATGAAGAAAGGCAGGAGAAGGTTATGGACCCCTGCTGCTCTAACATATGGTCAGGGCTGAGACAATAGACAGCCCTTACCTGGGAATGGGGGCTTAATTGGACAACACTGGCCCAGATGCCTAGGCTCTAGCTGTTGGCCGAGAAGCAGCTCTGGCCAACCTCCAGAATGAATTCACAGAAACTATTATTCAAACTAGGACTCAGCTATAGGCACATAGGTGTCCTAAAATCAAGTCTACCTTCTTCTGAATAGTGCCACCGTCAATGGCGCTGGTCTTCAAGGACATCTGCACACTGTCAAAGCACCCTCACTTTACAGTCGCCAAACCGGTAAGACCCAGACAAACATTGAGAGGGATCAAGCACCAGACACAAACTCCTGCCTTTGGAAAAGATCCCTCCAGGGTCATTCTGTAAATTGCGTCTTAGCCGACACCACTGGATCTTGAAACAGCCTGAAGATCAGCCTCAGTCCACAGAGAGTTCATGACTCCACTTGTCTTAGTTTGTCATCCAATCTAATTTGGAGTTGCTGATGGCCCCTGAGAGAGCCAATGTAAGTTCTCCTGAAGTGATGTGACCATGTTATCTCTACCTTATGATTTCTTGTAAACAAGTTTGAGAAAGAGGGACAGCATGAGGAAGGGCAGAAAGGGGCAGGTGAAGGAAAGAAAAAGAAGTGTAAATATTTTGTTCATGTTAAAAATCAGACTTTCACTAACAGCGTCCAAACGTGGGACTTATAATGAATCATGTATCCCATTTTTTTTATAACTGATAATGAGTATATCCCATTAATTCAAAATCTCAGGTAGACATAAAAATCACATACAACTTTGTAATCAAATGTCCAGAAATAATTTGGCATTGAATTACTCACTTCTCCCTGGACTCTGACTTTTCATATTGAGAGAATTTCTGAGAATAAGACTCAAACAGATTGATACTGAGATGAAAAGGCTACTGTAAAACAACTGCAGAATCTTATAAATCAAAGGGAATTTATTGACTGTTCCAACCCTTGACTTCACAGATGCCTCATTTTGTTTAGTCCAGACTCTAATATTTAAATTGTATATAATTTGGGTAAAAATTCTTTTCTTTACAAAAGATAAGGGGTCATTAATAAAATCAATGCCACACACATTGATGAAGAAAGCATAATACTCTTCTAACAGCGACCCAAGTTACAAATCCTGCCAATTCCAAAAGAATTTTTTAAATAGCCAAGAAGAGGGTCTGCAGAAGGGGTTATGGAACTGATTGGCTCAAAGACCAAAAATAAGAAACAGTATCATTGAATGACAAGGGCTGTTAGAATAAAACCTCACTGTGATGATTCCCCTTACACACAGGAGAAGCAGGAAAGGGATGGCAAAAATGATAGGAAAGAAATGGGGAAGAAAGGATCTGAATGAGGGAAACAGTGAAAATTAGGAGACAGAACTGGAGCTAGCACAGGATTCAGAGGCTGATGGATTCACTCGGCCTGAATTCACAGGGAGCCTACTCAGTGCAGACACTGTGCTAAGGGCTGAGAATTCACGCGAAGAGCAAGAAGACACAATTTCCGTACTCAAGAGTCACAGTCTAGGGGAGGGAGACAGTTAAGCAAACCAGAAGTTTCACAATAAAGCAATAAACACTGTGATCGAATAATATAAATGGAACTAGAAGAGCAAAGAGGCAGAGCTCCCAATTCTTGCTCAAGCATCTGGGGAGAAGATGCAGGTTCTGAATCTCAAGGGCTTAGGAGTCGGCAGGCAGGCGGGAGGAGGAAAAGCAGTGGAGGTGAGAGATGTGTCCCTGTACAAGCACAGGCAACAGGAGGACACAGAACATTCGATATGGCCCGCGGGTCATTCTCATGGTAGGAATGAAGAACAGGGTTCTTACGAAGGAGGGTAAAGATGCGGCCGAAGTAAACTAGAAGTAGGACTTGATTTAGCAAGTGACGGAGAGGCATGGAAGGGTTTTGAGCACAGGAACGATATGACCCAAGTCATAATCTAGAAAGTGAAGAGGATGAATTAGAGAGGGACACATCTAAAGAGAGGGACGCCAGAAAGGAAGCTCTGCAGTACCGTCCAGAGGATGAAGAACACGAACTTGAACTAAGGTGGAAGTGCTGGGGCTGGAAGGAGGTGAGGGCTTCGTGAGTCGCTGGGCAATGGAGGTGACAGATTTTGACAGATGCTCAGTAGAGTGGTTGGTAGAAGGTGAGGAGAGGTCAGAGATAAGGCACAGTGAAGGGTGCAACTGGAAAGTGTCAGAGTCCGGAGCAGTGAAAAGTGGCCGCAGAGAACAGGGACCCTCCTGAAGGACGTGCAAAGAAACAGGCATGGTAAGAAGGCAGGAGTCTGGACATGAACTGCTTCCAGCTCTTGGCTATTGTGGATAGTGCTACTATGAACATGGGTAAACAATAGTATATATTTAAGTATGAAGTGCTTACCAGGAAGAAAAAGGCTAAAGATTAAGCATCTGAATGCTCTCAGGGACCTACACCGGGTACCTCAAACAGTCACAGAAATTTCAAGGCTCCCCCTTTATCTCTACCATCATTAGAGAGTCCTTAAGCACACAATCATGCTATAGATCTAGGAGTAGAAGGTTTTTGGAATAAATGGGTTGGTGCAAAAATCTCTCTTTCCTTGGATTCGACTTTCCCTGACTCTTGCAAACTGAAAATGGTCAGATTCAGGCCAAGATCAGGAGAGGCACTGAGGAAAAGGTACTTCCCCAATCCGTTGTCCTGTCTGTTGCTAACTTTGACAAAAGCACTCCTTAGAGAGTCACACACAGTCCAGTCCAGGTCACCAGGGTAGAAGACTTCATGTTTAGGACAGTGATATCAAAACTTAAGATCAGTGCTTTCCAATGAATGTGCCAGGAGCAAGCAAGAGGTGTGTTGCCAAATTTTGATCCATGTGTAAAATCTATTTTTGCCTCAATTGAGCATACAGATTGTTAACTACAGAGCCTTAGTGGAATATTGAATAGGGAGAATATGGGATTCAGAGTGGGGGTGGGAGGAGGTATAACTTTTTCTAAGTTAAACATAGAAGGAGCTGTGTTACACCATGCTGGCCCTAGAGAAAGCGCACATGTGTATCAGAATATTAGAACGTTAAAGAACCTTGACCCATGTGCACATTCAGCCGGGGTGGTCAGGACAGTGAAAGTTCTACTCCAATTGGAAGGGTAAACAAGAAAATTGTGTGATCACTGTCGACTCCTTCATAGATACCATAAGTTCTGTTTTGTGCAATAGCAATTGTGTTGAAATCAATACTGATTTACCTGGAGTAGTTTATAATTTATTGATACTCAAATGTGACACCTACCAAAAAACTGTTTTAGAAAGAGTTCAATGACCACAAAAGAGGTGAGAACCACTACCCTAGTGCTAACTTTCTTGAAATGTCCCCTACGTGGCAAATACTCCCTGGAGTGTACAGCAGCAGTCGCTGAGAGATCAATTAGATTAGAAACCCAGTCTCTTTCTGTCAGAGATGTGACTGATCATTTTTTTGGGAAATAAAGCAAAAGGCATATGAAGTTTTTGTTTTTTACTGTCATTTATGGGTGTTATTTTTTAATTAATTTTTATTGGAGTATAGTTGCTTTACAATGTTGTGTTAGTTTCTACTGTACAGCAAAGTGAATCAGCTACACGTATACATATATCCCCTCTTTTTTGGATTTCCTTCCCATTCAGGTCACCACAGAGCACTGAGTAGCGTTCCCTGTGCTATACAGTACGTTCTCATTAGTTACCTATTTTATACGCAGTATCAATAGTGTATATATGTCAATCTCAATCTCCCAATTCATCCCACCCTCCCCTCCCCCCAGATATCCATACCTCCATTCTCTACATCTGTGTCTCAATTTCTGCTTTGCAAATGAGTTCATCTGTATCATTTTTCTAGGTTCCACATAAAAGTGATATTATACTATATTTGCTTTTCTCTTCCTGACTTACTTCACTCTGTATGACAGTCTCTAGGTCCATCCACATCTCTGCAAATTGCACAATTTCGTTCCTTTTTATGGCTGAGTAATATTCCATTGCATATATGTACCACACCTTCTTTATCTATTCTTTTGTTGATGGACATTTAGGTTGCTTCCATGTCCTGGCTATTCTAAATAGTGCTGCAATGAACACTGGGGTGCATGTATCTTTTGGAATTATGCTTTGTCTAGGTATATGCCCAGGAGGGGGATTGCTGGGTCGTATGGTAGTTCTATTTGTAGTTTTTTAAGGAACCTCCATACTGTTCTCCATAGCGGCTGAACCAATTCACATTCCCACCAACAGTGCAGGAGTGTTCCCTCTTCTCCACACCTTTCCAGCATTTACTGTTTGTAGACTTTTTGATGATGGCCATTCTGACCTGTGTGAGGTGATACCTCATTATAGTTTTGAGTTGCATTTCATTTATCTAATAATTAGTGATGTTGAGCATCTTTTCGTGTGTTTGTTGGCCACCTCTATGTCTTCAGGGTGTTATTATTTTAAATTTAAAATATCCATATTAAGTTTCCAATTCTTCTTTTGTCATTTAATTGTTAGTCCACAGTGCTGTTGCGTGTTTTTGGCAATGGATTGCTAACCTCTGTGAGGTTAAATAACCTTTGTATCAGTTAGTGCTTCGGGAAAGAAGACATTGAACCCTAGTCTTCTGGACACAGAATTCATGTCTGCAGTGAGCCTCAGACCCTCTGTTTGTTCACCTGGATTGACAGACAATCAAGAGCAATTTCCATCTATTTTTAAGATTACTCATAATGTTAGACTGTGTGCATACATTGTCAAAGTGGAAACTAATGCTGAATAACATATGAATAAATTACAAGATATATTTTACACTTAACGTTTTTCAAAAAACACCTCCTGCTGTTAAATCCCATGCCCCATAAACATCAGCAGTAAAGCAGTGATAAAAGCAAGGATAACAACCCTCAAATGAAAAATTGGTCAAATTTAGAGAAGTCAAAATAAGCAGTATTTTCCTTACCAGTCAAATGCAAAGGTTACACACACATGCTCACCAACTGCCTTTCTCCTAGTGGTAGATTATAAAACAGTGATTTCACTTGTGTTCAGAAACAAACATGAGTAAAAGCTATTAACCAAGGTCTAATAGTTATCTAATAAATATTTTAATTGAATGATATTTCTACATATAGTATTGCATTAGGACTGCTTAAAAAGGAAATATTAGCTGCATACAATTCAGAAAGTTTTTGCTGTCTTTGAAAAGAGTAGCCTCAAATAGAATTGATTAGCAGAAAAGAATATTAGAATATACTTATACCATAGTCTATGTTTGGAATATGAAATAGATATAGAAAATTTAGCATGGACACAATTCAACATCACTTAGCAGGTTATTAATGAAAAGTAATAGAAGTTAATTGGCATCACTAAGTAACTAATTTCTTAAAATGATGATTTCTTTAATCACAGCTATTTCTACCGGGCAGACATCAAAGCTTTCTTTATGAGTAAGTACATTTTAAAATATGTACAATTTTAAACGATTTGGAAGCGTTCCAGAATCTAATCTAAAGAAAACCATGTCTATCTTTCCAATTTTATCAGATTATAATTTATTAATCATAATGGAAATAATTTCCATTTATCACTTTAAAATACAGTTTCCACTTATCAATGTAAAAAAAGAGGAAGTCTAAAGGTAAACTCTCTCCAAGTACTATGTGGATCCAATAATAAATGTTATCAAATCGTTTAATATGATATAAAACATTTCCTGCCACTTTTTTCCTGTAAGAGTCACTGGAAATGAGATTAAACGAGCAAAGCTTCTCATTAGTCAGTTAGTCGAAGCCATCAGTACTGGATAGAGTTGATGTTCAGAATCTGACCTAGGGCATCAATAAAACAACCAAGACACGGACTCTTTCAGTGGTGTATAAGCATTATGTCATTAATCAAGCTTGGATTGTAACAGTCTATTCTTATAAGGTGACAAATTAACCATATGGATACCTCACAGATGACAAAACTAAGATATATTAAACTCTGTGGGGTAAACACACCCCCAGGCAAATCTAACAGACTGACATTTTTAATACTAATTGAAGCTGATTGATTTACGTATTCTACGTTTTCAACTCTCCGAAATGATGTATTTAATGTTTTATTTTTAAACACAATTAAAAAATAATATATAAATATATACATACTGCAAATGTAGTACAGATAACAAATTCATTTAAGCCCATTTATGCACATTAGTAACACACCATGTGGCAGAGAGACTAGGACTACAAGAAGACCCCTTGGCGATTTATTTTATATTAAATCCCTAATGGCCTCTCCTTATCTTTGCAAAAATATGCACAAAAGTCCAGACTATGCAGCCATTGAAATGAATGGTTATTTATTTGCTAAACGAGAACCCTATGTTTAATGTTCCTTAGACATAAGGTAGTCTGGAAAAGTCGCATTCCTACAGCTCCATACATCATTTATTTTACATACCCTAACTTCTCACAACAGGCAGCGGAAAAATATCTCTGAACAGCATTGTAAGTTGCTGAGATTTTTGTTTCCAGTTCCATTACTGGAAGATTAAATGTTAACATGTTTACTTCTTTAGCAACAAAAACAAATTCATGCACCATCTTGGTGCCTGACACACACATGAATATAAAATGGAAGAGAGTTGGCAGATAACAAAAACTAAAATCAAACAATGGAAGAATATCAAAAGCTCAAACTTGTAAATAAACCTTAATTAAATACAAAAGAGAAAGCATCGTGTACTTTAAATTTGTCTGCAAATATATACACTAATAATTAGAAGGTTCTAATAGTGGATTCTTACTCTTTCAAAGAAAGAAGGTTTTTTTTTTTTTCTCTTTATGTAACGTGCATAAAATATGCCCCCAAACTTGGTCCTGGACATATTAGCTTTTAATATTCGTCCTGACGTCAACACACTTTCCTATCAAATCACTTCATGTCGGGTTCACACAAATAAAATGTTGCAGGCCCAGGGATATCCTTAGGAGATAAGCAAAAACACACTGTTTGCTCTCTCCTTCACTGCTTTCTCCATCTAACTTCCAACAGATTCTCATATAGTTAAAATTGAGAAAGTTTTTTAGAAGAAAGAATTCACAAAGGAATGAATACCTGGCAGGGAGGAATGTATGGAATGGGGGATGGGACAAGACCACCTCATCTCAGAGGAAACGGTAACTCAGCTTTCTCTATACATATATACAAAATGCAGAACAAGCAGGACTCAAACCATGCAATTTTAGGATCACACTGTGGGGTTAGTTCTTGCCTTGATCCTATGTAAAAAATCAGGCAAACCCCATGATTTTTCTGCACAGTCTTAGGTAACAAAGCTTCTCAGGCACTTCAATTTGCAAGTCTCAGCTGAGTAGCCCAAATTGCAGTCTTTAGTAGAGTTAAGCTTCTACTCTCCCCTAGCAATGCTGGTTACTGGTGGGAGGGAGTGTGATCTCTTCTTTCTTTCCCCACCTTCCCTTCTACTCCGCATTCATTTTGCTAACTGTAGTTTCTGACCACTTTTGGGTTGGAGCGTGAGGAAGTAAGATGAAGTCGGAGGAGTTATTACTCGACTGTTACTTTCCAGCGTACCTAAATTTTAGAGTTCTCTGTGCTTCACAGGTGGGTTACCTTCATGGGCTCCCTGTGGATCTGTAGTTGCTCTCATCTCCTATCTCCCCTGCCCTCCTGGATGTGTGGAATCCACTTCTCACTTCCCCAGCTCTTAGGAAGCTGGCTCTGACTCCGGCTTCTCTCAGCTGAGATATGCTTTTTTTTTTCACTTCAAGTCAGCCCACTTGGGCAGGATCCACGAAAAACGCACGCTGGCTCTCTCGCACACATAGCCCAGATCTGGCCTGGCATAAATATTCCTGCATCCACTACTCTAACAATTTTCTCAGGGTGAAGGCTACTGCATGCAGCCACCTGTTTTATGTCCCACTGTCAACATAGCCAGTCAGCACATCTCTCGCCCTTTAGATTTTCTGGGTAAGAATGAAACACCTGCCCACTGTGTCTCCCAAACCGAAAGGGTCACATATGAGTCTCTCTGGGTGGCCTTTCAGAACCTACTGCCCAGGCTCCAGGGGAGGGACTGATGCCCCCTCTCCCTTAATCACATGGGACACACACATCTCAAAATGTCTCCTCTTTTCTATTTCCAAATTTCAATCCTTTTATTCCTTCTAAGATGGTAAAAGCCTCAAAAGCACTGTAAGCAGATTTCGCCTACTTCTTTTGAAAATTTTGTATCACGGTCTCACAGATGGCTTTGGGAAGGCTTATCTATTGTCTCCATCCCTTTTTTTTTTTTAACATCTTTATTGGAGTATAATTGCTTTACAATGGTGTGTTAATTTCTGCTTGATAACAAAGTGAATCAGCTATACATATACATATATCCCCATATCTCCTCTCTCTTGCGTCTCCCTCCCATCCTCCCTATCCCACCCCTCTAGTTGGTCACAAAGCACTGAGCTGGTCTCCCTGTGCTATGTGTCTCCATCCTTCTACTGAACCTTTTAATTGAATGTCTCTGCAAGCTGTGTTCCTTTGGTCCCTACAGAGCTGGTCTCCATCCTCCTCCACCCTGCTCTCTGCCGCAGCACAGAGGCCCTCTGGACCACATCAAGAGTCTCTTCTAGACTCGCGTTCCCTGTTGGTTTCAGCCAATGGGAAACCCTAACAGGTGCTGGGAAGGAGAAAGGAGAGTGATGGCAGAGCGTTTACTCCTACACTTCCTTTTGTTTGGGGTCACTTTGAACTTGGGCACTCCTTGACCAAAGGCTCTTCCTGAGGTGGCCCTCTCTTTTCAACATTCTCCTTCCAGGTTCTGGAAACTTCTCCTTTCCTTTTCCTTTCATGCTGAGGGTAATAACCCCTGGGACACCACTCTCTTCCCTGCAGTATCCCTCACTCTGCCTTCACCTAATAAAATGGCTCACTTTATTAGACCGACCTCAAATTATCTCAATTGAATGGGCCACCTGTTCCCGCTGGGACTGATACTGTCTTGTTACAAAATATGTAGCTTGAGATGCACAAACATATTTTTCAAACTAAATTATACCATGTGCAAATATGAACGTGCCCAGTTTCCTATTGCTTAAGAGTTTTGAATAAACATTTCTAACCTGATAATCCTGTCTCTTTACCCTTTATAATTTCCTATTTCTATGAATTCTTGAAAACTCAAAGCAAATCTTTATAAACTTAAAAAAAATAGTTCATAAAAACCTTCTCTACTACTGGAGACCTTTAAGCCTGCTAGAAGAATACAGAAGCCCTGGAGCCCTAGTCCCATCCTAAGAGGCAGATTTATCAGTTGAATCAGTCAAAAAGCAAGAACTTCATTTCATGATTGTCCTCTCCCAGTGATTCATTGGTAACTTGACTCTTCCAATGGGCTTAAGAACATCTGATAGGATGGCCTTCACCTGAATAAAATCTAAGACAACTGAAACCACAAAAAAGTTACAAATACTTGAGAAACTAGATAACAAAGATTCCTGTTTGGAGGTTCTGGTGGATTTTAAGTGATCACAGATTATCTCCAGCTCCTCCCATTTGGAGGTGGAGTCTCTTTCCTCACTCTCTCTGGGCTGGCCCCATGACATGACTTGTTTTGACCAATAATATGTGGCATGACTTTGTGGGACTTGCAAGCACCCAAAGTTCTTGCTTCCACCATCTTGGAAGGCTTCTGCTCTAGAGTGAAGAAGCCTGGGATGAAAGGCCATATATAGAGAGAGGCTCAGCCTAGCCATTCATTCCAACCCTCCCAGCTGAGGCCCCACCCATGTGAGTGAGGCAACCCTAGATCAACTCGTCCAGCAGGGCCATCAGCTGACTGTAGTCACAGGAGTAAGCTCAGACAAGACCAGTAGAATCATATGAATTACTAAATTGTTGTTCTTTGAAGCCACTTAGTTTTGGGGAAACATGGACTTTCTTATCTGTCATACCAGAATTATGTCCACAGCCAGTTAATTCAGTAAGAGAATTCCAGAAAAATATAGACTAGGTAACCATTGATGGTAACGGTTAGCTTAGTCTTCTGTGACCCAACACAGAGCAATTAGGAAAGAATGAGGACTTTGGAATCTGCTGTCCCTGGGTTGGAATGCTTACTCTGTAGTTTATTTCCCATTTCTGAGTCTCAGTTTAATCACCTGTAAAATAGATATAATAACTGCCTATGTACATCATAAGGAAGGCAGCAGGATTTTAAAAGATAACTAATAAAAAGCACCTAACATAGTGCTAGAAACTTGGTGAATGCCAATTTCCTTCCTCAAGTATCTGTGTATATGTGTCCAAAAGTTGGAAACTGAATCAAATGGCTCTAAGCCAATGGTACTCAAAATGTGTCTGGACCAGCAACCAAGGAACTTATTAAACATACAAATTCTCAGACCCCAACCAGAGCTATTGATTCAGAAACTCTGGTGTCCTGTATTGCCCCATTAAAGCCAACTAAAATTACCAATCATTCATGAGCTTGTAATATAGTATCCAGTCTATATTTCGGCATATAGTAGCTACTCAATAAAAAGGTTTGATGACAAATGACTGTTAATGGGTGATTAAGTGGATGGATGAGATGAGTGCATGCTTTCAAACCCTCCTCTTCAACCCTGGTGTCCTAAGGACAGATTAGCCAGTCTGACGTGCTATAGGCTGACCTGGTGATGTCAACGACTGTAATATAGGTTGAGAGCCTCATTGTTTGGGCTCCATGGGAAGGTAGGTACAAGATGACTGTTTGATTTGGGTTAAAAAGAAAGCACTCTTAAAGACCAAAACAATGAAGAGTGAACAACAGGTGTGCTTGGCATGGGCACTCCAAAGATACTGAAAATTAGATTTCATAACGGCATCATGAAAAGAATGCTAGTCTAAAATGCTGGAAGGCAAAACATAGCCACAAATACTTCATGCCATGAACTACCATTTCTAGAAGAGTCTACTACAGTTAATTTACAAGTTGGAAATAATAATGGACTTATTTCAGAGGGTATTCATGGAGGTTCAATGAGAAAATAAAAATAAAATGCATGGTACATAGTAAACGCTCAACAAATGTTGGATACCATTACATTTATGTTTAAAATTTGAATTATTCGAGGTATTGACTAACGCCATGCTATGAATACAAAGAGCGTTAAATTATTCTTTTGAAGGAATAAAAGAAGACGATAATAACTTACCAAATCCTAGTTCTAGCACCTTGTTCTCTTTTCCCCTTTTCTACCACTAGGTGACACCACCAACCTACCATAACCCATTCTTCTCCCCCAGATTCCACACAGCCAATCTCCACAATCACTGTTGATTAAGGAACAAGATGTCTATTCTGGAAAGAATCCTAAATTATTCGTTTGAGTCTTCTTATTTATCTAAATTGCCACTGGCTATTTGGTATAAATTTATTATTTCCTCAGTGTGCACTAAAAAAGAGTTTTTGTTACTTAGGGAACCAATTCAGCATTTACCTACACGGATGGGAAAGAAGCACTCTAATACCACCCCACTTCACAGTTTCTCTTCTGTACATGTTTCTTCTGTCACAAGAAAAAGGAAAAATTTTCCTTTAGTTCCACAGCCTGCTTTTCTATGGCAAGTTGATACAATATAGTAATTAACCATTAAAATATTGCATACGATTCACAGGAGTGTTACAGACAAACTAATTTAAACCAAGGTCAGGTCTCCAAATCAGCAAAATAACTCTGAAAGTGGGTGAGAGAGAAAATAAAAAGAGAAGAGGTAAGCAACAGCTGCTATTAAAAGTAACACTGGGCAGCTAAAACTGGTCTGAGTACATTCCCAAAAATGTAATTAGCCAAATCCTTCCAGAAATTAAACCATCAAAATGACATTATAGTACACTTTAAAAAATGTATTTACAGAGCGAAAGAGCACTCATCCTACCATATCACTATGTCCTGAGGGTTTCCCTTCTCATAAAGAAAGATGCAGAAGAGAATTAGATATTATGCTATTAAAAAGTTCAAATTATCACTGATGTATTTTGTGAAATGCTATTTCTTAATTCCCTCAGCAGTGCTGAAGTTGAGAATGAATTAACTTAATAGGCTGTTTTCTGGTTTCTTTGTCATTTTATTGGGTGGTTAAAATGACTAGAACCGGGGCTTCCCTGGTGGCGCAGTGGTTGAGAGTCCGCCTGGCGATGCAGGGGACACAGGTTCGTGCCCTGGTCTGGGAAGATCCCACATGCTGTGGAGCGGCTGGGCCAGTGAGCCATGGCTGCTGAGCCTGCGCGTCTGGAGCCTGTGCTCTGAAACAGGAGAGGCCACAACAGTGAGAGGCCCGCATACCAGTTTAAAAAAAAAAAAAAAACACTAGAACCAAAGCCTACCTATTATTAGCTTTCCAAATACCAACATTTATTAAAGGGCCACGATAAGAGAGGTACTGAATTCTACCATATCACGGAGCTCATTTTCTCAGGAAGGTAGGCATGGATATTCCATTTCCTGCACAAGGAAAGGGTCAACTTACTGCTCCTACTAAAGGATTTCAGTAAAACAGAATTGCCTGCTTATTACTTTTGAAGTCTAGAAATGTACCATTTTTATTTATATAAGTTTGCAGTGATACATGAATTTATTCAAAATGCCTTCTAATAATATGCCCATTTCCCCACAATGACTGTGAACTTAAGAGATAGGTCCCCAAATAAGGTGACAGAGGTACCAGAAATACCACATCTAAATGGAGAGCCTTAGACATTTTGGTGACATATAGAAAGACCTTTTATTGGCTTCTTAATTACAAATAATTAAGAAGTTACTGGAAGAAAGTGCAGTAATACCAAGGCAGGAGAAGTGGCAGTGAAGAGTGGAATAGGGTTTCTGCAAAGGAGCAGGTGGACATACAGGAAAGGGAAAAGCTGTGTGTAACCTGCAAAGGAAAGGAAAGACAGGAAGTGATAAAAAAAAAAAAGATATGCAGAAAATGTGGTCCAAAGACTGTTACCAGATCTCACTAGTACAGCCCATGACAGTGAAGCTCAGGAGGAAACTGGTGACAACCCAGGATGCATTGCTGAAGAGAACAAGCTCTGTGTCTCTAGCAGAATAGAGGAGACTAGAGAGTGGGGGAGACAAGGCTTCCAGGGCAAGAGCCTGAGCCCCCAGCATGCGTGGTGACTGATGAATAGAAGCAGCAGTGACTGTGATGCCTGTGTCCAAGTAGGAAAGACCCTAAAGACTAATTATCCGATGCTCTTCAGTACTGTACACATGAACCATTATCTCTAGCTGCAGTGTGGCCCTACCCACTCTTAATCCAAGCCAAGATTATTAACTGTCGCAAATATACCATTGACCAAAGTGCATGAAACCAGATGAGTAAATTATCATAAATTAAGATTCTACTTTTCCTTGATTCATAGAAGAAAGTCTAGGACTTAATGACACAGTTGGATATGAGAAGCAATCCCCTTCTTTGGTAAAGTCTCCAAAGATGGTCACCTTCAATTCCTCCCCTCCCTATAGGCACATGCTCCTCCTCACATCAAGAATTGGGGTCTAAAAGTTGCCCACTCTCACCACTATTATTCAACATAGTTTTGGAAGTTTTAGCCACAGCAATCAGAGAAGAAAAAGAAATAAAAGGAATCCAAATTGGAAAAGAAGAAGTAAAACTGTCACTGTTTGCAGGTGACATGATACTATACATAGAGAATCCTAAAGGTGCTACCAGAAAACTACTAGAGCTAATCAGTGAATTTGGTAAAGTAGCAGGATACAAAATTAATGCACAGAAATCTCTTGCATTCCTATACACTAACAATGAAAAATCTGAAAGAGAAATTAAGGAAACACTCCCATTTACCACTGCAACAAAAAGAATAATACACCTAGGAATAAACCTACCTAAGGAGACAAAAGACCTGTATGCAGAAAACTATGACATTGATGAAAGAAATCAAAGATGATACAGAGAGATATACCACGTTCTTGGATTGGAAGAATCAATATTGTGAAGATGACTATATTACCCAAAGCAATCTACAGATTTAATGCAATCCCTATCAAACTACCAAAGGCATTTTTCACAGAACTAGAACAAAAAATTTTGCAATTTGTATGGAAACACAAAAAACCCCGAATAGCCAAAGCAATATTGAGAAAGAAAAACGGAGCTGGAGGAATCAGGCTCCCTAACCTCAGACTATAGTACAAAGCTACAGTAATCAAAACATCATGGTATTGGCACAAAAACAGATATATGGATCAATGGAACAGAATGGAGAGCCCAGAAAAAACCCCACACACCTACAGTTAATTAATCTTTGACAAAGAAGGCAAGAATATACAACAGAGAATAGACAGTCTCCTCAGCAAGTGGTGTCAGGAAAGTTGGACAGTGGCATGTATATCAATGAAGTTAGAACACACCCTGCCACCATACACAAAAATAAACTCAAAATGGCTTAAAGACTTAAATATAAGACTTGACACCATAAAACTCTTAGAAGAGAACATAGGCAAAACATTCTCAGACCTAAATCATATCAATGTTTTCTTAGGTCAGTCTCCCAAGGCAGGAGAAATAAAAGCAAAAATAAACAAATGGGATCTAATTAAACTTAAAAGCTTTTCACAGCAAAGGAAACCATAAACAAAACAAAAAGGCAACCCTCAGAATGGGAGAAAATACTTGCAAGTGAAGCAACCGACAAGGATTGATTTCTAAAATATACAAACAGCTCATGCAGCTCAATACCAAAAAAACAAAAGACACAATAAAAATATGGGAAGATGATCTAAACAGACATTTCTCCAAAGAAGACATACAGATGGCCAAAAAGCACATGAAAAGATGCTCAACATCATTAATTATTAGAGAAATGCAAATCAAAGCTACAATGAGGTACCACCTTACACCGGTCAGAATGTCCATCATTCTGTCTACAAATGACAAATTCTGGAGAGGGTGTGGAGAAAAGGGAACCCTCCCACAGTGTTGGTAGGAATGTAAGTTGGTGCAGCCACTATGCAAAACAGTATGGAGGTTCCTCAGAAAACTAAAAATAGAGTTGCCATATAATCCTGCAATCCCACGCCTGGGCATATATTCAGAGAAAACTATAATTCGAAAAGATAACATGCACCCAATGTTCACTGCAGCACTATTTACAATAGCCAAGACATGGAAACAACCATGCCCATCAACAGATGAATGGATAAAGAAGATGTGGTACATATATGCAATGGATACTACTCAGCCATAAAAAAGAATGACATGATGCCATTTGCAGCAACATGGATGGACCTAGAGATTATCAAACTATGTGAGGTAAGTCAGAAAGAGAAAGACAAATACCACAGGATATCACTTATATATGGAATCTAAAATATGACACAAATGAACTTATCTATGAAAGAGAAACAGACTCACAGACATAGAGAACAGACTTGTGGTTGCCAAGGAGGAGGGGGCACAGGGGAGGGATGGATTGGGAGTTTGGGGTTAGCAGATGCAAACTGGTATAAACAGAATGGATAAACAACGAGGTCCTACTGTATAGCACAGGGAACTATGTTCAAAATCCTATGATAAACCATAATGGAAAAGAATATGAAAAAGAATGTATATATGTAAAACTGAATCACTTTGCTGCACAGTAGAAATTAACACAACATTGTAAATCAACTATACTTCAGTAAAATAAAATTTAAAATACACACACAGAAAAGAATTGGGGTCTAATTCCCAGCGGTGTGTTTGCGCTGACTTGTACAGGTTGGCAAGCAATGATTGTAAAATTTTCAGGAAATTTGCAAACCCACCATTAACAAATTAAACACAGCCATTTAAAACATTATACTAAATATTCTACATTAAATAAATTATATTAAAAACAAAAGTCATAAATTCTCAAAACACATCACTTCCTAATTATTCTACTACATTATCTATGTTCTATTGCATCTGTCTGCTGGAGAAGCTATATAATGGTATGCTTCTGTGCATCTCTTCCCAATCTGTTTTTTTTTACAAATAAAATTGTAATATATTTAAAGTATACAACAAGATGATGAGCTTTTTCTTTTCTTTTTTTTTGTGACAATGCTTAAGATCTACTCCTAGCAAATTTCAATTATACAATACAGTGTTAGAACTATTCCTTACTGTATTTTGATGATATCACATTGGTACCTTGAAACTGGCCATAGTAAGATATTTACGCTATGAAAATTGGCAAACACTACAAATCAAAGCTTGTTTAATTGATTTATTGGTTTTCTAGAGCAGGTGTTGGCAAATTATGGCCCACAGGCCAAATTCAGCCCACTGCCTGTTTCTGTACAGCCGGTGAGCTAAACACTTTCTAATCATTATTTAGTCCCACATAAAATCCTCACTTTTGCCTCTTGGACCATAAAGCCTAAAATATTTACTATCTAGCTCTTTGCAGAAAAAAGTTTGCCTGTCTCAACTTAAGAAAGTAATGGAGAAAGTTAATTATGTAGGCTAAACTTAAAAGTGGGTTGTGTTTCTAGCCATTACATTGTGAATAGCACAAAAATAAAAACAAAACTCTTGAGGACATGTTCTTCCAGTATTTGAAAACCATTCTTTAAGTCAGCAGAGAAGTCATTCATGCTGTTGACAACAGGTAAAGTTCAGACAAAAAATCTTTGTTGTTCCACTTTCTTGTTAAAAAAAAAAAATCAACCACATTCTTGTTGGAACTATACTGGTTCATCAATTGCAGTGCAAGAGTTGCATTAAAATTAAGTAACTCATTCTGTAAGAATCGATTGTATAGAATTTACAATAAAGAGTGTGTAATTTGTAAATTGTGTGCTATATATCCTGCATATCAGTAATATGTGTGGGTTTTTTTGTTTTTTTCTTTTAGAGAGCCCATTGTTAAACATTTACCAGCATACCGCTGCTAATTCTATTTTATCATCGATCTGGGATGGCCTTAGGGAGTTGCATGAACAATATAACATGATGGAAGTGATATTCTGAGATATTTGAAGTTAGGTCACAATAATCGCAGATTCCATCTGAGTCTCTTCCAAAGCTCGCTCTTGTGGCTCTCTCGCCGAATCTGTCAGGCTGTGAGCAGCCCACACCCGGTGAGTCCCAACTGAGCTCACAGGTGACTACCATCTGACTGCAACTGCATGAGAAACTCTGAGCAAAAACTGCCCATTTGAACCCAAAAAAAGCCAAAGAACTATGAGAGATAATAACATCTTAGTTTAAGTCTCGAGGTTCTGGGGGTGGCTTGTGACACAGCAGTAGATAACTGGAACACCATTTTATTCTGAGGAGAAGGCACTGAGCAGGGAGCCAGTTGGACCCAACACCTCATGACCTCAGGAATCCTAGGTTGGCTGGGGTATCGCAGCTCTGTTTTGTTCCATGTCCTTGGTGCTAAGCGGACGCATGGGGACATTGCGGGGTGGGGATGTAATGAAAAGAGAGAGTGGTTATGGATGATACACACCCACATTTGCATGTAAATCTGAATCATATTGTCCACCAGAGATGCAGCAAGTAAAATACCGTCAAATGGGACACGGACTCTACCCTGTTCACTCACTAAGCAATCGACCCCATCTGGGCTTCCTGGAGTGGCATGCGGCTCCCTCCACAGCTTTCTTCCTTTCTGCCCCACGCCCAGAAGCCATTTTTGAGGTAACTTCCCCACAGCCTCTTGAGGAGGCCATGTCCTCATAGCACCTGATCTCATTACCGCATTCCCACTTCACAGTTGCCCAGGGAAGTCAGTGGGGATTTCTGGGCCCTGAGGAGAGTTTATGCCGGGGGCAGGCTCTGTGTTTTCTATGCTCCTCCCTTTCCACTTCCTCCATGTAAATACACTTCTATAGCATTTCAGGGGAGAAGTGTCCAGGGCACCACCCCTTAGCAAAGAAAGCACAATGCATAATGAGTAACTTTATGATCTCTAAATATTGAGTACTGAGGTATTTTGTACCATCGAGGGAAATAAATGTAAAGAAGTATGGCTAGATAGGCCAAGTTTTGTGAATCATCTGAATCCATTTGAAACTGGTCAATAGGTAAAAAAAGCAAAAACATCAACCTCAGTTTAGCTGTAAGCACAAAACAGGAATTCCATTATAAGGTATTTCTAGATAGGCCAGTTTTGCAGACTTCATCTGGTATCTTAAAATACTTTGGGTCATCTGCAGAAGGAGGTACCTAGCTACAAGTTGTAAGGATTCTAAATATTATACACTTCAGCTGCCTAGTACATTTCTTCCCAGAGACAAAGCGCTATTGCAGCTGATATGATAAACCATTCGTTAAATAGGGAATTTCGATTCCCTCATTTCAATTACGTCTCATTACCAAGAACTGCTCATAGCTCAGAGTAGGAATGCAAGTCTACTTTTCTGATTTCAGGTTTCACTTTTTTATCCTGCCATTGTCCTCAAGAAGCTATGAATTATTAGCTCTAAATTAGTTTCAAATTATAATTCACACTTCAGATGACTCACACGCACTGACTGTTAAATTCACACAATGAAAGTCACCTAACCGTGTTTGTCATTTGCTCTAAACCCCTTTGGACTCTTCAGCCAGGTATGAATTGAGAACTCCTATCACCTCAACTACTCAGAATTTCATTATTAGGAATTACCATAGTGCTCAAAGTAATACTGTTTCCTTTCCATAAAAAATCTCTACCATTAAAATTTTTCACTGATTTGGGCTGCTATTTTGAACACACATTTGAAAAAGTTACATTACAACAAAGTAAACCCATGTCCTTGAATTCTAGAGGCAGGCAGAGAAAAAAAATCAGAATTCCTTCCTTCCTACATGGTGCGTCCTATCCCTCACCTCATAACCTTTTTTCTTATTATTTTTATCTACTTGACTTATTTTTCCAAATCTCTATATGAGGGGCTGATAATTACATTTACTATGAATACTTAGATGATGTTTACAGATCAAAAATTAAAATGATTTTTAAAAGAAGCAAAGATATGAACATAAACAAGAAGTGGCTTGGTACCAAGAATAGGGAAGACAAGAGTTCCAACCAAGGATTGCTTAAGGATGTCTGTCGAGGCTGTCCAACACCTGGAGTTTGCAGCAATGATTGACAACTGATGACTCACTAGCAACCCCCCGCCGAGCGGGCATCATATCCCAAGTAGTAAACACAGTGCTTGGGCAGAACAGATCCAGATTTTGGTCCCAGCTCTGTATGAGACAAATGATTTAACCATTTCAGATTCCAATTTCCTCACCTCCAAGATGGAGATTGTGGCAGAGACTGGCTAATTATTCTTCAAACTGTTTCTTCTTCTTGGACATACAATTTGACTGCATTTCTCAGCCTCCCTGCAGTCAGATGCAACCATGTGACTGGGCCAATGAAACGTGAGCAGAAGTGACAGATGCTACGTTCTGAAAAGATCCATAAAGCCTCCCACCTTTGGCCCTCCAAGCTCTTCTCCATCTTGAGAGACAGGATGGATGGAGATGTCTCAGGCAATCTTGGGAGCCACACGTTAAAGATGGTCTCTGAATCACCCCTGGTCACACAACCAGGAACACTAAATTGGATTTTGCTGCATGAGCAAAAAATGCATCTTATGTGTTGAGTCTTTGAGATTTGGGGTTTACCTGTTACTGCTGTTAGAGTTACCTTAACTAATACAGGGGTACTCATAGCATCTCTACCTCATGGGGTTGCTGGAAAGGTTAAAGATGACAATGCTTGCAAGTTCTTACTCTACTGCCTGATACACAGTGAGCCTTGTCATCAAATGTTAACTCCGTCTTAGCAAGTCGGAGTTGGCAGCCCTGGACCCAAAAGGAACCAGAGGCAGTGGTTACACATATTTCCATTGGTTAGCCAAACAGCTTTGAAAAATCACCTCCAGCATAAGCGTTAGGCGTTTTGAAGAATATGCTAATCAAAAATAATATATACTTCCTCAAATATTACTATGCATTTTACGACAAAATAAGGTAGGTAAATACTCTAGAGGTATTTTCACCCTGAACTCCAAAAAACTCCAAGCTCAGACAATGAAAAATCATGTTTCACACTTAAATTTGGTAAACCAGGTCTCATACTGGTTCGTCGAGTCTTAAATCACCTGTTACAATGGTTCAAAGATGCTTCACTGCAGCCTGAGTAAAAATGTTCACTTTCGTTAGCGAGGAGTTTAACAGTGATCTTGGGAGTTCATTCTGGTCCGTGCTCTGAATGCTAAGGGAAAAGGGTGGTAGGAGGGAAAAGGAGTTTTACCCTCCTCAGTGTTCCAAGGTGCAGCTTGGCTGGTAATCGCTGTGCAGGGCATCCCATGTGTTCTATTCCAGGTTTCAAATAGCAGTGTCTGGTCAGGAGGGGGCCCCAGAGAGAAAACAGGCTGGAGCTATTTCCTCAGACTCCAGCTCTGAATAAAGGAGACAAAATTTCTGGGGCTTCCCTGGTGGCGCAGTGGTTGAGAGTCCGCCTGCCGATGCAGGGGATACGGGTTCGTGCCCCGGTCTGGGAAGATCCCACATGCCGTGGAGCGGCTGGGCCCGTGAGCCATGGCCGCTGAGCCTGCTCGTCCGGAGCCTGTGCTCCACAATGGGAGAGGCCACAACAGTGAGAGGCCCACATACCGCAAAAAAAAAAAAAAGGAGACAAAATTTCAAGAGTTGGAAATCCCCACTTTTCCTCATTTGAAGGAAATTGATTTAAAATAAAAACATGTGGGAGCGACAGATGAAATGTACTTAGCAGGCAATAGGTTCATTCATACAGTCTTATTATATGTTGAAGTCCTAACCTCCAGCACCTCAGAATGTGACTTTATTTGGAAATAGAGTCATTGCAGATATAATAGTTAAGATAAGGTCATCAGGGTGGGCCTTAATCCAATACGACTAATATGAAAAGGAAAAATTTGGAGACATGCATAGCGGGAAGATAATGTGAAAACAAAGGCAGAGACCAAGGTGGTACTTCTATAAGTAGTACCAAAGAATGCCAAAGATTGCCTGTAAACCACCAGAAGCTAGGAGAGAGGCATGGAACAGATTCTCTCTCAGCTTTCAGAAGGAACTGTCCTGCCAATACCAGATCTTGGACTTCCAGCCTCCAGACTGTGACACGATAAAGTTATGTTGTTTAAGCCACACAGTGTGTGGTGCTTCGTTATGGCAGCAAACTGACACAGTATATATGTGGCAATAAATCATAACATGATTGGTCATAACAAAAGTGATCAAGTCAGTGCCTGGTTATTGTTCTTCCGGAAGAAAGATGCTAATGACTTACAGCCTTTTGGGAAATGCTTAAAGGAGATGTAATAATACTTGGTGTTGGCAAGGGAACTATTCATGTGGTATTGCCATGAGCAATCTCATTTGCTTCACTGGCACCTTATTGGAATGGAAAGATCTGTCCCTTTCCCTTAACATCTAGACATACTGCTTTACTAGGAGTAAAGTAGGCCCAGGAGCGAATGGAGCATAAAGGCGAAGTTTGTTCCAGTTAAGCACGTACTTTAAGCACGTACTTTAAGCACGTACTTTAATATCCGTAAATTCTCTTCTTTATTTTCCCTAAGGCTTTACTATTTAAAGTTTTTAACATAGATTTCGTTTTTGGCAACCTTCGTTTCTCTCTACTGGTTCCTCCACTAAAATGCAGAATTAGAACAAAATCAGAACCACCTGTGTCTCTTTCCTGATAATCAAACTGGCAAACAATGAAAAGGGCACAAAGGATCAGGTACAACCATAATGAATGAAGTGGATTCCTATACGTGGTGTGTATGCCCCACAGGATGTGTGCTATCTTCAGACTCAGAATGAACCAGAGGCCATGTGAAATGGGACTGCAGTTATCTTTTCCATGGTCCTAGCTTCCAAGTCCTCTCTGCAAGAAGAACTAGCCCTCTGGCCATGCTTCTGATATGGCCATTTTTAATTTTCATTTATATTTTTTGCGGTATGCGGGCCTCTCGCTGTTATGGCCTCTCCCATTGCGAAGCACAGGCTGCGGACGTGCAGGCTCAGCGGCCATGGCTCACGGGCCCAGCCGCTCCGCGGCACGTGGGATCTTCCCGAACCAGGGCACGAACCCGTGTCCCCTGCATCGGCAGGCAGACTCTCAACCACTGCACCACCAGGGAAGCCCCCTGATATGGCCATTTTTTTATCTACTGCTTTTCAAGGTCACACTCGTTCTGACCTCACATATTGAACAAAGCACTGAAACTCAGTATTAATGTAATTATTTACTTTCGATGGTAGATTTTCAATAACCCATATAACCTTAATTAGAACAACTATCATTTGTGAGATATACTACAATAAAAAGGAGAGACAAAAGGTTTAGTAGCTTTCTCTTTATAACGTAGAGGGCCGGAGTGAACCCATCTGTCAAAGGCAGTGGTTTCTACCACCCAAACCAGTGCTTCCCTCCGAAGGACATTCTATATATGTTGCAAGGAGACAAATTCTTCTTTTTTTATCTCAATATTTCCACTCAAGAAAGTTAACTGGGTCATCAGGCAAATAAAAGCCATGACACATACAACTGTGGAGTTGCAAAGGGCCATTGAAAATGTAAGGAATCCTCTTTCCCATTGCCCTGACATCACACAGAACTTCCAGCTGATTCCTTCCAGTGACAAGTAACCCATTCAAATTTTGGACTGCTGGATAAGCAGTTCTACCGATAAATATGTGGGCCATATTTTATCTAGCTGATCTCAGCCTTCAGCTATAGTTGAAACCGATTGGAAGGAAACAAAGTAAATTGACTTGGATGCATAGCTAGATGGCTTTGCTTTCCTAGCTGACTTACTTAAATTTAACAGGAAATGAAAATCAGATATCAGAGGAACAAATGGCAGACACCAACGTGTATTTGTATTAACTGAGTACCTACTATGTCCCCAGCACTGTGCCAGGAAATCAAAGGGAGATAGAAGTCAAGAATATCATCTTTATCCCCAATTAACTTAAAATATTGTCTAACCATGATTAAATATTTGAAACAAGTTCAAAATTAATGGAAGATATAGTATATATTTAAGTCCTAAGTTGGTCAATTTTGCAAGTGGTAATAGAAAATGGATAATTTCTACAAGTCATCATGAAGCAGCTAGGTCTTGACCATGCTTTGAAGGACAAGTAAGATTTAGAAAGTCGTAGGAACTAAGAAAATTTCTTTGAGAATATGTCTAGATTTGAAGGGCTATTAGACAGCTGTTCCAAAACACACAAAATAAGACAGGGGGAATTCTCTCATTATTTTTAAATGGGAATGGGAAAGGAATATTGAAATATAATCAAATAGAGATAGAGATTGTGAAAACGCCACTGTATCACAGGATGATCTGTGGAGAAAACCAAACTCTGCCCTTAACTTGGGGATCTTTCCAACTAAAAGATTAAATAAATAGTGTACATTTTCTCTCTCAAAGAAGATATACAATGTTATTAAGGAGTTCCTTCTGCATTTCTCAGTTATCTTTAATATCCCTGTTATGCACAAGTGAAAAGCTTTCATTCAGCTGATTAGAGTTTAATCTGTGTATCCTTCTTTATAATGTATAAATCTCCTTCTACCTCCTCCCAGAAGATCATATAGCTCTTCCATAGATGTACTTAGCTGCCTGATTAATTACTGGCCCTCTATGTAAATTACTGTCAAAATTAAGACGATCTTTTTATCACTTATTCAGCTTGATAAACATTTACAGTTTAACATATCTGACAGAGCCATTTGTATACTCCTATAATATAAATGAAGGTACATTAAAGCTACCGTAAGTCTATAATAATAGCCTTAAGATAATTTGCTAACTACAGACAGTTCCCTAAACAATTACAAGATGTTCTGTGTTAATTTAGAAAGTAATCCCAAACAAGGCATTTAAAGCCTAATAAGATGCCATTAAATGAAGGGAGACGGGAGGGGGAAAAGAGAAAGGAAACCCTAAGGCCTGAACTGGTAGAAATGATTCTTAAAGCCACTGACCCTTGCAAGATCCATGTCTTCCTTGGATTTCTAGACACAAAGCTGATTTGTAATTGAAGGTGCTGATCTAATTACTACATCCCAAATTGCATGTATTTCTTGTATTGAGTCACATCATCGTCTAATTATATGGAGCATTTATCAATTCGAAAGTCCATAGAAACAGTTGAGTTTCTATATGCAATGAGAATATGGTCTGTAAACTATATCACCATCAAGTGTGAATATCTTTAGCGACAACACTCTGCCTCTTGGTACTCACATGGATGTACAAGCCGAACTACGATATCAAAACACCTAGGAACAATTTTACAAAGAAATCACAGAAAAAGGCACCTGGTTTGCTCTTGGGTTTTCCGAGGCATGGATACCCCATGCGTGCCTGCTATGCCCTAGAAATATACACAGTGATACAGTCACCATTACCACAAGAAAAATAAAAAGAATAGCAACATACAGTTCTAAAATCTAAAAGACAAGATGCCTAGACAGCAATTTTTATCTCCATAAACTTGACTTGAGAGTTCAGTGCCTCAGTTAAAGGTGGATCACTTGACCAGGGCAACATAACAGTAAAAAATAGAGTTCGGCACGGCATAAATGTGCCTCTGTAAAATATAATTCCCATTAGTTAGGTTAATTAAGATTAACATGCAAGTCACTGAAAAGCCCCAAAGTAGACAAAAGACAATTTACCAAGGAAACATACAAAGTCAACAGCTGCATTCACTTTGAATCATTCATTTAACAGATTGGAAGGAGGGTCTTAATAATACTTGAGTTGTCACCATTGATTCTCAAAATGACATGGATCCAAATAGCTTACAAAAGCCAAAGGACAACTTGGTTTCTTAGAACAGATCTATGGACAATGTAGGGTAGTGCACAGAAAAAGGAAGTGAATCTAATCACATGTATAATCACTGTTATTAAACAGGATATACATATACATACACATACATGTATACATATGTGATCATGTTTTAGGTTTTGTTTTACTGAGATGAATGAAATGGCACTCATCTTGTTTGGCATTTTTCATTGGTTTAGCGTAGTGTTTTCACCCAAAATAATAACCCGCATTTCTAGTCAAATATATCACAAAGAAGCAAATATATCACAGCAAAAGACTAACACTAACTTATGCAATAGACAGAATCGTACTCCATTTTCTCAGAATGCAAGTGTGTGAATCTGTCATTGCTGAAAAAGCTTTCCCACCCTTACCTCCAGGGTCATGTTCACGCTACTAATGGCCACTTTTATTTCTCCATCTGAAAGTTCCTTCAGATTCTTCAGCATTGTCTGTTCAATACTTAAACCTGTGGATGAGAGAAAAAAACAGTATGTTATACTTGGGGAACTTTTTTGGTAATATCAAGGGATTATCTAAAGAAGTCGCCCTGTTAATTTCAGTATTTCCCCTCTCATATTTCTTTTAACCATAATAAACACACATATTAAGGCAAAAATCACATTACTGACAATGTTTGCATCAGTTAGGATCCCAGCAGGAAATAGCATTCACCCCTCAGGATGCAAAAGAAGATTCTTTAATGGCAGGACTCTTACAGAGATGTGGGCGGGACTGAGAAAACTAATAAAAGATAGTGAGGCATTCGGAGACTAGCAGAGGTTCAAAGGAGGGAAACAGGGATCTGGAACAGTAGAAGAGGGGCTGCCAGAAACTTAGCACCAAACAGGAAGGGAGCAGAGGGAAGAAATATTACAGCCTCTTCTCCTTCCTTTGATTCTCACGCCCCATATGTTTCTAACTCTTCCCATGGACCAAATCCAACCAGAAACCAGTAATCTTCAGGGGAGCCCAGAAGATCAAATACTCAGAGGTTAGACTCTGGAAGCCCATAGCAGACAAAAGCAGAGAAGGGAAGGGGAGGAGGTAAAAAAAAAAAAAAAAAAAAAAACTAGCATAACTAAGCAAATAACCAAATAATACCTAAGAAGGCCACAATTTGCTTTCAGGATGCATTAAGGTGAGCCTCCACGTTTTCAACTGTAATTTTACTCAAAATGCACTTTATAAATATGACCCATAAAACTATCATAATTAAGTTGGTCACCCTTGTAATAGGCTCTGGCAATAGGAGATATAGGATTTCTTAAATGATGGGAGGAATAATCTAGAAGGGATAAATTATCCAGAACTGCATAATTTTAGTCAGCTGACCAATGTGCTTCAATAACATTTATCACGGAAAAACAGGAAAGGCTCTGGCTTAACAATGAATTCTCACCCTAGGTTATTATATCAGATTAGGCCTAAACTCTTGAGAAGAAGACTTACAGTAAAGGCCAGTAAAGCACGTATCTCCTACCCAGGTGCATATTAAGACAGCAGAGTCAACTACTTGCCCTTCCAACTTAGAACACTGTCAACCACAGCAGTATGGGGAAACAGATAGATACTAAATATTTTTCTTCGACTTGAAGACTGGAAGGCTTCAATCTATCATACTACAGCGTAAAATGATTTATAGAATATATAGTGACATTAAAAGTTTGGTTTAATTTTGAAAATGAATGACAAAATGCATACCATCATGCAGCTATACATCCATGTACATCACGTGCACATGCACAAGAGCATATGTAACAGAAGGTGTGGCAGGTGCGTCAGTGTCCCGTCCACATTTCCTCAGACTTTCCCAATGCAGCGCCCTCAACCACTAGCACCTGCATCTCTTTCCTGAGGGCTTTCTCTGGCTGCCAGAGCCCACCCTGGGGGAATTAACAGTCCCTGGGACTAAGTACTCCTCAACATTCCAGTGGTTTGCTCGTAACAAAACCTGAGTTGTAGTGTTCATTTCTGTGTTGTCAATATGACTGATTTCAACCTGCCAACCCAACATCAACCCACTCACAAAATTCCGGAAAATTTAACAATCAGCTCTTGGAGCTCTGACAAACAAGTTGCAACATGCCACTGCACCCCTCGGGTAGGAAAACTCTGAGGTGCAATTTTACCCTCTTTTCTAGAGTTCCCTAGCGGGATGAAGGCCTGGTTTCCCACAAAGCTAACTTGCTTGTTAAAGCGCTCCATGCCCTATCAGTGTTTTCCGGGATCACCTACCAAATAAATTGCTTTGCCTAAGGCTCTGCCTTAAGGGATCCCGAACTAAGGGAGAAAGCTATGCACCTTAAAGATAGACTGTCTGGGTTTAAATCCTGGCCTGGCCACTTCCTAGCTGTGTGTGTGATGATGAGAAAGCAAAGATGCCTTTCTGTGCTTCAGTGTTCCCATCTGGAAATCAGGGATAATAAATAATTCCACCTGACAGGGTTGTCGTGAGGACTCTAATTCATGCAAAGTTATACCATCAGAACCTTGTACATATTAGGCACTTAATGAACTATAGCTATTTTTATTATTATTATTATTATTATTATTATTTATTAAACAATTGATCCAGGAAATCCACTCCCTTGACAAAGCCTAGACTTACAGAACACTTTTATCTGCTTAAGAGTCTTTTATTTTTTTCTAAAATTAATTGATTGATGAAATCTCATTGTGCTTGACATTGCTCCTGCCACATTCTCAAAATAGAACCCTCTCAGCACAGGGATTTCATGTGATGATGCATCTGGGGTGCCCATTAGATGCATGGATTAACCACACATCCAGACACGAAGGCCTCAGAGGAAAGCCTGCAGTACAGACTGTCTGCTTCCAGATGAGTTAACACGGTATGCCTGAAAATCTTCCACACCCTCCAGCAATAGGGAAGAACGTGAAGCCACACTCAAATTCACCTCCTGGGGCCCAGTAACACTCCACATCACAAACCATCCCTCCGCAGCAGCTGAGACAGAGCTGGGGACAGAGTCACTCACCCTGAGCACTGAATTGGGTCTCCTGCAGGACGCTGATAATGTCATCTCTTGGAGGTAAGCGAGGAAATTTTTCTTCCAGGATAGAAAGAATTTCCTCCTGCTTCTCTGAGATCTTCTTGGGTTCCATGGCCATCCACCTGAAAAGGATGCTACCTGAAAGGCATGAATAAGATCGCCTTCAAACTTTCCATTCAAGCCATGATGGGGCCCAGAAAAATAAATGTCTTCTGGTCTCTCAATCTCTGCTTCTACTTCCAGATTCCAGATTCTTGCCTGGGCCCTCATTGTGTAACATTCAAGGGACAGTTTTTAGAAAACGCTTCAGATACTGTCTGTCCTGCCTCATTGTTCTCTGAGTATTAATCCCAACAACTGAACTGACTATGGCACACTTTATGGCAGAGTTATACATAAAGGAACAAAATCTGTCTCTTTCCCCCACCCCACACAGTTACACAAAAGTGATAAACATTGGTTTTAAATGATTTTAGAATGGAAGTTAATGATAAACTATTTAAGGATATTAAATATGATTTAATATTTCCCTTTAATAATCTCTTTAAGAGATCACAGAGAAGATTGTTTCCACTCATCATGTTGCTGATTTCACATAAGAACTTCCTCCTTTTAAAAATTAAATGAAGGGAGATCAGCTCAGTGCTTTGTGACCACCTAGAGGGGTGGGATAGGGAGGGTGGGAGGGAGATGCAAGAGGGAGGAGATACGGGGATATATGTATATGTACAGCTGATTCACTTTGTTATAAAGCAGAAACTGACACACCATTGTAAAGCAATTATACTCCAATAAAGATGTTAAAAAAAAATTAAATGATTTCATAGCCTCAATGTCAGCACCAAAGGAATCTGATAAGGTAGTGAACCTCAAATCCACTCCCAATCTTCCAGGTACCACACACAGTTTTGAAGTTATTTACTAATATCTAATTATAAGGATTCATAAACTGGCTCTAAATCACAGGTTTCAATTACAAAGTGATTTGATAATACGAATGACTGACCTCTCACAAACTCCTGGAATTTCTACGCATAATCTCACCTTGAAAGGGAGGAGTTACCACCTGTCACATCTCCTTCCCCTGCATCCTGAGGCCAGACTAACACAGAGTCATGGGGGGAAATGGAAGTTTTGCTTAATGATGATTGATTAAACTCTCTAAAAATCCTCAAACTTATTGATTAATCAGCGTGTCACCATCTCTCTAGCTTTCAGTGTGGCCTAAATGATAATATAGGGAGAAGGAAAATAAAGAAAGTGGTAAGAATGTAAAAGGAGCAATGAAGTAATGAGTGAGGGAAAACTATGGTACATAATCTTGCCATCTACCTGGAGACCTATAGAACCTAGAGAATAGATACACGTTCACCATTAAAAATCCTGAAAAATCCCAAGCAAGTCATCTGGCTGCTCTGTTCCTACTTGCCTATTTTAAAAACAGAAATAATACTGCTTTCCCAGCTTATAAGGTTATATACTAAAAATCAATAAATGTAAACATCATAATGAAAAATAAATACTGCCAAACACATTTAAAGCATCTCATTCATTCATTCATTCCTTTAGCAAAGAACTACTGAACACCTATTATAAGCCAGGCACTGTGCTAGATGCTAATGATTCATGACTGGACTACAGCTAGCCTTGCCCCTTGAAGCTTATAGTAGTTAGGGAGATACAAAGAAGTAAACACATAAATTTTCAATATAAGGGGGATAAGAAATATTGCTGAGGAAATACACAGTACTCTGAATCTAGGCAAGAATTCAGGAGTCAGAAAAGGTTTCCTAGAGAATGAGTTAATAAGCTAAGCTGAGATTTAAATGATAACTAGGAACTTAAGGTGAAGGCAAGGTAAAAGGGACATCATGACCCAGGTAGATCATATGCAAAGGCACTGAGGTGGGAGAGGATTTGGACAGTTCAAGAAATGGAAAGAAATTAATTAGAACTAGAGAGTAGAGTCTTAAAGAAAAATGTTTTAAAAATCAGGTTGGAGAGGTAAACAGGGCTCAGGTCCTGAAGGGCCTTTCAAGCTATCTTAAAATTTGTCTTTCATATTCTAAGGGAAATGGAGAGTCACTAGAATTTTAAGCGGGGAGAGGTAACATGCTCAAATTTATGTTTTATAAGACTCACTCTGGCTACCATGAGGAAATGAATTAGACAAGGCATACTGGGAGAATCAGAAGGCTGTTTTAGATGAGAACTAAAGAAGGAGCAGTCAGTATGAAGGGAATTGAACAGATTCAAGGCAAATTATCATTTAAAGATGGGGCAGGGAGTAGCCAACTGGATTCTGAATACACCCTTTGGTCTGACAATTTCTAACATAAAGCCTGAAATATAAGGATGATTTTTACTCTCTTTGTTAAGGCTATGATGAATCTAAATTTCAAAAAAGATCTTCATACGCTTGCCAGATTACTTGTTCCAAGAACAAGGAGAAAATCTACATAAATTTTTGGGGAAAAATCTGTGAAGGCATCAGAGAGTTACCCAGGTGACTATCTCAGAAGCTACAATCCTGGAGAGAAAGTAAGTGCAAAGAGGTAAACCCAACATTTGATGTTGCTTTTCCCCTCTGAGTGTTTGCTAATTCATATTGTAGCCAATCACATGAGAAGATTAGCAGATCTAACAGCAGTTTCACAGGAGGAGGGAGACAAAAATTGGAGCTTAGAGCTCTCCACAGAAGAATCTTAAATATCCCAAGATTTGAGATGAGATCCCTGGAGAGAATGTCCCCACATCCTGGCATAAAGATTGGAAGGCAGAAGACCTAAATAGACATTTCTCCAAAGAAGATATACAGACTGCCAACAAACACATGAAAGAATGCTCAACATCATTAATCATTAGAGAAATGCAAATCAAAACTACAATGAGATATCATCTCACACCAGTCAGAATGGCCATCACCAAAAAATCTGGAAACATGGGCTTCCCTGGTGGCGCAGTGGTTGAGAGTCTGCCTGCCGATGCAGGGGACACGGGTCTGTGCCCCAGTCCGGGAAGATGCCACATGCCGCGGAGTGGCTGGACCCGTGAGCCATGGCCGCTGAGCGACCCAGCAATCCCACTACTAGGTATATACCCTGAGGAAACCAGAATTCAGAAAGAGTCATGTACCAAAATGTTCATTGCAGCTCTATTTACAATAGCCCGGAGATGGAAACAACCTAAGTGCCCATCGTCGGATGAATGGATAAAGAAGATGTGGCACATATATACAATGGAATATTACTCAGCCATAAAAAGAAACGAAATTGAGCTATTTGTAATGAGGTGGATAGACCTAGAGTCTGTCATACAGAGTGAAGTAAGTCAGAAAGAGAAAGACAAATACCGTATGCTAACACATATATATGGAATCTAAGAAAAAAACAAATGTCATGAAGAACCTAGGGGTAAGACAGGAATAAAGACACAGACCTACTACAGAGTGGACTTGAGGATATGGGGAGGGGGAAGGGTGAGCTGTGACAAAGCGAGAGAGAGACATGGACATATATACACTACCAAACGTAAGGTAGATCGCTAGTGGGAAGCAGCCACATAGCACAGGGAGATCAGCTCGGTGCTTTGTGACCGCGTGGAGGGGTGGGATAGGGAAGGTGGGAGGGAGGGAGATGCAAGAGGGAAGAGATATGGGAACATATGTATATGTATAACTGATTCACTTTGTTATAAAACAGAAACTAACACACCATTGTAAAGCAATTATACTCCAATAAAGATGTAAAAAAAAAAAAAGATTGGAAAAATACAGTCTGCAGGGCAAATATGACCTACTGCCTGTTTTTATAAATAAAGTTTTATTGGAACAGAACCACACCTATTAATTTACATATTTTTCATGGATTTTTTTGTAATGACAGGGTTGCATAGTTGCAACAGAGACCACAGACCTGCAAAGTCTAAAATATTTACTATCTAATCTGACACAGAAAAAGTTTGCTGAGTCCTGCCTGTAAGAAAAGGGGGAAGCAAAAATAGACCAGTCTTCATGAAGTCTGAAATCCTGATTTGAATCAGCTCAAACACAGAATACATTAAGTTTATCTGACACTCTTCTAACTGCCTTTGAGGTGCAAAAGTAAATCCTCTCCATAGCAAAGGAATTTCATCATCTATAGCATCATCTCTACATTTTGCATATACATATTCAGCATTCAGTAAAAAATTACCAAGCATAAAGGAAATATAAACAAATGAATGGAAACTCCAGAGGAAAAAACTTGAGAAGAAGAATGGAAATAGAATCGAGGGAATACAAAAATTAGCTGGAGAATTAGAATCTACAGATAAAATGTTCAAAAGAAATTTTAAGGCTATAAATTTAATAACTGAACAAAAATATCTGTAAACAACAGATTATAGCAAGGAAAAAGTTAGCGAATTGAAAAATATCTTAGAAGAAAATATCCTCACTGACGCATGGAGAGAAAAATGGTTAAAAATATAGAGATGAGCATAAGAAACATAGGTGACATAGAAAAAAGACATATGTAATAGGAATCCCCCTTGGAAAGGAGAGAGAAAAGTGGGCTGAAACAATATTTGAAAAACAGTGGTCAATCATTTTTCAAAATTAATGAAAGATACTACTCTAATACTCAGGATGAATTATGAACCCAAATAAGAATAAATACAAAGAAAAACACCTCTAGGCACATGACAGCGAAACAGCTAAAAATTACAGAGGGAAAAAGTTTTAAATATATTTTAAATAAATATATTACTGTCAAAGGAACTACAATAAAACTGAGAGCTAATTTCAACTAAAATGATGAAAATCAGAAGACATTGGAATTATAGCTTCAAAGTGCTGATATAAAATAATTGCTGATGTTGAATTCTATACTGAAATATAAGAAAAAAATGAAGGCAAAATAAAGACATTTTCAGAAATATAAACTGGAAGAATTTGTCCCAAGAAGAACCCACACTAACAAAACAGTAAAGGCAGAGGGAAATTATTATAGATGGAAGCAAAGAAATGCAGGGAGGAAGGAACACCGGAGAATATAAATATGTGGGTAAGAATAAATCAATATTCACTGTATAAAACATTTATAATATGGAGTTTAAAATATATGTGTCATTCAAATACATTTCAAAAAAATAAAGAAAATCTTAGTAAAAAATAAATAAATAAATAAATACATTACAGTAGTAACAAATTGCAGAATGAACTAAGTAGAGATAAATTGCTCTAAGGTTCTTGGATGATCAGACAAGTGGCAAAAATATCGATTTACAAGAGGTTTTAATGGTATTTTGTAATCTTTATTATAACGCTAAAATAATTTTCTAAAAAAGAATTCATAACTAGTAAGCTAATGGAAGGAAATGTAATAGTAAAAGTCCTTATTTAGTTTAATAGCAGTAAAGAAATGAGGGGAAAAGGGGAAAATGTGAGATAAATAGAAATAGCAAAATGACAAATTAAACCCAAATGTTAGAGCAATTATATTAATGTAAACAGACAATTAGTGTTCAGTGGGTATAGAGTTTCAGTGTTGCAAGACAAAAAAGTTCTAGAGATCTGTTGCACAATAATGTGAATATACTTAACACTACTGAACCGTACACTTAAAAATGTTTAAGATGGTAAATCTAATGTTATGTGTTTTTTACCAACAACAAACAAGTAAACAGACAAAGTACTTCCATTAAAAGACAAAAATTATGAACCTGAATTTAAAAAACTACAATAGCAATATACTGTTTACAAGAGCACACCTTAGATATAATGATATTGAAAAACAAAGTAAAAGAATAGAAAAAGATGTAATATTGATATAATATACTATTATTAGATAAAGTAGACTCTGACAAGAAGAATTACTTGAAATTAAGACAAATATGTATTTATTATTAAACATTCAACCATCAGGTAGATACATCAATCCTAAATTTATATGAGCTAATAACATTACCTAATAGCTTCTAAATATGTAAAACAAAAAACTGGCAAAACTGGATGAAGAATGAGATAAAAACACAGTCTCAGTGGAAAATTTTGCACACACATCTCTCAGCAACTCTAAGAACCAGCAGGAAAAAAAATCTGTAAATATGTAGAATATTTGAGCAACATGAGTAACAAAGTTGACCTAATTAACATAAATTGAACATTGTTATCAACAATGGCAGACTATACTTTCTTTTCTAATACAAATGAGACATTAACCAAAATTAACTACCTGTTGAGACAAAAAAATCAAGCCTTACCAAATTTCAAAGGATTACAATCACATAGTTATATTCTGTGGCCATCATGAAAATAGTCTAAAAATCAGTAATAAAACAAAACTAGAAAATTTCCAAATGTTTGAAAAATAAACAATGCACTTCTAAATAACTCATGGTAAAAGAAGAAATTACAACATAAATTACAATATATTTTAATTGAATGATAATGAAAATATGACATTTAGATTTGTAAGATGCAACTAAAGCTATGCTCTGAGGACGTTTTATATCCTGAAAAGCATAAGATGTTAAAAAAAAAACTGACAAGTTCAACTAAAAAAATGTATAAGGAAGGATATAATAAAGGTAAGAGCAAAACTTAAAGACACAGGAAAGAAACACGTATACAGAAAATAAAACAACAAATTGATACTCTGAAAAGACTAACAGGTTTTTAAAAACTGTTCAAGAAAAAAAGAGAGAGAAGAATGATAGAAGGTATAATTTTCCAGTATTAAGAATGACATGTGACATACTACAGATTCTAACAACATTAAAAGAGAAGTACAACGTTAATAGATTTTAAATTTTAGAGGAAATGGACATTTCTGGAAAAACTCAACTTGCCAAAACTGGCAGGAAAAGAAATTTAAAATCTGGATGGTTTTGTGTTTAGTTTAAAATGAATCCATAGTTTAATAGCCATAGTTCCACACATTTAAAAAATACTAATTTTACACAAATTCTTCTGAAGATTAGAAAGAGAAAACACTTCCCATCTTATTTTCTGAATCCAGCATAATCTTCATACCAACACTCAACAGAAACATTACAAGAAAGAAGTAGAGGCAGGTCTCTCTCATAAACGTAGTTGCAAAAAAGTTTTTTAAAGCTAGTCCCAAATCAAATTAGCAATATATAATAGGATATTGTATTGTCACCAAATAGGGATTTCCTAGGAATTAAAGGACAAATTAACATTCCAAAGTTAATTAATATAATTCACCACACTAACAGAAGAGAAAAATCAAATGACCACTTCAGTAGATGTCAAGTAATGAAACTACTTGATAAAATCCAAGATTTAATCATATAAAATCTCAGCCAAGTGGAAATAGAAGACAATTTCCTTAATTTGATGAAGGGCATTTGTAAAAACCAAATAAGGAAAGCAAACATTATATTTAACTGTGAAATACTGAAAGACTTCCACCTCGAATCAGGAATGAGACAAAGATGCCTGCTATTTCTATTTCTATTTAACACTTCAATGTGAATCCTAGCCCAGAGAAATAACACGGGTAAAAGAAGCAAAAGTATAAAGAAAGAAAAGGAAGAAATAAAAACTGACTTCTTCATAGATGGTATGTGTATGAACTTACAAATGAAAATACAAATGAATTATTCATTAATACAAATGAATTAATTAACTAGTAATACAAATAGTAATAGTAATACAAATAAACTTAAAATAGTAAATAAATTTTGCAAGGTTGATGGATATAAGGTCAATAATACAACCCTTGTATTTCTATAAACAATCATGAACAATTAGAAAATCAAATTTAAATTAAAAAACTGTATTAGCATCAAAATATAAATATTTAGGAATAAATTTCACAAAAATGTGCCTGGCTTACAGTCAAATCAAGAATCCAATTTCTTCAATTTGGGGATCTTAATTTTAAAATACATAAAAAGGCAGTATTCAGAAATTAATATAACAGATATTGCACTAAACAGAATCCTACACAATAACTCAATGAAAAGAAACTTCTGACATTATAATTAGGTTTACCTTGACAATTAAAAAGGAGAAGATGTTGTGATGTAAGTAGGAAAAAAATAACTCAAAAAATGGCCACCATACTCTGAGTTGTTTTTACTGCAGAAGAAAGGCTCTGGCCCAACGTTATCCAAGAGGCTCATCTACAGCAAATTTTTCTACTTCACTTTAGAGACCCATTTAGCGACATACTTAGTTAAATATCAGTATCAGGATGTGGAGCAGCCAAAGGCACCTCTTTGCAAAATCAAACCTATTTTTGGCATAAGAGTTGACTTAACATCCAGCAAATTCAGCAGAACTAAAAAATACTTAAATCCATATACATGTACCCAAATGTGTCCCAGCTATTCACAGGCCATGGGGGATTAACGACAAGCAACAGAGCAAGCAAGTATAATAAAATAGTAACAGGGGCTTCCGTAACAGGGGCTTCCCTGGTGGTGCAGTGGTTGAGAGTCCGCCTGCCGATGCAGGGGACATGGGTTCGTGCCCCCGTCCGGGAGGATCCCACGTGCCACGGAGCGGCTGGGCCCGTGAGCCATGGCCGCTGAGCCTGCGTGTCCGGAGCCTGTGCTCCGCAACGGGAGAGGCCACAACAGTGAGAGGCCCTCGTACCGAAAAAAAAAAATAGTAACAAACATTTCATTCCATTAGAAAAAAAAATCAACCACATATACTTTATTGAAAAGAATGGAGAAGTGAAGGACCTCTTGCCAAAAGCAACTTTAGTGCATTAATATCAAACATGATCTAATGAAGTCAGAAGTTGTTTGGGGAAAACATTCACCACAGTCAAGGCATATTCTGCATGATAAATTCTTAGCAGAAAAGAAGGGATTTAAACCTCTTCCCTGTTTCACCTGGGATCATTTTCTTTTTCATACTGAAACAAAAAAAATTAAAGGATGAATAATAGAGAGAGGGAGGGAGGGGGAAGGGAGAAGAAAAGAAAAAAATAGAAAATACAACTTAGCTTATATTTCTGCCTGAACAGTGATAAAAAGGGAGCATATTATTCAAATGCTTAGTAATCTTTTTTTTAATAGTCATCTTTTTTTTTTAATTTTTTAAATTTATTTTTGGCTGCGTTGGGTCTGTGTTTCTGTGCGAGGGTTTTGTCTAGTTGCGGCGAGCGGGAGCCACTCTTCATCGCGGTGCGCGGGCCTCTCACTATCGCGGCCTCTCCCGTTGCGGAGCACAGGCTCCAGACGCGCAGGCTCAGTAGCTGTGGCTCACGGGCCTAGTTGCTCCGCGACATGTGGGATCTTCCCAGACCAGGGCTTGAACCCGTGTCCCCTGCATTAGCAGGCAGATTCTCAACCACTGTGCCACCAGGGAAGCCCTGCTTAGTAATCTTATAAATTTAAAATGTCTGAATTTAAGAATAAAATTTATCTGTATATGGCAAAAGAAATAATTAACACTCTAAGGTTGAGGAAATGTTCTGGTTTTATATCTTGCAGAAAAAATAATTTCTTTCCCCTTCCCCCAACACAGGCCATCCCCCTTCCTAAGCAAAACAGCCGCTTAATTCCTTTTGGACTTTGTAACCATTTTGGGAGATGGATGATTCACTCTTTGGGCAAGAGAGAAAAAAAAAAAAGAAAAAAAACTGGCTCTGTTCCTTTCCTATTTTACCTCCTTAAAAGGATCTTTTTGAAGCTGTTAATCTAGGCTACGAAAATAGCAAGCAACAATTCTTTATTAAAGTTCAAATGGAATGACCACCAGAAGGAGAGAGTTGTTTCTTTAAAACCTATGGCATAGTTTTTCCGCATCCTAAGCTAAGAACAAGCTGTTATCTGTTTCACTATTCAAGTTGTGGCACTGTCAAGGCTTTATACACATAAACATGAAAGGCCGGGTGAAGTGTGATTTTGATGGAAACCTGCCTGGTAATCAGTGGCTGCAATCTCATCATTGCCAGCTGGTTCTGGGAAGCACACACACACACACACACACACACACACACACACACACACACACACACACACACATATGTGGGCACAGAAACCCCCAATGCGATGATTCAGCAATTTAATGGACCTTAAATTTGGCACTTACCCTCTAGTAAACATTTCTGCAGGAAATAAAAGAATACAGGTTGAGGAGTCTGGCAGGTCTATAATTGTTTGCTTTTGGTACAAACCCAGGGCATAACCAAACACCAAGTTTAGGCCACCATGACTGTATAATGTGACTTTTAGATAGAACAGGTTGCAGCTTGTTTGAAAATGATAACAGTAAAATCTTAGAAGCAGGTAGTAGGAGGGAGAAAGTAGAAAGAGGAGGAGGAGATGAAAAGAAAAGTCAGAAGAAAAGAAAAAAAAGCAAAGAAACAGGAACCACAACAGCAAAAACAGAGATGGGAAGGGGATGAAAAGACACATTTCCAAAAATCAGGGTTACTTACGATCTCATCTGAATGAGCACATTCTTTTCTTAGACAAATAATTTCTTACACAAATAATTAAAAAGTAATCTCCATAAGTAAATCTATGCCTTTTCAGATGAAAGCGAAGCTAATGATCTGTATCCTGAAATCTCTAAGTTTGAGGTATGTCCTACTGAAAGACAACAGCAAGACCTAGCTATTGTAACAAGTATTAATTCAAGAAAACACAAATTATGTCAACTTTGTTAAATCCCCTACGGAGCCTGAACACATATTAGCCATGGCTGGGTCACCTGTTGACATTTATCCATAACTCTCCTGCCAAGGTCCATATGACAGCATGACAGGGGAGATTATTAGATAAACACAGCAGGTTATTTCTACACTGGCAACTTGATACCTACTTCTAATCGGTATACAAATGATCTTTTAACGGCATCCATAATAATCAGGTTCTATCTCCATATCTGAATATAATATTATCGCATAATGCAAACATTTTGATATACAGCTACAGCAGTGAGTATAAGACTACAAAAGATTCCAATATGACTGATTTTAAGTATTAATATCCTGTATTTAGAGAAAAACATCAGCATGTATAGAAAAGAGATTTGGAACAGGAAATACGTTTACTAGACAAGATGAAGCTAATTAAAACCATCCCCATACGCTGACCGAGGAGCAGAAAGTGTGTGATGCACTCTGCCCAGTTCCTGTATAAAATGCTATTACATATGTAAAAGTCGGAGGATGCCTATGACTATTAGGTGTCTTTTCAAGAAGACTGACATAAGGAAAAAACCTTTAGACTTAGATGTTCTTTTAATAAGGAACTGGTATATGTGTTTGTTTTAGTAATAATATGAATTTTACAATTAATTATATTTCTATTTTTTCATTGACTCCAGGAAGCTCAAACTTTCAAACAGAACACCACTTTTACTTCTCCAAATTTATTTATTTGTATGTTTCCTGACTCTGACCCTTTTTTCTGTTTTGTTATATTTACATGCATTTTTGTAAGCCACTTCAAATATTCTATGGAAGAAGAAAGGACACAAAAAATAAAATAAATAAATAATAGATGAATAGATGATAGATAACTGATCTATGCAAATAGATACTACATTTAATATAAATATAGAGATCTAATAACAACGAGAGTGTATACTATATGATTCCATCTATATAATATACAAAACAGACAAAAACCAATCTCTAGTGTTATGGGGGACACAGAGGGGTGGTAAAATTTAAAGAAAAGCAGGAAAGTGTGTGCCGTAAAAATCAGAATATTGGTTACCCTTACTTACTTAGAGAGGGAGTGAGTGGTGATGGGGAGGGGCACAAAGCGGTCATCTGGTTCTACTTCTTAACCTGGTTAATTGTTAAAAGGGTGTCCCTTTTGTGATATTTCACTGAGCTGTATATTTATATTTTTATATTTATGTTTTGTATTCTTTTCTGTGCATGTATTATACTCCATGAAAGGGTTAAACTTATATATATAAAGTGGACAACCAAAAGATGAAAATAAAAACAAATGTTTGCAAAATACGAAAACAAGGATTTCTAAAAGCTAAAAAAGTGGGGAGTTATTATTGGAAGAAACAATGTTCAAATTCTGGACATTAAGAATATTGTAGGGGTGGGCTGGAATGAAATGGAAATTACCATATCATAGTACCAATTAAATCAATATAGTCTTAAAAACAGAAACTATATGAACAATCTTGCAAAATTCATTTTATGACAGGATTTATTGAGGGTCTATTATATGACAGGCACTGTTCCAGGCACCAAAGATAAGAACAGTGGAACAGTAGGCTCAATCTTTTGCACATTAAGGAACACACAGAAAACTAGATTTTTTTTTCAGCCTACCAGGCTAGGAGGCATACTTAGGGTCCTCCCCAAGGACTGAGGGGATCAATATCTTGGCCCACTTGAAATCCACTTACAGCACACCAGTGTGCCTCAGCATGATGGATTTTAGGATATGATCATGAGAATGAAAGGCAAAGAACAATCAAATTGATTAAGTACTGAGTTTGGAGTACATTCAGATTTTTTTGGCACAAAGTTTATAATATATCTTCCATAGAGGTCCAATTATGCTGTTTTTAAAGATTCTTTCAGGTCTTGACTGTAAATATTTAACCCTCATGACATCTGGAAACAGACATTTTTCAAAATTCTTTATGGCAAAGGTGTGTGTAGAAATTTGCATCCCTTCAAGACCTAGAAGAATGCATAATACATGTTCTAGACATGGGTGTCAAATTAATGATCATTTTGAGCACCCCAAAATACAAAATAACATAGCTATTTCCAGAGAAAACTCTTTAGAAAGAATTATGTTATGAAAATAATGAATCCTAAAATTATTTACAGGCGCATAAAAGAAGTTCCCTTTAAAACTTCCCTGTAGAGTTAGTGTTAATACATGATTGGAAAACTATAAAATCTAAGTTTTGGTTTTTTTGGTTTTTTTTTTTTGCGGTACGCGGGCCTCTCACTGTTGTGGCCTCTCCCGTTGAGGAGCACAGGCCCCGGACGCGCAGGCTCAGCGGCCATGGCTCACGGGCCCAGCCGCTCCGCGGCATGTGGGATCTTCCCGGACCAGGGCACGAACCCGTGTCCCCTGCATCGGCAGGTGGACCCTCAACCACCACGCCACCAGGGAAGCCCTAAAATCTAAGTTTGAGCTTAGTGAACATAACAAAATTCGACTTGGTTCCTTTCTTATATTTATTAAAAGATTCAAGAGGTTTTAAAAATTGGCCCATTGACCTTCTCACTCTGAACATTTCAGTTACCTTTTTAAAGTCAAACTCCTCGGATCATAATCCTCCCATTCCCTTTTGGCCAAACTGTTCAGTGATGTTTCACCTCCCTTCCATGTAATGTATACATGCATATGCACATGCACACACCTTGGTCAAAGGTCCCCAGAGCCCTCTTGCCACTATAATAAGACACCCATGTCTACTACCTCCCAGGCTTCAGTGTCTCTGGCTTCCTCATGACAGCGTCTGTATTGGCAGTCTTCACAGGTAGAGGCACTGTATCCATTCAAATTCCAATTTCCAAGCAACAAGGAAGTGATGTCCCTATCCTGCCAGCTTTCCAGTGCCATCTCAAGCCCAAAGTTATGAAAAATATCTGATGTTAAGAAAAACCAAGGTCCTTTACCATAGTTCTAATTCTTGGTAGCTTTGAAAACTAAAACTAAGGTAACTAACAAGAGGGTCTGCATCCCTTCTAATTCCCTAAATCTGAATATCATCATTGTTATCATCATCATCATCATCAACAACAAAATCATATCCTTGTTCCAGTGTACTGCAGTTTGATATTATTTTATTACTTATAGAAAATCATGATGAACTATTCCTCGACTACATTTCTTTCCTACTAAACAACACGTGTAGTTTTTTGAACAATAAACCAAACTTCTTAGTTTGCAAAATGTTTAAACAGCATATTCTCTAGTGTTTGCCTGCACCACATATTTGCACTGCCAAACAACTTCCTTCTTGGCCGAGATCCCCGATCGCCTTTATTTCCCTTCTGCTCTGTCATAAATAAATGATTGCGCTTACTTAGTTTACTTGAAGGCACAGTTTCCCAGAGAGCAGTTTTACAGATGTCCAGAGCCAGAAAAGTATTTAAAACAGGTTGACTGGGGCCGTTGGTTCTAAGACATTTGTCGGAACTATAAAAGTCTAGGACCTTTTTCTCTCCAAATTCTGGTAGTAGTAGAGGAGGCAAAGGAAAAAGGCCTTAAAAGAGATGTCACGTATTCTTGGGCTTCTCTTTCGTTTTTTAATTCTTTCAGCCTGTTAATCACTGCTTTTCACTTTCCTATGTCAAAAACTTCTGAGAGATTAGATCACTCCCTAACACCATACACAAAAATAAGCTCAAAATGGATTAAAGACCTAAATGTAAGGCCAGAAACTATCAAACTCTTAGAGGAAAACATAGGCAGAACACTCTATGACATAAATCACAGCAAGATCCTTCTTGACCCATCTCCTAGAGTAATGGAGATAAAAACAAAAATAAACAAATGGGACCTAATGAAACTTCAAAGCTTTTGCACAGCAAAGGAAACCATAAACAAGACCAAAAGACAGCCCTCAGAATGGGAGAAAATATTTGCAAATGAATCAACTGACAAAGGATTAATCTCTAAAATTTACAGGCAGCTCATGCAGCTCAATAACAAAAAAATAAACAACCCAATCCAAAAATGGGCAGAAGACCTAAATAGACATTTCTCCAAAGAAGATATACAGACTGCCAACAAACACATGAAAGAATGCTCAACATCATTAATCATTAGAGAAATGCAAATCAAAACTACAATGAGATATCATCTCACACCAGTCAGAATGGCCATCATCAAAAAATCTAGAAACAATAAATGCTGGAGAGGGTGTGGAGAAAAGGGAACACTCTTGCACTGCTGGTGGGAATGTGAATTGGTTCAGCCACTATGGAGAACAGTATGGAGGTTCCTTAAAAAACTACAAATAGAACTACCATATGACCCAGCAATCCCACTACTAGGTATATACCCTGAGGAAACCAGAATTCAGAAAGAGTCATGTACCAAAATGTTCATTGCAGCTCTATTTACAATAGCCCGGAGATGGAAACAACCTAAGTGCCCGTCGTCGGATGAATGGATAAAGAAGATGTGGCACATATATACAATGGAATATTACTCAGCCATAAAAAGAAACGAAATTGAGCTATTTGTAATGAGGTGGATAGATCTAGAGTCTGTCATACAGAGTGAAGTAAGTCAGAAAGAGAAGGACAAATACCGTATGCTAACACATATATATGGAATTTAAGAAAAAAAAATGTTATGAAGAACCTAGGGGTAAAACAGGAATAAAGACAGAGACCTACTGGAGAACAGACTTGAGGATATGGGGAGGGGGAAGGGTGAGGTGTGTTAGGGCGAGAGAGAGACATGGACATATATATACTAACAAACGTAAGGTAGATAGCCAGTGGGAAGCAGCCGCATGGCACAGGGAAACCGGCTCGGTTCTTTGTGGCTGTCTGGAGGGGTGGGATAGGGAGGGTGGGAGGGAGGGAGACAAAGAGGGAAGAGATATGGGAACATATATATATGTATAACTGACTCACTCTGTTATAAAGCAGAAACTAACACACCATTGTAAAGCAATTATACCCCAAAAAAGATGTTAAAAAAAAAAAAAAAAAAAGAAAAAACTTCTGAGAAAAGTCTTTGTCCACCATGTTCAAGACGGATTGTTGGAAGGAGAAAAAAAGCTTTACACAAAACCCCAAGCTGCCCTACACAAGATAATATGGAGTTTTTGTGGTTAATTTTGTGGCACCAAAGTCAACTGACAATTTCCAGCTTGGAAACCACTATTTAGAAGAGATGGGCTCCACTGAGGAAGATGAAAGAGAGGTGAGGATAATTGACGATGGTGTGCGTAAAGCAGGCTGGTGAAGGTGGAAAACACCACATGATGGGGGGAGAAGGAGGTGGCAATTTGACCATAAAAGCCCTGCACAATATCACCAAAACGAAGGTGTGTGACTTTGCCATCCAAGCAGTATTATATAAACGAGGCATGTATAAGTACCAGCAGATATTTCCAGGTAGGGGTGTGGAATTCTGGCCCATATCCACTCTGTTCTGGAGCAAGAATCACCTCTGGAAGCTGTTAGATGGCCAGAGGAGCTATTCCCGCTCCCCAGCAGAAGTGCAGCAGGCCCATTTAATATGCTGATCTGCTGCAAGAACAAAGATCCTTCATGCCTGTTTCTAAATGCACATTTTTAATATTCAATATAATGCTACTCTTTAACAAACTCTTTACTCCCTGCCTCTCTGATGAAGCTTCCCGTGGTCTTGAAAGGGATTGTTAACCCAAGAATGGATCGCACTCTTTCTGCATGAGCGAGTCAAGAGACACTCCATTAAGCCTTCCAGTATTTAATAGAAAGAGTCATCTCTCACCTCTGAGCAGATGAGCCAGCTGCTCGGTGATGAGCTCGGGAGCCTCCTGGAGAATCTCTTTCACCACCAGAGACGAGGAAGACTCTCGGTACTCAAACCCGGCATCGCCCTGCTCAACTGGATTAATGACCTTGACGACTGCTGATTCTAAAGTTTTGTCCTCACTGTAAAGCAAATGGAGGAAAGGAAGAGGAAGAGATATGGCATGTTTTCTTACTTTTTGGAATTATTTAACCTCTGCCTCCACACAAATGACCTCCTCTCAATAGCCAAATACATATGTAAGTTCACATGACTTATTCTACGTGTTATCACATTTCATTTCAACTAATCACCTCCCCAAGAGTCTTAGAAGACCTTCACACCTTAGTACCTCTTCACACCTCTTGTTTTGCTGTTGGACATAATAATAACAACAATAAAAATCATTGTTATAGCTAATATTTACTGAGCTTTCACTACAGGTCAGACACTATAATAAATACTTTCAGAGTATTATCACATTTTATACCATAAAATGACCCTATTCAATGGGTTCTATTAAAATCCCCATTTTACAATGGGGGAAAAAGGCATGAAAAGGTTAAGAAACGTGACTAAAACAACATGGGGAATATAACCAATACTTTGTAAAAACTGTAAATGGAGTGTAACCTTTAAAAATTGTATAAAAAATAAGATAAAAGTGACCAAGGTCACATAGCTAGTAAGTAGATTACTTGTATTTAAACTCTATCTAGTTCCAAAGTTCACACATCCAGTTATGGTGCTGGAGGAAAAAATACTACTGCCTTATTTATTTCCACATCATTCTTTTTACATGAGATAGAGCTGGCTTTTATTGAAGGCAGGAAGAAAGATGTGGGTAAAACTGTATTCTTTCTGTCTGCCAAAAACCAAAGAATGGCAAATGAAGAAAATGATCTCAATTTGATATTGAAAAACATCCTATTTCATAAACAATCCAAAAGCCAGACTTCACAACTTCAGTCTGAAAACCAGCATGGTTTCCATTTTAATTGGTTACAAAACTCTCCCTAAGATCTTGACTGAAACACATGTTTCATAGTTCACTCCTTTGGCTTCCTGCATTGTTTTTGTCCACATCTACTTGTGTTATAGTTGGTTTGAAAAAGTTAACACGTAAGTTTAGCCAAGCATGTGATCATCCTGAACGCTAATAACTGAAGACAGTCAAATAACCTATGAATAACTCTCAGCCAGTTGTCAACAACTGATTGATAAATATTATTCAAAAGAATTTTATGTGTTTCAAATAACATTGGGATAAAAACAGCCCACACAGGCAGATTATTTTCCAAACTCTTTATAACTGAATGAACTGCATGACTGATTCAGTGTATTCATCCCTAAAGATGCTTCCTTAAGAAGGTTAGATTAAAAATTAGATACTTGTACACGTTTTTATTTCATGTATACTAAGATCAGCGTCCACCTGTGAATGTCATCAATGATCAGCAAATTGGCAAAATGTGCAAAAAAACTATCATCTCAAACTACTGGGGACTCTTCACTCATTAGCAACAGAGAGCTTATCAAAATAGGACTCTTTGCGATGGGCTGTAAGGTCCTTGAAAGCAGGGAATTTGTCTCATTCTTCTTTATGTACATGTAAATTCATGTACCAGTTAGCAACCCTTAAGGACTTACTGAAGGAAGCAGAAGACCCATGTTCTCATCCATTTGCAACACTGGGTTTCAGGTTTCTTGTCCATAAAATAAGGAGTTCAAATTACATGAACTATCAAAAATCCATCCTGCTTTTATAGTATAGTGCTATGAATAAATGAGCCAGTGATCAAAGGGCTTTCATAGCCCATGTACATAATTTTCCATTTCACTACTGAGATAAGAATCTTTCAGTTTTACTTAGTGTTTAATTTCAATCTTCATTATACATTTTCAGCAACAATACACAGGACTGTCGCGTTGCTATAAGAAAGTGTTTGAAATGATTTAAAATTATAATTTTGGTCTATTTTACAAGAACTTTCCACTCAAAGATGTCATATTTGAAATGCCAAAGTAAAAACAGCGAACTGGCATAGCCTGAATTTTGACGTAAGAGAAAAAACACATTCCCTTTCCTGTGAATGTCCTTGGCCTTTAATACATCTCCCTAAACTACAAAAAATCCTGAACAAGGTAACACTTGGCTCAAAAGAACCTTTGTTAAAAGATCAAACCTCCCTCCAGAGCCTCATGTGAAGCCTTACCTCGCCAGCATGTTGCTGCCAACAAGTGTTAGAGATAACTTCCCTTCATCATTTAGCTGATGCAGATTAATTTCATCTCGGAATATGTGGAATGATTCAGAGATATTTAGCTCTTCTAAAATAAACCTTGTCTCGGTAAAGTAGGTGAATTCAGATCTTGATATGTTCAGCACGGGCAAACAGAGAACCTCAGGTGGGCTGACCTACCAGGAAAAAAAGACTGAATCACTGACAGCAGCAGGAGGAAAGAATACAACTACATTTTCTCAAACCTGAGGACAACTGGAAGGGGAACGAAAGTCCTTTGGCCGTGCTAAACCACTGGACATTCATAACCAGCTTTTCCTGAACCCAATTAGCAGAGCATTTTCCTTGGGTAAGTGGCCCCTAATTTTCTTTAACCTCTTGTTACTCCACATGAAACTTCTCGTGCCTTTCTTGAAATATTTTATGTCTCTTTGCACCCCTTCCACGAGTGAAAAATATACAGACACATTCTCTTCTTCATAGGAAACAAATTCACATGTCTTTATGGAATCAGCAGAAAATTAGAACGATTACAGCAGGATAGGTCAAGACTGTGGTGACACAGAAGGCCTATATGACCCATCTATATTGGATGCCTGCCACTTGGCTCCAGCCAATTGTTTCCATGCAAAAAATTCAGGTCCAGGATAGGTAAATCTTTCAATTACTCAAGAAAAGCTAGAAATCTTGATTTGGGGGTATTATCTGTGATGTTTAATTGTTACAATTAACTTTTTAATTAAAAATACTGTGTAGGAGGGGAATTCCCTGGTGGTCCAGTAGTTAAGACTCCACACTTCCAATGCAGGGGGCATGGGTTCGATCCCTGGTCAGGGAACTAAGATCCCACATGCTGCACGGCAAGGCCAAAAAAAAAAAAAAAAATACTGTGTAGGTTAGTGAAAACTCATATGAGCCGAAATCTGGCCCACATACTAGCAGATTGTGATTTCTATTAATTTCTTATATTATTTTTAAAAATCTTATGTTAACAAACCTCTTAAAAAAAACTGTAGTGATGGGGGAAACAGGAGACGGGTAGACATTAGAGAATTTCAGATTCACAATAATAAACTTATTTTTCCATAGGAATTTTTAAAATGAAGATGCTTTTAAAAATGACTATGAGTCTATAGCAATAAACCCTAACTATCGCTGAGAGAATGTGGGGTTTGGGAACACTGAATTTTTGCATAAAGTAAATGGCCTTTGTTCTCTCGTCATCACCAGCTCTGTCACAAGCCTAGTATTTATTACACAGTTTTAACATCTTTATCATCCATCTCCCCTTCCTAGCAGGGATTTTTATCTTTTTTGTTCAGTTATGTTTCTCAGTGCATAAAAAGGTCTGGCACAAAGTAGGTAACACATATTTGCTGAGTGGAATAAATGAATCACCTACTGCTATGGTATACAAAGCACAAAGCCATTCCAACAAGGTGGTTTTTATTCCACCTGTCAGGCTAATACAGAATCACAATCGTGTAATAATTATTAGCAATCTATGCATAGCAGGTTGTTTTTCTTATTAATTAATAGAGTTATATCTAACTCCTGATATTGAAACTTGAGTCAGGAGCCATGTGGCCTGAGCCTATCCTGGCAGGACCTATTCTGGAGTTGGAGTCAGAAAAACTAGGTTCTAGCCCCAGCCTCTGCTGTGTGACTTTGAGAAAGCTATTTTTCCTTCTGAACCTCAGTTTTCACCATCCATAGAATGGGGCTTACCTACCAGAGTGAAAAGTATTTAAACAGTCAAACATGTGAAGCTGCAAAGTCTGCCCTTCTCCTATGTGTTAATACTCTGAAAGGGAGTAGCCAGGTTCTCAAGAAAAATTAAAATGGAGATGCAGACCTGTGATAGGGGACAGGGTCCAGTAAATTAAGAGGAAGACACAGATATTTAACAAATTCCCAGTATGTGACCCATCACTAATTCCATATTGGTCCCCATGCTTAGTAGTGAGCCTTAGAAGAGGGAGAAAAGAGGCCACACATCTCTTTATCTACTTTACTATTATAACTAGTTTTCTCACTCTTTTTGTTGGATGCTATTATATTCATTTAGGACACTGTAGCTGTTGGTGGTGGTGTCATTATTTTTATATAATTTCCTTAAGAGTCCATGCCATGGTCAGTCTAAAAACCAGTCTGGTTCAGTCAACTCTATGTTCTCAAGACAAGCAACGCCTTTTTTCTAGAAGTCAAAAAGCCCAGTTAAATCATTAATCATTAGAGAAATACAAATCAAAACTACAGTGAGGGGCTTCCCTGGTGGCGCAGTGGTTAAGAGTCCGCCTGCCGATGCAGGGGA